>NC_058135.1:159263489-159274256 GCF_016433145.1 Gracilinanus agilis
GGGGTTCCTCCGTTCGTCTGGACTTGTTTTTATGTCCCCTTGAGGAGTTTTGTGTGTTTCGGTCAGGAGAGGTTAAGAGCTGCTTCTTACTCTGCCGCCATCTTAACCCGGAAGCCTATTGTTCATTTTTAAAATATTACAACCATTAAATTCTTAGATATTATTCTTTCTTCTAAATGTAATCTTGTTTACAAATCTGTCATTTGCTATTGAAATCCCTCCTATCAAAATCACTTACTTGATAAGTTCCCCATTCTTCTTATCCTATCTCTAGGAAACTACAATTCCTCTGAATTCTAAGTATTCTGCCTCACTCTACTTTGCATTCTATTACTTTTGAACATTTTTGCCCACCCTAAATCCATACATATTCTTGTTGAAGATTAGTAGCAACCTCTTATTCACCTTTAAAACACTTTAACAGAAAACATAGTACCTTTTACAGGGTAGAAGTTAAATATTTATTGAACTGAAATGCATGTAAAAATAACTTTTTGCCATGTGTGCTGGTGCACCTCTGTAATCTCTGCTAAAAAAGATGTGGATCTCTTAATTTCAGCAGTAATCAGCTGCTACCTACAATAAGATTAAAAATAACTTTTCTGTTTGAAACCTGAGCCAGTCCCCCATTTATCAATTGGGAAATAGCTCTTGTTCATTTTTACATATTTTTTTCAAAATTTGTTTCCGTTCTTATGTATTTGAGGAAGAAGTCTTTAACAGAGAAACTTTTTCATTAAGTTTAATTTTTTAATTTTTTTTGTTTCTTCATATAGTATAAATTCTTTATCTATAGTACCTTTAAGTAAAATATATTTTCCCTGATTATCTCTTTTAATTAGGTCTATTTTTACTTTTGTTTGAGATCAAGAATGCTACCCTTGCCATTTTAAAATTTATTTGAAGCAGAATCTATTATACTCCAGCTTTTTAAAAAAAATTTAAACCCTAATATCTTTTTATATATCCTTCTATATTAATTTTATTTGTTACATGGATATACAATGGGGGTTAAGTGACTTGCCCAGGGTCACACAGCTAGGAAGTGTCTGAGGTCAGATTTGAACATAGGACCTCCTGTCTCTAGGTCTGGCTCTCAATCCACTGAGCCATCCAGCTGCCCCCTATACTCCAGATTTTTATTTAACTTTTGAAATTTTAACATTAGCCTATCAAGACAAAATTTGGATTTTAAAGTAAAGGATCTTACTTCTGAATCTCTGAAGAGTATCTCCCTGAGGAGATAGGTGAAGCCCTTCCTATAATTTTGGGAGATGATATAGCAGTGTTGATTAGCCACTCCGAGGACCATGTCATGGCTCTTGGTGTCTGGAAGATCCAGCTCTGCTTTGGACTGAGGCCAGTCTGCCAAATCAGAGGGGCTCAGGAAAAGGATGTCATAAGGGATATAAATTGGACTAGGAAAAGGAACTCTCCTTTGCCTTAAAACCATGAAGAGGAAGTGACTAGATGAGCACTGACTAGCCCATGATATGGCTGTGCAGCCACTTAGAAGAAAACTGATAGGAGAGTGTCAACCCAAATGAGAGCTAGCTAGAGAAACCCCAGGTCACATACATGGTCCACCTTGGAGCTGGCTAGGAGAGGGCCAGAACATATGAGGTCTGGCAATGAATCTGTTGCAGCCAGGTGGTTAAGTAGACTCGCCAAAGGAACAACTCGACTCATGTGGCTCATGTCCTGTCTTTTTCTGACTGTCTTTTTATTGGTAAATAAATAATTTTAAATTAAGATACAATCTTCAGAGAATTCTAATCTTAACAAACAAAATCTTTTAAATTGTTTTTTATACATAATATTTTGTTTGATTCTAAGTTCTAATCCATTCTGTTATCCATTTATGTTTTAAAAGATTAGCTGTCTCTTCACATTCATAGTTACTATTTTTGTGTATTTCCTTCTGTTCCATTGTGTTCTGCTCATCCTTTTATCCTTCATTTTATCCTATACCTCTTCAAACATTTAGCTTCTGACCACTGCCTGCCTAAAGTCACTGTCCTTTTTAACTTTGAACTCATATATAAATATTAAATATATGTATATTTTCCCTCTTTTACCCAATTCCAATGAGAGTGAAGTTTAAGCATTGCCAGCCAATGTACCCCATTTTCCCCAGTACTATAAAATCTTTTATTCCTCTTTTTGGTGAGAAAATTGCTACCTCTTCTATCTTTTATTTCACCCCTCTCCTTGAGCATCCTTCTTTTTCTCAATCCTACAATTTGGTTTTGAAGATCATTTCAATATAATCGACTCACATTGGTGTCCTCTGTTTATGTAGTCCTTCAAAATGCCCAAATACTAATGATTTTTTTAGGAGTTACATGAATCTTTCCCTATAGTAATAAAAAGTTTGAATTTATTGAGTCTATTATGGATACTCTTTCATGTTTACATTTTTATGCTTTTCTTGGGTCTCCTGATTGAATATCAGATTTTCTTTTCTATTCTGGCCTTTTTGTGAGAGATAGTTGAAAATCCTATATTTCATTAAATATCCATTTTAAATTCCAAAAGATTATAATTATCCTTTCTACATCCCTAGGATTAGGGACAGAGCACCACCATGATCTAGAAAATTGGCATAAAATATTTCGGCTATACCTTCATACAGGGGAAGTCTGATTTTTTTTTCTTCCTGGGATGTTTAAAACAAATAAAATTATATGTATTCATGGTATTAAAAGATAAATTATATTGATATATAATACCATATAAATTTTATGCATTTCTGAGTTTCTTAACATTTTCTGTATCTTCTGTTGACCTTTGCCTATGATGTGTGACTTCTATAATACATCCCCAAAATTCCCACCTAATTTCTTCTACAGTCCTACCATAGGCATGATTGAGAAAATTATGATGTGGAAGTGATACTTATATACTGTTTTATGATAAGGTTATCTTGGTTGTATTCCTAGTTTCTTTGACTTCCTTAATATCATATCCAAAGCTTTCTATATCTTTAATATGGAAGCCTCTAAATCTTATGTATTCCTGATTATGGCTCCACAGTATTTGAATTATTTCTTATTGACTGTTTCCACTAATTTCTCCACCTAGAAACCCTGAAATTCCACTATAATACTCCTATGAGTATTTATTTGGGGATCTCTTTCAGGAGGTAGATTGCTTCAATTTTTATTTTCCTCTCTGGATCTAAGATATTGGGGAAGTTTTCTTTGGTAATTTCTTGAAATAAAGATGTCCAAGCTCTAGATTTTTAGTTATAAATTTCAGGTAATCCAATAATTCCTAAATTATCTCTCCTCAATCTATTTTCTATGTGAGTTGATTTTTTCAATGAGATTTCATGTTTTATTTTTTTATTCTTTTGAATATTTCATTGATTCTTGATATATCATATAGTTATTAGCTTCTACTTGCTATTCTAATTTTTAGAAAATTATTTTCTACAATGAGTTTTAGTACCTACTTTTCCATTTGGCCAATTCTACTTTTAAGAAGCTCTTTTCTTTCACTGAATTTCAGTGCCTCTTTTATCATTACACAAATCTGTTTTTAAGATTTTATTTTCTTATTAGGCCTATATATATTATCATGCTCTAATGCTAAAAAATGTTCTTGATTAGAGAAACGCAAATATTACTCCACACTTATTGGATAAGCCAGGGAGGGAATGTGGGAAAATTGGAACACTAATGCACTGTTGGTGGAGTTGTGAAGTGATCCATCCATTCTGGAGAGAGATTTTGAAGTATACACAAAGAGCTTAAAATCTGTGCATACCCTTTGATCCAGCAATACTTCTACTAGGTATACATATCAAAGAGATTTTTTTAAAGTTTAACAGACCTGTTTGGACAAATATATTTTTGCAGCTTTTTTGGTGTGGTAGCAAAGAATTGGAAGCTGAGGGAATATCCATCAATTGGGCAATGGCTGAAGGTTGTGGGATGTGATTGTAATGGAATACTACTGTGCTATAAGAAATGATGAGGATGATAAAAAAAAAAACTTGGAAAGACAAAATGAATTAATGCAAAGTGAAGTGAACAGAATGAGAACAATGAACACAGTAATAGCAATATTATATGAATATTTATTAATGACAACTATTCTTGGCAATGATGTGATCCAAGAAAATCCTTAACTACTTATGATAAAAATGTCATCTACATTTATAGAAAGAACTGAAGTAATATGAATGCAGAATGATACAGACTAAATTACACTTTATTTTTTCACTTTTATTTTGTTTGTTCTAACTCTCTTTCACAAAATGATTAAGATGGTTAGATGTTTTACACTGTTATACATGCAAACTCTATATCAAATTGATTGTCATCTCAAGAAATAAGGAGGGGCAGGAAGGAGGGAAAGAGTGAAAGTTTTATGTAAACATAAAAGAGAAGGATTTTTAAAAATCTAATTGATTAAAAATAAAATAAAAATGGGGTTATTTTCTTTAGTTCTTTTTTATGCTTTTTTTACCAAGCTAATTCTCTTTTCATAATTTTCATGCATCAAACTTATTTCTTTTCCCATTTTCTTATACCATTCCTTTTTTAACACTTCCAGGAAGGTTTGGTCACCTTTAAGTACTTTTCTTTGAGGTTATTTATATTACAAATTAAAAAAATAAAAGAAGCACTTTCACATATAACAAAAAAGGCTGTACATAAATTAAGTAAAAACCTTTACATATTTAGCTTATGTTTCTTCATATCTACATAATAAATCCCATTCACAAGTGTTTCAACCTCTCCCCACATTTACCATAAAAGAAGGCATCATTTAGGAGAGAAACATTTCTATACAAATTAAGTCTTGTGTTTTTGTCTTTCAGTTCATAATTGGGAGGTAATATCCCCAATGTATTCTTTCAAGATTAATTCTGTAGCTGCGTTTAATATTCTATTAGTTCTACTATTTCAATATTTATTATCCCATGGAGTTCTTTCCAATATATGATTTATTAATTAGTCTGCTCATTGCTTCTAATGTTACAGTAGTATTCCACCAAAATCATATACCATAATTTGTTTAGCAATTACCCAATTGAAGGGCATTGCTCAATTTCTAATTCTTCATTGTTTTAGAACATATGGTTTCTTTGCCTATCCCCTTTTTCCTTGATCTCCTTGAGAAACAGAATTTCTGGGCCTACAGATATACACAGCTTTATAAATTTCTGAATGTAATTCTAAATTGCTCTCCAAAATGGCTGGTTCAGTGCAGAGCTCCACCAATAGCATACTAGCATCCCCATTTTTCTACATTCCCTCTCTAACATTTGTCATGATGGGTATGAGTTGATATCTCAGAATTATTTTGGTTAGCATTTCTCTAATTACTTGTGATTTAGAACATTTTTTCACATACTTATATATGGCTTTGATTTCTTTATCTAAAAATAGTTTACTAATACTTTTTGCTGATTTATGAATTGGGAGATGGCTCTTATTGTTATGAAATGGACAAAGTTCTCTATATATTTTAGATATGAGACATTTAGCTGAGGAGATGTTTATAAATTTTGCCCAAATGTTCTGCTTTCCTTATAATCCTGAAAACATTTGTTTTATTTTTACAAAACATTTTCAATTTAATATTCTCAAAATTATACATTTTTTAGTTCACAATGCTCTCTATCTCTTGTTGACTCATAAATTCCTCTCCTATCCATAAATCTGATAGGTAATATGTTTTCTATTCTTCTAATTTATTTATGCTATCTCTTTTTATGTCTAGGTCATGTATCCATTTTGATTTTTTCTTTAGCAAATGGTGTAAGGTATTGGCCTATACCTCATTTCTGCCAAACTACTTTCAAGTTATCCTAGCAATTGTTCTACAAATAGTGATTTATTATCCTCAAAACATGGATCTATACTTTTGTCAAATATAATATTACTGTAATTTTTTCCTGTTTGTTGTGTATTTGTTCTGTTGCATTGATTTACCTTTTCTATTTTTTTAGGCAGTACCAGATAGTTTTGATAATTACTGCTTTATAATACAATTTAAAATATGGTACTGGTAGACCTCCATTCTTTACATTTTAAAAAAATTAATTCTTTTGATAGTCTTGATTTTTTCTTCTTCCAAATAAATTTTGTTATTTTGTTTTCTGAAAATAATTTTTTCTCAATTGAATTGGGATAGCATTGAATAAGTAGATTACTTTAGATAGAATTATCATCTTATTTGCATTGGGTATGTATGTCCATGAACAATTACTAGTTCTCCAATTATTTATATCAGACTTTATTTGTGTGAAAAGTGTTTTATTATTATGTTCAACTAGTTCCTGGGTTTGTTTTGGAAGATTTAAGCCCTGGTATTTCATTCTATCTAGGGTTATTATAAAGAAAGTATTTCTTTCTATCCCTTCTTGCACAACTTTGTTAGTAATTAATAAATAATGCAGATGATTTATACGGATTTATTTTATGTCCTATGATTTGCTAAAATTATTGATATTATTAATTTTTTGTGTTGGAGCTCTAGGATTTTCCACAGATAACCATCATGTCATCTGCATATAGAGAAAGTTTTATTAACTCCTTGCACATTCTGATTTTTCAATTTCTTTTTCTTCTCTTAATGCTATTACTAGCATTTCAAACACTATGCTCAATAATATTGGTGATAACAGAAAACTTTCTTTCACTCCTAATCTTACTGGGGAAGCTTCTTGTTTCTCCCCATTAAAAGTCACATTTGCTTATGGTATTATGTAGTTGTTTCATATCATTTTATGAAAAAAACCCATGTATTCCTATGCTTTCCAGTGTTTTTAATAGGAATGAGTGTTGTAATTTGTCAGACTTTTTCTCCATCTATTGAGATCATTATGTATATAATTTTATTGCTTTTATTATCGATGTTATCAATTATATTGATAGTTTTGGTTTTTTTTATAAAACTACCCTGGAATTATGATATGAATCCCATTTGGTTACAATCTATTATTTTATGATATATTGGTGCAGTATAATAGTTTATATTTTATTTAGTATTTTTGCATCCATATTAATTATTTGGGAGAAAAAAAAGACACATAACCACATGGCAATCTCTCCCCTTTGCACATATTTTGCCCTAGCAAATCCGAGCTCACTACTCATTTTGTGTCTCCATTTACTGTTGTTGCTTGGCCAGAAATAACAGCTTCTTGAATTCATAATTTATAACACCTGCAACATCACTTCTTCTAAGTCTCCTTGATTGTGCGGATGACCTCAGGCCCATTCAGAGGTCAGTATTCTGCATGCTAGGAGTCCTATGGGACAAGATGCATATTCTGGGATGCCAGGAAGCCATGAAGCTTCTGGCTAGTTCCCCTTATCCAGATAAGCCTCAGGCTTAATCTTAATCCAATCAAGGGGTGAGAGCTAAATTGAAATCCAATTAACTAGAAAATGTGTTTTATTATTCAATATGAAACATTCCTTTTAAAATGCTATGACTGATTTTAGGATACTAAGAAAAAGGTATGTAAACTGATGTTAATTTCTCACCTCCTGTCTTAAGAATAACTCCCTTTTCCCCTTACTTTATCAATGTCTATTTCTTGAATTGTTCTCCTTTCTAGGTATTCTTGCCTTTTCTTATCCCTTGTCCTCCTTTCTCTTAATTTACCCTGCCTTTTCTTACTTCCTAAATCCCTTAAGGGAACTCTTAATTCCTCCCTTAAACAAGTTCCCTCTTTAACTCTGATTTGATGAGTAGGCTTCTGGTGCTAACAGCCTCCCACCTGTTCCCCTCCCCTTCTTTGTGGCAGTTCTTCTACTAATTTCTCTTTTATATGAGATAATTGTTCTATTTGACTTCTTCATGGTCTATTATTATTTTAGCTTATTCCATTATATAAAATTCAGTCTTGTGTTCTACCTAAATATGCCCTTTCAAAGTATTTATATAATGATTTCATGATTAAGAGTTATAAATGGGATTTTTCCATATAAGAATTTTTAAATGACCGTTTGGGTTACTTATAATTTGTTTTTCATAATTATCTGTGTATGTTTCTTTTAGATAAAAAAATTTTTTTGAGTTCTGGGTTTTCCCCCAGGAATATAATAAACTCCTTTAGTTTGTTAAATATCCATTTTTTACCTTCAATAATTATACTCATCTTTGCTGGATATGTTATTCTTGGGTATAAGCCTAGTAGTTTTTCTCTTCAAAATATTGTGGTCCAAACCTTTATTTTTTAAAATGTTTTGGATACTAAGTCTTGTGTTATTCTGAATGTAGCTCCACTGATTTTAAATTGTTTTGTTATTGCTGTTATTGCTTTTAGTATTTTCTTCTTATCCTGTTCTTACATTTTCATCTTTAAGTCTCTTTCAGGTGATCAGTGAATTCATTCCATTTCTATTTTACCCACTGATTCTAGAAATTCTGGGCAGATTTCCTTGATTTCTTATAGTAAGTGTCTAATCTTTTGTTGTTGTTGTTGTTAATCATAATTTTCCAGCTGTCTGATTATTTTTCCATTGTCTCTTCTTGATACATTTTCCAGGTCAGTTATTTTTATTATAAAAGGTTTCATATTCTCTTCTTTTATTTTATTCTTTTGATTTTACTTTATTATTTCTTGCCATCTTAAGAAGTTACGCTCCCCTTGTAAAATACAAGTGCTTATTGAATTATTTTTTCTGTGAGTTTCTGCATCTCTTTTTCCATTTTATGATCATTCTTTCATAATTTGCTTGCATCATATTTTTTTTGAATTTTTCCACAATCTCACAATTAGTTTTTGAGGTCTTCTTTTATGATTTTCCAAAAGCTCTTTTTGAGCTTATAATCAATTTTTAATTTCTCTTTGCTATTTTTGAAGTAGGTATTTTTATTTCACTGTCCTCTAAATTTGAGCCCATCTCTCCTCTGTCCCTATAATAGAGATCAGTATTTGAGTTCTTTCACCTTTGCCAATATATTTTAAATTTTTGAAATCAGGCCAATAGAATTAATTATTAGTTTCATGCTTCAGACCCAGATTTCTTAGGGTACTTGAGGATGGTGCCTCAGGTTTCAGGATTTTTTTGTTTGTTATATTCTGGACCCTATTTAGTTCTTCCAATTTCTATAATCCAGGGTCAAGTGTAATCTCCATTGTCTCACTCAAGGCCTAGTTTGTGATTGAACTCAGCTGCTACAACCAGAGTCTATGAGTAGTTCTACCACTGCAAGTACAAGCAGACAGTCCATCTCTCCCTGTGACAGTAATCCAGGACTCCCTTCATAGAGGAGGGGGGAACAGTTGACATAGTCATAGTCTCCCAGCAACCACATTCACAATTGTGTGCTCCTTCCTCACTCCTCCTCTCCTGATGAGGCAGCCTAGGACAGAGCTGACACCTAGTTCTTTTCCCTTCTGCCTTCAAATTCTCTTCCCCATTGAGCAGAAGACTGAAAGTCCTGCCTTTAGGACTCTATGCCAGTAGACTCTGTGGTGTCCACTCCTTTAACCACCAACTGTGAGCAAATAGGAATCTTTGGAGCTGAGACCAAAGTAGACATAGCTGCTTCCAGGGGCTTCTGCCAACCAATTCCAGGGATATACTCAGGGATTCAAGTTCTCAAGTTCAAAAAATAAGATGAGTCTGTCAGTTCTTTCCCCAGGGCTACCTTGTTAATGCAGTCTTGTTTGTTTAAGGGTGTCTACACTCCACAGTAGGGCATAGGCCAGGGAAGTCAGAGATTTCCTCACTATCCATCATTCTGTTTCACTCTCAAATTCTGGCTATGTGTCTTTTTTGTTTGTTTGTTTTAGTATTGATTCTATGGAATTATTTTTTTTTTTGTGGGAAGAATTAGAAGGGTGATGAAGCTTAATGCCCTATTCTGCCATTGTCCCACAATGCCCTCCATCTTTTGTGGATTTTCTTAAAGCTGGTTTCACATTGTCATCTTCTAAATTCATGTCTCATTCTCCCCTGCTATGTTAGTTGCTTTCATGGTTAAATATTTTCTTTTTTTTTTTTCCATTTTCCTCTCTTTTTTAGTGTTCATTACATTTTCAACCAATTATTCTTCAGTTTCAACTTTATGTTAAAGTTCTACTCTGCTAACTTCAGAGTGGGGAAGAAGAGTGCTTATTGCTGGGTTTTTACTTAATGTTGTTTTCAGAGCTAATTCTGGTGGTCTGCAAGCTTTCAATTCTTCAAAGGTGAAATGATGTGGGGAAGAGATGTGGTCACTGTTCTTGTGACCTGTGCTCTGGTCTTTACTCAGGATGGGCGCTGCTAATGAGTAATAGTGTTTTATTTTGTTTTTTCATTCTTTAACTGTGATTAGGTCCCCTGTTCCATTATTTTTTAAACATTTATTAACATTCATTTTTAACATGGTTACATGATTCATGCTCCTCCTTTCCCCTTCGCCCCCTGCATTTCCCCCACCCATGGCTGATGCACATTTCCACTAGTTTTGTCATCTGTCCTTGATCAAGAGCAGTTTCCAAATTGTTGGTAGTTGCATTGGTGTGGTAGTTTCGAGTCCACATCCTCAATCATGTCCACCCCGACCCATGCGTTCAAGCAGTTGTTTTTCTTATATGTTTCCTCTCCTGCAGTTCTTCCTCTGAATGTGGGTAGCATCTTTACCATAAATCCCTCAGAATTGTCCTGGGTCATTGTATTGCTGCTGGTACAGAGGTCCATTACATTCAATTTTACCACAGTATATCAGTCTCTGTGTACAATGTTCTTCTGGCTCTGCTCCTTTCGCTCTGAATCAGTTCCTGGAGGTCTCTCCAGTTCGCCTGGAACT
>NC_058135.1:159274522-159371530 GCF_016433145.1 Gracilinanus agilis
TTTTAATGATTGCCTTAATTTCCCCTTCATTAGAGGTGAGGTCTCCCTTTTCATCTTTGATACTATCAATTTGGTTTTCTTCTTTCCTTTTTTTTATTAGATTGACCAGTACTTTGTCTATTTTATCTGTTTTTTCAAAGTACCGGCTTCTAGTCTTATTTATTAATTCAATAGTTCTTTTACCCCTTTATAGCATGGAAATGTCCCGATTCCACGTACCTTCCACGCTGCACCCTGTTGTGGGGTTCCTCCGTTCGTCTGGACTTGTCTTTATGTACCCTTGAGGAGTTTTGTGTGTTTCGGTCAGGAGAGGTTAAGAGCTGCTTCTTACTCTGCCACCATCTTAACCCGGAACCTTCCCCCTGTTCCATTTTGATGGGTACAAGTGCACCTCTCCATCCTGGAACTGGGTCTTAGAACTGCTTGTGGGAATTTAGTTGCCCAGCAGTACCAGTTCCACCTGATGTCAGCAACAGATACCCTGTAATCTCTTTCTTACCAATTGTCTAACATCCTAACCATATTTGGAGTGAGAATTTCCAAAGCTACTGTTGCTGAGGGTACTTCTTTTGGCATTTCTGTAGTGCTCTGTGCCTGCACCCAATTCAATGTCACAGACCTCTCCTGCAGATCTCATAATTTGTATTCATCTAGTAAATTCATCCCTCTTACCTTTTGTTGACTCTGTCACTTCAAAATTTGATGAGATGTTATTTTAAGTTTGCTTGGAATGTGATGGCGAAACAGTTTAGCTGGGTACTACCCTGTACTCTTCTATCTTGGCACAAATGGGCATGCCCTGGCACCATACACATATGTAATATATATGAAAAGTATTGAGACTATAAACTATGTTTATGAATTTTATTTAACTCAAAACAATTCCTGAATTTCTAGATAGTCACTTGTAAAGAAAGCAAAAGTAATTACTTTAGATGAATATGAGTCATTTAGGTTATGAGTTAGGTTCTTTGTAAGCTGATGGTATGTTGCATGTGTAAGCATATCTCAGTAATAAACTCCTTTCTCATGAAAGTATCAGTTCTTTTAATGCAGAGATTATTTAGTCTCTTTGTCCTTTAAGTGCCTAACACATTATAATCTTTTTAAGAAATGGGTTTTTTTTGGTATTATATTGAAGTTATGCACAAGTAATTTAATTTTTACTAGATTATTATGCTAGTAAATTACTGTAAATATGAATTGTGTAATAATATATTACTAGATTCAGAATATATTATAGGAAAAGCTCTAAGAATGCTAATTTAATGTTAACTTGGAGAGAATTCTTTAGTGGAACTACATCAATACCTACCCATGCCTGAGATTTGAGCATTTTTTCACTATTTAGAAGAAAATGTAGATAAAAGTTCATCAAATTTTTAATTGTTAGAAAATTCAGGGACTGAAGGATTTGGAGATATGTAATGTATTTGATGGTACATTTTTATTTAAGAAAGATCTCAACAAAATTGCTTCATGAACTGTCATAAGATCATAAATTTGGTTTCAGAAATGACTTTAGAAAATATTTAGTTAAATGTTTAGAATATTCAAGTATCTTGTCCAAGATCCTATAGGTCTTATGTAAAAAACCTGGAAAGAGAATCAAAGTTTTTTTTGTCTCAAATTTCATTATTGTTTCCACTTTTTTTTAATTAAGAAGGTTGGGTCAGTATAGTTTTCCCATCCACAGCCATCAAATAATTGTCCACTGGTCATTTCAGGATGTAGAACATATGAAATCAGTATCTGAATATATATGACAGCTCCCAAATATAGCATGTGATTTCAGAATGCAACTTAAATTCATTATGTCTGGTCCCATAGGAAATATGCAATGTTGGAGAAGTTTTGGTGATTTTTTTTAATGGACAAAGAACAAAGCTGTATTAATATTCCAAGATCCTCTCTTAGATTAATAGTACATTGGCTAGGATCATTAAATTGAAGTTGAGTTTCTTCATTGAATTTAACAACAATCATTTTACACTTGTTATGTGTCTCTAACTGCATTTGGTATTGGTACATAATTACAAAACCAAGATGGTCTGTAACCTGAAGGAGCTTATTTTGGACTAGAAGAATTCAACATATACAAAGGTAAATTAATAAAGCTGAAGAATATAAAATCCATATAGTTAGAGTCAGCTAGGTGGCTCAATGCCCAGAGGGCCAGACAGAGGTCTGGAGTTCAAATACGGCCTCAGACATTTCAGAGCTGTATGATTTTCAACAAATCACTTAACCCCAATTGTCCAGCTCTTAACACTCTTTTTGCCTTGGAAACAATACTTAGTACTGATTCTATGACAGAAGGTATGGGTTAAAAAAAATCTAAATAATCAGAAGAAAAGAAAAATGTCTTTTAAAATGTCAGATTGTTCCAGACCATCTGAGGGAGGGTTAAAAATGTCCTAGGGTCTACTACAGAGTAGTAAGCAATCCAAATATACCACCATGGAATTTATTTTGCTTTCAGATACTCAACCGTCCACATATACATTTTTCTTACATTCTGAATTTACCAACCAAGGTCTGCTGGCAACAAAGCCATCTGAAAATTATTTGAAATCTGGCAGTCATGGTGGAAACAGTTAACAGATACACATCTCATGTTTGGAATCAAAATACTAGTAGAACTAGGAAGAGGAAACTCCCAAAATACCTATCCACAATATGGAAAGTGATAAAATTGTGGTTAAGTCTCAAGGCAGTTGGGGACCATTTTTCCACCACATACATTGATATAGGATGCAACTATAAGTCCTATGGGCAAGAAAATTACAAAACAATTTTTAAAATTTGGATAAAGAGATTCTGAGATCCTATGGAAGTTTCTTGCTGACTTAAAGGATGAATTTTTAAAATATATGGTTGTTTCATAAAATTTTGGCCCCAATATTATCACTCACTTTAGAATTTAATTTGCAAATATTTTTATCCCTTTCAGCATTTTTTTATAACTCAAAGTTACTTAGGAACTTAAATAATCATGGACTCTTCCTCTTGATATAATCACTATTATACCCTTTATAAAAAAGGGCTTGACACAGGGCTATAAAATATTAATATTATATACCCCCTCCTATTTCTGGTTTCTGGAGAACTCTCCTCAATGTAATATTTTAAACATAGAGGTTATAAGTGTCCAAGGGTTTAATGTGGACTCAGGTCTTCCCATCTCTAGGCCTAGCATTCTATCCTCTATGCCACTTAACTGCCATAGAAATATTGTACATAATAAAAACAGATTAGTGAATATGTTAAGTCACCATTTAGGGATAGCTAGGTGGCTCAGTGAATAGAGAGGAAGGCCTGGAGATGGGAGGTCCTGAGTTCAAATCTGACCTTAGACATTTCCTAGTTGTATGACCCTGGGAAGTCACTTGTCCCTAATTACATAGCCATTACTGCTGTTCTGACTTGGAAACAAAACTCAGTATCAATTCTAAAACAGAAGGTAAGGGTTTTTAAAGAAAAGACATCTTTAAGTCCCTGCTATGTGTAATTTGAAGAGTCAATACAACATATATACAGCATAAGTTAAATGTAATTTCAGACTTAAAGGCCATTAGCACCTGAGTTAGATCAGAAAAGTGATAACAAAGTAATGACCAAGAAATATTATAACATTAAACAATTGAAATTAATTATTTCAAATAGGAATGGTTCCAAACCATATTTAATTAAACATTTTGGTGCTTAATATTTTTGTAATATTTTTTAAAAGATAACATTGAGTAGATTGCAACTACTTTAAAACAATGACTACTCAGCTGGAAAATGGCATTATTTGCCCTGCGGGGGGAGAGGGGGCAACAGCTGAAACAATAATGGAATCATTATATTCTTTTTATAATAACACCTTAGAGACAATGTGCTTTTGTCATAACTAATGAACTTTTACAAAGTCTTCTTGGCTGACATTCTCAAACATATCCTTTCCAAATGTTCTTAAAGCAAAGGAAACTGTGCTAAGTAACTCTGGTAATGAAAAGGCATGAGATTGTTAAGTAGAGCAGGCTGTCCCACACACACAAAAAAAAAACTATTTAAATGACCTCTGAGATGCCTTATAGGTGAATATCTAAGATCCCATGATCCCATGACATGGATTGAATGAGTGCCTAGAAACTGAGGACGATGAAACTGAGAAATACTCTACCTCTGACTACAAGTCTCAGTCATTTGGCATAATTTTAATTGAAATGTTATAAGTCTTCCCAGGTGATGTTATTACTCTAAGACCCTGAAGGACAGCCCCTAAATTGCACTTCTAAAATACCAACGATCAAAAGGCAAGGATACACTGGAGTAGAAGTTAAAAATATTCCATTCTAGCCTGAGTTCTACTATTTCCTAGCCATACAATGTTAAATAAGTCACTTCACATCTCTGACCCTCAGTTTTCTAATTCCTAAATTAAGGACAATAATCTCTGCCTTTGTGTGTCTCCTAGTGTTCTTATAAAACTCAAATCGGGTAAAAATTCTTTGAAAATGGTAAAGGGTTAAAGAAATGTTAGGCACTATTATCTCTATCCCCACCCCCTCCTTCCTGAACTTAGTTTTCATATTCCTCTCCAGAACTACAACTGATAACCTTGAATTTGACAGCAAAGCATCTGTAGATACAGTGACTATGGAATACTGCTCATTACAAACGAGCCTGCTCCAATTCTTTCCAAGCTATTACTTGTGATGATGATGATTCAAACTAGACAAAAAGTAATGATGGCTACAAATCCTCTTTCAATTGCTATCAATGTCTGTCACTCTGATGTTTCAGTAAATAGCTCAAAAAATAACTTATGTTGGAATTGGAGACAAAATGTTAAATAAGGCAATGAGATTGAAATCTGCAGCTATTGGCCTACAGAGATAATTGGTACTACTAAAATTTATAGAAGCCATATATTTTTAAGGGAATAGAATTGACTTCTTTGTACTTACAAGGTGTGCCTTTCCTCTTATTGGAATCCCATAGAGATTAGGTAAGGGTTATTGTAGTTAAAAGATTATCATCAGGCTATGCAATTTCACAAGGAATACTTTTCTAAAAATCATTAATAGTTGAGGTTCAGCAAAACAGCAGTTATCCCTCCTATTTTGTCATGCTGAAATATTTCACTATTGTAGAGAAAATAGACACTCTTCTTTCCTAGTATCCTTTTGCCCCTTCTACTAATTCTAAACTAATCCTCCCAAAATTAATTTAATATCTACTATGTGAATAAACTATTTAGTAGGGGAATGATTGGGACTAATTAGTAATCAAGATCAAGTACTGCCTGAAGTGATTAGTGTTCATGTAACCTTAGGCAAATCAGTAACCTCAAGTAACTCTCCAACACCATAATTGTCAATACAATTTCCTATTTTCTTATCTATCTTATAGCAGTGATGGACAAACTACAACACCAGTGGCCCCCTGAAATGTTCTATCCATCCTCAAGACATTATTCCTAATCCAAGGAATAGAATGAGTAGGATACAATACAATGAAACTTTGAAAGAGTTGTGTTAGAAACAGACTGACAGATGAGCATTTCCTTTCCTTTGGCCCCCTCTTAAAAAAGTTTGCCCATCACTGATCTAAAATATTCCTATCTCATTTGTGGAAGTTTTCTCAGCCAAAAGATCCCTACCAAAAAAAAGCATAGATCACACCCCCCAACTTTTAACAAAAAAAAGTTTAAGTACCAAAAGAACATGCTAGGTGTTAAGAATGTAAGGAAAACCCAGCTATTAGCAGCAGCAAGAACAGCAACGACAATGGCAACAAAATTGTTGCCACTATAATTAAAAAGTTAATATCCCACAAGAGAATAAAGCATGGGAAAAATAAGAATATGTATGATATTTTGAGGACAGAAAGAACAGTTTTATTGAGGAATCAGGAAGAACATCTAAGAGGATGATCACATATGAGAAAAATGTTCAAGAGACCTAGGAATTTTTAATTGTAGGACAAAGGAACAATGAAAATAGTTTTACTTCCCTGTAATCATAGCTAATAGTGAGCCCTAGGTTATTTCCTCTCTTGAGCTTAAGTACTCCCAGATGAAGTGGGTTATGCAAAACTGGGTATCCAGGTTAAATCTGGCATTAATATGATGAGTCCCCATGAGCGAAGGCTAGAGACAGGAGGAAGGTAGAACTTACCAGTGTAAATTAGATAATTTCAAAAATGGAGCAAGTCTCAATTTGAAAATGGCTGAACAAATTGTGGTATAGGATGGTGATGGAATACTATTGTGCTACAAGGAACGATTAACTGCTTAATTTCTATAAGAACTGGAAAAACCTCCATGAACTGATGCAGAGGGAAAAGAACAGGACCAGGAGAACATTATACATAGAAACTGAAAGACTGTGGATCAATCAAAGGTAATTGACTTTGCTACTAATAACAATGCAATGATCTAGGACATCCCTAAGGGGGCTTATGAGAAAGAATGCTATCCACATGTAGAGAAAGAAATGTGGGAATAGAAATGGAGAAGAAAAGTTTATGATTTATCACTTGTTTATATGGGTATATGATTTTGGGGTTTTGATTTTAAAAGATTACTCTATTACAATAATGAATAATATGGGAATAGGTATGAA
This sequence comes from Gracilinanus agilis, assembly GCF_016433145.1. Taxonomy (NCBI): domain Eukaryota; kingdom Metazoa; phylum Chordata; class Mammalia; order Didelphimorphia; family Didelphidae; genus Gracilinanus; species Gracilinanus agilis. The sequence goes on from NC_058135.1 coordinate 159,281,137, forward strand.
GTGCTAACACATGTTTAACCCAGTGGAATTGTTTGTAAGCTAGAAGAGAGAGGAGGGGAGAGGGGAGGGAGAAAAAATGAAATTATTTAACCATGGAAGAATATTTTAAAAATAAAAAATATATAAACAATTAATTTTTAAAAAATGGAGCAAGTCAATGATTCCAGATTCATTAGAGTGGGAAGTGATCTGAGAGTAGCTCCTGCATTTCCAATCTTTGAAGGAATAAGAAATTGTCTTTAAAAAAAAGACTGAGCAGCAGTCAATGGAAAAGCATGGAGGTAAGAGTTGAAGCCATAACTTCTGAGAAGAGCAGATAGGTCATTTTGTGTGAAATACAGAATATGTGAAAGGTAGCAATGTGAATTATCCATAGTAAGATTAGCTAGAGGCAGACTGTGAATGGCTTTAAACATCAGATTGAGTAGTTTGTACTCTACATTGGTGGTAACAATAACTTCTTAAGGAAGGGACTAAAATATTTAGATTTTTGCTGTAATTGTGGTTTCAAGCTAACTCTCCTAAGATTTCTAACATATTTGCCAAAACCTGATTTGGCTTCCAGAAATTGTGCTATCAAACTGATATCACATCATATACTCTTAATTCTATCTTTATGTTTTAAAGATTAAGCTTCTCTAGTTATTTGAGAAGGAATTAACTACTTACTGCTTGAATTTATTTAATGTAAAAAGGGATATTACCTTAGAAATGTTTCCTCAAGATAGTTATTACAAAATATTTTGTTTTACAATACTTAAGGGAAGTCATCAAGTAACTATGTGCCTGATTGGCTGTTGATGCCTTTCATTTTTCACATCCTCTCAAGTTCCATGCAGACCAAGACAACCTATGTAAGACACGTTAAAACAATTACAAAGTAAGACAATTTCCAAGTCTTTGTTATTAAACTTTTTTATTGAGTCGGTTGCTGATAGAAATTTGATACCAAGCTTCTCTGTGACCTCTTAACAGGAGATGCATCTGCATTTCTTTTCCATAGAATGAATTTTTTCTCAAAGAATTTCAAATGTTTATATATCTCACTTGGACACTCACTCATAATAGGTTACTTAGGTATTGTAAAAGGCATAAGTTTAAAAGTAGGTGTGTAAGCAGGCTAGGAAAAGCCTTAGCTGGAGGTCATGGACATTATGAATAGAATGCAGGGGAAGGAGGAAGTGGCTTGTGCCTGAGAAGGACTCCATGGTGGTTGGTTCAAACTGTTGTTGACCCTGGGAGATCTCAGAGCTAGGGGAGTTGTATCCAGATTCCCTGGGATCCTGAGAGTGGTGAAGGCTTACAGCAGAGGACATCAGACCTGCAGAGCAGCACCGAGTAGGGAAGTGGTTTGTGATCTGGTAGACAGCATTGCAAACTTTCTCTCCCTACCTGGATACCTTGGATCACCTGATCTGGTGGAGTTGACTCCTGGCATCCTGAAACCATCATTGGATTAGCCGTGAGATCCCAAGTAAAGCCACCCTCAGGTCCTCAGCTCAGCTGACCAAACCTGGCTGGAACCAAGTTGGGAGGAACTTTTTCCTTGTGACTCCAGTACAATTTTCTTTGGGCCCTGTCTTGCTTAGATCATAGGAGAGTGTAGTCAAGTCCTTCCCCTGCCCCTGTGGTTTGCCCTTAGTTTTTAAGTGTAGTAAACCCTATTCCCATGCTCAATATTAGTTTGTCCTTGATTAAATGTGTAGCCTTAACTTATAAACTCTTGCCTTTACTTTGCTGTTTTCCATAGGCCTAGTCTTGATGCTTCAGAGTGGCAGTTGGACCTAAGAGCCAATTCAGTAACAGACACCCCTTTGCTGTTAAACTTTAGTTTCCCTCCTTGTTGGCCCCCTTCCTGTCATTCCTCTCTCTCACACACTCACCTGGATCCATATTTACTGTTCACGACCCCTTTCCCTGGTTTCTCCCTTAACATTTTCTATTTAAGAGCTATATATTTCTTATAACCAAAGGAAGCCAGGTAGTCCCTTTATCTCTTCTCACAAGTAAAATGCACCCAAGATATTACTTTTTTAAAAGATATACTTTTTAGTTATCACACCCAAACTTAAAGAAAAGAACTTACAAATCATTTAATTCAACTTCTTTTTCTTAACAGATGGAAAAACATGAATCTCCAAGAAGTTGTATCTTGAGAGAATTTAAGAAAGATAAGCTGAGGTATAATAGCTTGAGCATGTTCAATTTAGTAGTAAAACATCAATTTATCAATCAATAGAACATCATTTTCTCTAGCAAAATCAAAACCTGAATGAGGGGCACAATTATCTTTTTTAGTTTTGGAGAAAATATGAAGGCTCTCATTATAGATGGAAGAAAATATGATTAAATGGAAATTGGGAATAAGAGATAGCAACAACCTTCTCCTTCCCTCCTGTGACTAAGAAATGTTCATTGTTTGAGTCCAGATGCATTTGACTTCTTTGGATAAGAAATCAGATATCCTGATTGTATAAATATATTCATCAGATTCTCTAGTGTCCACTTGCTTCTTTCTAGGGTAACAGATTTCCTTGCAATGAGAGTAGAACAATGATTAAAAGAAGAATTGGATTTCTAAACCTAACTCCTTATAAGATGGCTGAATTTCAGAGACAAAGACTCATGGCTTAAGCAATTATATGGACAACAGGATAAATAAAAGACACATAGTTTATCAGATTATTTCATAAATGACATGATCAGAACTACCAGTTAGTAAAAACCTGTGAGGATTTGAATACAGGTCATTATCCTCTAAAGAAAATGGCAGACCACAATGTCACATTAACTCCATTGATCTTATGTAAATTTCTTTTACAAGCTATTTAATCCATCTATGGAGACTTCTGTTGTCATAAATAATCAAAATTGCAAGAATGATCTATTGATGCTTAAAGAAGGAAGATTTCTTCTAACTTAAGCCATTCTTTCCCATTGTGTCAATAATTTTCTCATTCAATTAGTTATGTTTTTTCCCTCCTGCTAATGGCATAAAATAATAGGGATGTCACTGCCAAATTAAGGGCTGTGTTAGAGGTAGCTTGAACTGGCTCATAAGAGCCTATTGTTAAATACTTTGGTATGAGCATTTATACTTTAGAAATCAACAAATGCAACAAATCAGGGCTCCATGTATTGTTTTGTTAATTATGTACATATGTGTTTATATATGTATGTATGTGTGTATATATGTATAAATGTACGTATATATATATACATATATATATATGAGTATACATTCACATACATATATACACACATATAATCCCTCCCTTCCTCCCATAGAGCCAATTCTAAGACATTCTGGTCAAAGGCAAAAGTCTAAGAATACCATCTGTGCTAATAAGAGGAAAGATAGTAAAAACAACAACCAATTTTGTTATTTGATGATAATAGCAAATATTTACAAATGGTTATCACATGCTAGGCATTATGCTAATTACATTACAAGTATTATTTCATTTGATCCTTACAACAATCCTGGAATGTGGCTGCTATTATCCCAATTAAAGATGAGGAAACTGGGTTAAACAGAGGGTAAGTGATTTGCAATCAGAAAAGAAAAGGGAGGGATAGCCCTGTATGTAATTGTACATACTATCAATTAGTATGGATTTTTTATTTCAAGTTCAGAGTTGAAAGGGATTTTAGAAGGTATATAATACAAGTTTTACCTGGCTAAAAGTCCCCTATTATCCTGACAACAGTTATCCAATATGCTAAAGACCACCAGTGATGAGGCAACCCACTAGCTCCCAAGAAAGTCATTCTACTGTTAGCAGTAATTTTTAGGATGTTTCCCTTATTTACATTTATCATGTAAGTTTTTCTCTATGCAAATTCTATCCATTGGTTTAACTCTGCCTTATGGAGTCAAGCTGTAGAGGTCTAATTCATAATTAGACAATCTTTGAGTCAACTCTCCAAACACTTGATGATAACTAGTATATCCCACCAGGTCCTAGTGTCCTATCCTCTACACTAAATAGCATGACTTATTTCACCTGTTTCTCATGTGATTTACACCTTATCATGATCATCTACTTCCCCATTATATGCTCAATTTTGTGAAGTTTACTTCCAAAAATGTTCCCAGAATTGACTATGGTAATACATATATGGCTTGACTAGGGTGGAATACAATATAATAACTTCTATTGAAGAATTAATGGAAGTTCTGTTCCATTAATTCCATATGGCAGTGAAAAGGAGAATAGACTATCTCCCTAGAAAAATTCTTGCTGAAAATTAATTTCCTATTTTGACTATTATAATGGTCTAATGCTACCTTCATATTGGGGATAATATATATTACAACTTGAATTTTTAGATTCTGTCTCTTAGAAAATGTGTCAAAGAGGCTATTGTTCTTACCATAGCCCAGAGTAAATTGCAGATTTGGCAATGATGCAGAGAATTAGTGTTGTCTCCATTCCAATTATTCAGTTGAAAATAACATGTCTATTTGTGGTCTGATTTACCAGTCTACATGGCCTGAATTCTGGCTGCTGACAACTCTTAATGTAAATTTTATTGAGTTAATTTAATACTTGTGGTTTTTTTTTCAGTAGTATTATCTTTGCTATGTTCTGGTTTGGCAACTAAAGACTATTTTTCTCATAAATGGGATATTAGGAAGTGCTATTGCTAAAGTCAGAAAAAGGACTTTTTGGCAAAATTTCTTTGGATGGGAATAAGTGACTACAAAGTAGCTACTTATGATTTAAGTATAAAAATACACATACACATACTTCATTATGTCATGATAATAAGAATTTTTTTACTTTTCCAAGTTTTCAATTTGTTTTTACTTCATAAAACATTTCTATCATTTAAGTAAGTTGAGATGAAACTATATTTTAAAAAATCTATATATGTAATTTTAGAATGAAATGAAATAAACAAATATTGTTTTTGTATATTTGAATGGTATAAAACTTGGTCAAAAATTAACAAAATATTCTCCAGGACCTGTAAAACATGGGTACAGAAACAATATTGTTCTCATTGTAATTTATTTGAATGTACCTAGCATACTAACATTGTTCAGTAAGTAAGTAAAAGCTGTAATCACTCAAAAGTAATTGCCTTTGTAATCTACACTCAAAAGGCAAATGGATAAAGAATGTTCATTTACTCATGATATAGTTGAGTGAAAAATCTATAGAAATGCTCTATCAGTACATCTACCCAATGATGATTCTGGAAATGATCAAAGAACTGGACTCCATGTTGAATGGAAGAAAAATTAATTTGTATGTTTTGAGAAATTACACAGTGCATTTAATAATATAAGCATCTACCTGAAAGGCCTGTTTCTTATTTATGTCATTAAGTATTCTCCAATAACTTGTAAAAACAATATTAACATTCATTTAGAAATATTTTAAACTCTCCTTCCAAATCCTCCCCAAAACACTTAGAAGGAATGCAGTATGACAAATATTATGTATGTGAAGTCATACAAATCATATTTTCATATTTGCCCATACTGCAAAAGAAAACAAAAAAATTAAATGTTCAAATCTGTACTGGACATTCATCCTTTCTCTCTTTTAGGGTAGAAAGCATTTTTCATCATTAGATATTTTGAATTGTTTTAGATCTTTGTCTTAATCAAATTAAGTCTTTCACAGTTGATCATCACTAAAATATTGCTGTTACTGTGAACAATGTTCTTCTTTTTCTGATCAGTTGATATTCCATTAGTTCATATATCTTTGTAGCTTTTTTTCTGAAACTATCCTGCTTGTCATTTCTTATAGCACAATGGTTTTCTATCACAATCACATAGCACACCTTGTTCAGCCACTCTTCAATTAATGTGTATTCCCTCAACTCCCAATTCCTCATGACCACAAAAAGAGCTTCTATAAATTTTTTTTGGTGTAAAAGGGTCCTTTCCCCCTTCTTTGGTCTCTTTGGGATACAGACCAAATAGTGGCACTGCAGTGTTAAGGGCATCCACAGTTTTGTTTTGTTTTGTTTTGATTTAATTTTTGAATGTAGTTGCTAATTGTTCTCCAGAATGGTTGAAAAAATTTACAACTTCACCAACAGGGCAATAGTTTCCCAATTTTTCCATTTCTCCTCCATACTTTCTCATTTTCCTCTTCCTATAATATTACCAGATGTAAAGGGTATAAGGTGGCATCTCAGAATTGTTTTAATTTGCATTTTTACTCAGAAATTACTTAGAATGTTTTTCCTATGACTATTGATGGCTTTGATTTCTTTTTCTGAAACTTGCATGTTCATATTTGATCAAATATCAGTTGGTGAATATCTTCTATTTTTATCTATTTTGCTCACTTATCTATATATTTTAGAAATGAAGCTTTTATCAAAGTAACTTGTTATAAAATTTCCTGTTTTTCATTTTCATTCTAATTTTGGATGCACTAATTGTGTTTGTATGAAACATTTTTTGTTTTTAATTTCATGTAAAATATTATTCATTTTACATTTCATGACATTCTTTTTTATCTCATTCAGTCATAAATTTTTCACTTATCCACAAATCTGAAAGGTACATTTTTCTATGCTCCTATATTTTACTTCTGAGATCAAACTTTATATCAGAATCCTCTGTCCTTTTTAACCTTGTAATGGTATACAGTATAAGATTTACTTGATGCCTAGTTTTTCCAAATTTCTTTCAAGTTTTCCCTGCAATTTTTGTTAGTGAGTTCTGGTCCCAAAAGCTTAGATCTTTGGTTTTACCAAACTCTAGATTAGTATAACCAGTTACTACTGTGCATGGCGTACCTAATCTATTCTACTGACTTACCATTCTATTTTTAATGAATAAAAGATTATTTTCATGATTCTGAATTTATAATTTTAGAGAGAGGAAGTTTCATGCTATACTTCACCATATTCCCACAATCTCTTTCCCTCTCTTTACAGAAATGTAAACAGTTTAACTGTATTCAGTCCCCTATAACTTCATTTTCATATTTGCTTTGTAAATACTGTCATATTGAGGTCAAAAGGTGTGCAGATTATAAAGCCCTTTGGAGATCTGAGGCTTTTAAAAAACTATTTGAAGGGAATGTTGGGAGAAATCAGCTTAGTGTTTTCCATACACCACCATCTTGACTTTGCCCATGGAAATTTGTCCCCTATCATTTTTATGTCAGTCTTCAACTGATAATGTAGAGTTGTAATTCATGAAATTCCATAATTAACTTCTCAAATTCTTCAGAGGGAAGTGTAGATGGATCTATAGGTTTTAAAAAGTTTGTAAGCTATATATCTATCTCTATTTATTTCTCTATCTACATAGCTCTTCCTTCCTTCCTTCCTCAATTCCTCTCTCTCTCTCTCTCCCTCCCTCCCTCCCTCACACCCTCTTTCTTCCTTCCTTCCTTCCTTCCTTTCTTCCTTCCTTTCTTTCTTTCTTTCCTCCTTTCTTCATTTCTTTCTATCTATCTAGACAAATAAATTTGTTAAGAAATAGTAGCCAGAATGCTATTTGATAAATATTTTAGTGGCTTAAGCTTGCTTGAAAGTTTTCAAGCAGAGGCTAGATAACTATTTGTTGGGAATGTTATAGTGGACATTCTTTCTGTGTATGTATGGCCAGAAAAAAATCTATGTGTGTATACACACACACACACACACATATGGGCTTGCTTCTCATTTAGCCAAAGTGAAAGAAAGGTTATTGATAGCCCATTTAGATCATTGATTTCTACCCAAAATTAGGAAATGTAGAGGATGTTATGATGAGTGAATGTCTAATGAAGATTTACAGGGAAGTATTCCTAAGGGTTACATAGGGGGAAGGGATAGGGATTACTGTTATTTCTACAATGGTTGGGAGTATTTATGTTTGCTAGGAGCATAAATTTATCAAAGTACTGAAATATACTTTGAAAATCTATTGGTCCTGGTACAAATATTATAATATAAAGGTGGAGAATGGCATCATGGTGTAGACCAGTGGTGGGTAGACATCTTAAAGAGGGGCCAAAGGAAAGGAAATGTTCATCTGTCAGTCTGTTTCTAAGGCAACTCTTTCGAAGTTTCATTGTATTGTATTGTATCCTCCTCATATTCGTCAGATTAGGAAGAATGTGTCGAGACTGGATTGAAAATTTCAGGAGACCACATCTGAACTTTGTTATAGCTTTTTATAATTCAGTAAAAAAGTTTTCTGGTACTTTGATAGGTATAGCACTAAATAAGTTAATTAATTTGGGTAAAATGGTCATTTTTATTATGTTAGTTCATCCTACCCATGAGCAGTCAATGTTTTCCCAATTGTTTAGATCTAGTTTTAATTGTTTGTAAAGTGTTTTGTAGTTATGTTCGTATAATTCCTGTATTTTTTTGGTAGATAGTTTCCTAAGTATTTTATATTGTATAGGGTGATTTTAAATGGTGTTTCCCTTCTACCTCTTGCTGCTGTGATGTGTTGGAAATATATAGAAATGCTGATGATTTATGTGCATTTATTTTGTATCCTGCAACTTTGCTAAAGTTGTTGATTATTTCTACTAGCTTTTTAGTTGATTCTCTGCGATTTTTTAAGTAGCCCATCAGGTCATCTGCAAAGAGTGACAGCTTAGTATTCTCAATGCCTATTTTAGTACCTTCAATTTCTTTTTCTTCTCTAATTGCTACTGCTAGTGTTTCTAGTACAATGTCAAAGAAAAGAGGAGATAATGGGCATCCTTGTTTCACACCTGATATTATTGGAAAGGCTTCTAATTTATCTCCATTGCATATGATGCTTGTTGATGGCTTAAGATATATGCTGTTTATTATTTTTAGGAAAGCACTTTCTATTCCTATACTTTCTAGTGTTTTAGTAGGAATGGGTATTGTATTTTGTCAAAGGCTTTTTCAGCATCTATTGAGATAACCATGTAGCTTTTGTTGGTTTGCTTTTTGATGTCAATTATGTGGATGGTTTTCCTAATGTTGAACCAACCTTGCATTCCTGGTAGAAATCCCACCTGATCACGATGGATAACCCTCTTTATCACTTGCTGGAGTCTTTTTGCTAGTATTCTATTTAAGATTTTTGCATCTGTATTCATTAAGGAGATTGGTCTGTAATTTTCTTTCTCTGTATTTGATCTACCTGGCTTTGGAATCAGTACCATATTTGTGTCATAAAAGGAATTTTGTAAGACTCCTTCTTTGCTTATTATATCAAATAATCTGTATAGTTTGGGGATTAATTGTTCTTTGAATGTTTGATAGAATTCACTTGTGAATCCATCAGGTACTGGCGATTTTTTCTTAGGGAGTCCTTTGATTGTTTGTTCAATTGGCTTGTTCAATTTCTTTTTCTGATATTGGATTATTTAACTATTCTATTTCTTCTACTGTTAATCTAGGCAATTTATATTTTTGCAAATATTCATCCATATCACCTAGATTGCTAAATTTATTACCATATGATTGGGCTAAATAGTTTTTAATGATTGCCTTAATTTCATCTTCATTATAGGTGAGGTCTCCCTTTTCTTCTTTGATACTTTTAATTTGGTTTTCTTCTTTCCTTTTTTATTAGATTTACCAGTACTTTGTCTATTTTATTAGTTTTTTCAAAATACCAGCTTCTAGTCATATTTATTAATTCAATAGTTCTTTTACTTTCAATTTTATTAATTTCTCCTTTGACTTTTAGTATTTCTAATTTAGTTTTCATCTGAGGATTTTTAATTTGTTTATTTTCTAGTTTTTTAAGTTGTGTACCCAATTCATTAATCTCTGCCCTCCCTAATTTGTTAATATATGCACTCAGTGAGATAAATTTTCTGCCCTCCCTAAATTGTTAATATATGCACTCAGTGATAGAACTGCTTTCGCTGCATCTCATAGGTTTGGGAAAGATGTCTTATCATTTGTCATTGACTTCAATAAAATTATTAATTGTTTCTGTGATTTATTCTTTCACTAAATTATTTTGGAGAATCATATTATTTAATTTCCAATTAGTTTTTGGTTTGCCTCTCCATGTATTCTTACTAATAACTATTTTTATTGCATTATGATCTGAGAAAGTTACATTTATTATTTCTGCTTTTTTGCATTTTTTTGCCATGTTTCTATGCCCTATTACATGGTCTCTTTGTGAATGTTCCATGTGCTGCTGAAAAGAAGGTTTATTCCTTTTTGTCCCTATTTATTTTTCTCTATATATCTATTAACTAATTTTTCTAGGGTTTCATTCACTTCTTATCTCTTTCTTATTCAAGCTGTCTGAGGTCTGGGGTTCGGCTCTCTCTAAGCCACCATCTTCCGGGCATTTTTTTTTGCTGTGTTTCTCTGGTTTTCTCCTCCAGTCACCTCTCCAGGGCCTGTGTTTAACTCCCGAGTCTGGTGCCAGCAAGGCCCTCTCTCTGGACCAGTGAGCCCACCTGGCCCTGAGGTTTCCCAGGCCACTGGAGACTCCTCACAGCATGTGGGGGAGGCATCTTGGGATCGTAAGATTCCCCTTCTACGTTAGATCTGACAGCTCAAGAATTGAAGCCTTTTTCTTGGTGTACCTCTTTAGTTATGCTGCAGTAGAGTTCCCCCTGCTCTGTACTGTTCTTAGATTTGGTCCTCTTTCTTCTCAAAAGGTATTTTTTTTTCTATCTTGGTGTGTAAGGGTGCGGAGGTTTTAAGATTCACTCTGTCTAAGCTGCCATCTTCCCGGAAAACCTAGTTCTGTGATTTCATCAATGTGGATGATCATTCTAGTGGTGTAAATCTCTGCACATCTCTGTGTTTATATCTTGTATAATTCTTGACCATGTCCTCTGTTATAAGATAAATTAATAAGATTGGTTGAGATTAGTTTTTTAGGGTTTTGCAAGCTTGTTAGAGAAAACCTTTGCTGGAAGTCAGGGACATTCTGAATGGAATGCAGGGGTAGAGAGGAGAGAGAGGAAACAAGTTATTGCTGTTTTTGAGAGGGGTTGGAACAGAAGTGCAATCAGCAGTCCCTATTTGAAATGGGATCTTGGAGATTGGTGAAGATTGTAAAGCCTGCAGATATCATCTTGCAAGTCAACCCTGAGTAGTGGAGAGTCCTGTGTTCTGGTGGACAGTTTGCAGATATCTTTCCCTACCTGCTTACTTTTGGATCATTGGCTGCGGAGGAGTTGGTTCCTGGAATCCTGAAGACATCTCTGGATCAGTTGTGAGATACCCAATCTCAAACCCTCTCCTTCAAGTCCTTGGCCAAGCTGTCAACCTGGCAGAAGCAAGGTTGGCTAAGGAACTTCCCCTTTTGACTCCAGTCCTGGTCAGTTAGACATATATCCTTTCAAATTACAATTAAACCATTTTCCCTGTTTGTTTTCTTCATACCTTAAAGTTCTCACAGTATGTGTATATGTTAAACTCTGTGTTAATACCTGGCTAGTTAATAACTGCCAAACACATTCTAATTTTGCAATTTGTTAAGCTAATCCCAGTATATATTAGTCCTTCCTGCCTCTTACACACCCTTCCACAGAACCAAGTTAATTTAATTAAGTAATTTAAGTTAAAACCCCTAAGTTGCTTCTCCTTATAAAACCTCAAACAAATTAGCCAGATCAGTCTCCCCACAGCTCTGGGATAAGTCTTGACTTTTGTCTAATGTTGTGAAGATAATAGTAGAGAACATATTATGCCCACTTATTAGTTCTTGCCTAACTAGTCTCTTTTTATTTCTTTGCATTTACCCAATAATTTGTTTTCTCTGGTCCCTTTATATAATTCTATATTTGATTTCTGATATACCATGGTAATACTTACTATACTCCTCTTTATTTTCTTCTAAGGACATCCATTTTAAATTATTCTGAATTTGGTGTTCCTTGAAACATAGCTATTCAACATGGGATATGTGTATTTTAAAGATGATTTTTTTCAGGAAGTTTGGGGTCATTAAAAACGTGTCGCTATTTCTAGAAGGTGCTTGTTCTCCTGTTTAAGTCTAAGCCCAACCCATTGTCCATTTACTATGTCTACTCAAGACATATAAACTGCAGAATGATGTCTATAAGAGATCAATGCATTAATTTTGGCAAAAGATAGTCTTTATGCACTGTTTTTTGTGTGGATAATTGGGGCAAATGTGTGTATTTAGATATGTCTTTTAGGAATCTCTGAAATGTTCAGGGGCTCTATTCAATAAGCAGGGAATCATAAAAAAAGTAAATGAACCAACAAACAAGAGTATTTGCACTACCTGACCATCCATAGGAACTCCTTTTCCAACTCAAATTTTGTGCTAGATCTCCATGACTACATTAAATAATTTGGTTAATATATATATATATATATATGTGTGTGTGTGTGTGTGTGTGTGTGTGTGTGGGTATTATGTCTTGCCTAATAATTATGATCAAAGGATTGCATAAAAAGTTCATCTCCAATTTTTTGCCTTTCAAAGTATCTTTAATACTTTTGATGAATAGGTAGCAGACAACTTGTTGGCAGAAAGCTTTCAATAAAGATTTTTGCTCTTCTATAAGAAGTTGTTTTTATAATAAAAATCAATAATAGCTTAATAAATAATCAACATTAAGATATTTCATTCACTTTAAATTAGAGTCATTTGAGTGGTCGTAAGAATGTAGTCTACTGCAGACTATCACTTTTCAGGTTGTCAGACCTTCATAAGACTCTGAAAATACTTGTTAATTCATTTATGATAGCTTCAGTGTCAGTAAGACCAAAATTTGTTCATTGACATTCTTCCCTTCAATGGATGCTCTCAGTGTGAATGTGAATTACCCTTATAAAAAAATCATATCCCTGGAACAGCAGACCTATGGGTCAGCAGTGGTTGATATCCTCTGTCTTCTTTTTATATATTAATAGGCCCAATTCCCCCTTCTCTTAACTTTCCCCTCCCCATCCGTCTTTGGTATCTTATGCTTCTTATGAACTGATCCAACAACAACTGTGTCATTTTTAGTATGGATAATTTTTCATGTAAACTTGATCTTATTTAATTAATTTTCCTGTCTTTTCCTGCTTTACTACTACTTCTACTTCCTCAAAAAGCTCATTAGGGACTTTGAGAATATGTATGGTGACTATATTATTCTTGCTGATAAAAACAGTGCATTATGAAAATCTTTATAAATCTTCCATTTTATTCTTTTTTGTTATGCTTACTTTCATCCTTAAGTACCTCAAGGCAGCTTTCTGAGTTTCTCTCACCAAGCATTTTTCAAAATGTTTCTTGCTTCTAATTTTTCCCCAAGTCTATGTCTCTCATCATCTTTATTACATGTTTTATGTAAAATTTTACAAATTAATTTATAGTTTATACTTTGCTATCATATCTCTCAGTTAAGCAGTAAGTCAAATATTTAGTTACCAAAGATGTTTTAAGCTCTTTTGGTCACTTTGTTATGGTGATTGAGTTATGGTGATTGTTTTAGAAAAATTTAAATATAATATGAATTTTATTGTATTGTACATCTTATCATCTGCCTAAATCCCTTCAATAGTTTATATAAATACATTAGGTTGGATTTTTAAAATATATATTCTTTTATTTTTATTTTTATTCTTCTAGTTCTCTATTTTTTTGTGATCTTTGCTCCAACTGGCCAGTGGTCCAACTGTATATAAACAACTAGCTCATAAATGATTCACAGGTCCAAAACAAATCGTTTCCTATTTGGTAATATATAAACAAACCTTTTTCCCCTAATGTATAATATAGTATACACCTTATCTAGCACCTTCTCACTTTTTGGGAGGTAATATTGGGAAGGAGGGGAGTGGGGAGAAAAGAATTATCCAAACCCCACAGAAGACCCTAAGGTAGTCATGAGAAATATACATAGTTTACAGGAAGAGAGATCCTATTGTGTGTCTCAATGTGCTCTCATATGAATCCTTTCAATGTCTAAAAACTCTGTACAAGCTCTGGGAAATTCAGTACTTTAGGAAAAACCTAGAGGCTACACTTGAGGTGTATCAAATACTAAAATTCCATCTAGAAGGAAACAATGAAACAAAATTAAAGTTAAAGTTTCTAAGAGCATTCCTGATTCATTCTGTCATGGCCTCTGATATAAGAATGGTTTTTATTTGTTTTAATAGAAAAGTAAGAAATATTATGAAATATAGAAAATAGTGGAATTCTTAGATCCATAGATATTTTGAATTTTTATTTATTAAACTGTCAATTCAAAGGTCTATCAGAAAAAGGAATCATTAGCTCAAGATAACTATGGTCATTATAGAATGATTTCCAGGATGTATTTTTTTCTTTCAATAGCACCAACTGACAAATTACATAAATATTGTTTAACAGGATGGTACTATTTTACCTGCCCTATGCTGTTTTGCCTGCCCTATGCTTTGTTTGGTAACTCTCTATTGCATCAATATGGACTTTCCCAAGGGAGAGAGGTAAAGAGGCAAAAAGAAAGAGAAAGAATCTATCAAAGGCTATTAATCTTTTCTTTTTCCTAAAGAGAAGAAAAAAAAGGCTTTCCATCTTTAAGAAAAAGCAGGCAAAAAAGGATTACATATATTTGTTTTATTATTGTAGCTGAAGGGTTAAATTGGCTAGCTTAAGTGTAAAGACATGGAAAAACTAGCTCTAGGACAAGGGTGCTTCTATGGAAAAAGTACAGCCTTGGCCACTGGCCTCTAGACCTTGATTGCTTTGATCAGATTGGATGATGAGGAGATAGGACCCTGGGCCAATTGCCAGCATCTTTTTTTTTCTTAAAGGAAAGAGAAACACATTTGTCTTTGAGTCACCTTAGACCTTGGAGGACTTGGTCAGGAAGGAGCGAGCTGAAATATAAACCAACACTCTGCAGAGCACACAAAGTATAGTATGCTAATTCATTATCCTATGGTGATTAGTCAATAGTGTCCAATGCCTCAGGACAACCAGGACATAAGAGAGCCCCCTCATTTTCATGAAGGTCACTTGTGACTTTTAAAAGAGCAATTTCCATAAAATAGAGAGCAGAGAAATTGTACTGCAGAGGGTTATGCAGAGAGTAGATGCTATAGGGAAAGAAATGGAAATAGATTATTCTAAGTTTCATAGATGTGTGATTGTATTGGTAAAGGTAACTTCCACATGCGAAAACTCCTTCGCCTAATACAGATCAGTTTTTCCTATGCAACTTATATCCTAGAGAGTTTCTCAGAAAACTGAGAGTTTAAGTGAGTCACTCAGTCAATATAGATCAGAGAGAGCAATTTCAAAGAAAAATTATAAAGTGTTAGTAGAGGGAGAATTTGAACTCTTAAGAATATTTTTAAAGAAAAAGAGCACACACTGTCTCTCTCTCTCTCTCTCTCTCTCTCTCTCTCTCTCTCTCTCTCTCTCTCTCTCTGTGTGTGTGTGTGTGTGTGTGTGTGTTGTAGAGGAAAAGGAAGAAATAGAAAGTGATTGAAGTTATGAATAGAGAATTAATAAAGGGGTAAGACCATCAAGGCAAAACTATTGAAGAATTGGTATGGTGTAGGGTTAATTGTAAAAAGGAAATTATATTCTCTTACCTAAAAAAAAAGATTTCTGAGTTTTAAGCTTACTGATGATAAAGATTCTGTCTTATTTATCTAACTATGATATACCATCCTTCTATTTCTTCCTGTGCATCATTTCTTCTAAATCTATTCTTCCCTCCACACCTTCATACCCAGTCACTGATCTCCATATTTCTGTTCAGTCAATCACAACCATTTGGGGCTTATTTTCTTATCTTTACCATCTTGTTTTTATAATTAACCAGTCAGATTATGCACTACCTTTTACCTCCTTAAAAACCTTTTTATCTTCCTTTTTTCTAATATTAATGCTTAGATGTCCACCCTTGCTTACTATAACTCCCTGCCTCTCTGCTTCTATAAATTGGTGCCAAATTCTACAGGAGGAAGTCTCATATACTACTCTGTCCACAATAATTTTTCCTTTGATTTCTAATATCAGTTGGTCCCTAGAATGGATCATTCTACCTCTTACCTTCATGACTACTTTTAAACTGTTCTCTATTCCTTGAGCTTGCTACTATTTCATCTATGCCTATGAAAATCCCTAGGTTCTTTCAAGGTTCACTTTATGGACCACTTTCTATAGGAAGTATTATGGATTAATCAATCAATCAATTGATTAATCAATTAAATCAATTAAAACCTTGTAGTAGGTGCCAGGTACTATGGTAAGCACTGTTTATGTGAAGTGACAGAAAGAGAAGGCAAGGGAAGTGGAGGTAACAAGCATCTATTTTATCATATACCATGTGCTAGTGTTGTGAGAGTTATTTAGCAATTAATTTAGTATTATTGTTGGACCTAGCAGGAAGGGCTGGAGGATTCCAAAATGGAATGAAGGAGCAGGAAGTGGGGCTTGGACTCTGAGAGAGACACCATAGTGGTTGGGGACATAACTGTTGCTAACCCTGGGAGATCTCAGAGTTAGGGAAAAATTGCATCCAGATTCCCTGGGATCCTGAGAGGTAGAGGCTTTCAGCAGTGGACAACAGACCTGCAGAGCTGCACCAAGTGGGGAAGTGGTTTGTGATCTGGTGGACAGCATTGCAATCTCACTCTCCCTACCTGGGTACCTTGGATCACCTGTCCGGGTGTAGTTGGCTCTTGTCATCCTGTGACCATCCTTGGATTTACCCCAATTGAAAGCCATCCTCAGGCTCTTTAGCTGAGCTGACCAAACCTGGCTGGAACCAGGTTTGGAGGAGCTTTCCCTGTGACTTCAGTACTGCTTCCTTTGGGCCCTGCCTGGCTTAGGTCAATAGAATAGTGTAGTCAAGTCCTTCCCCTGCCCTGTGGTTTGCCCTTAGGTTGTAAGTATAGAATCCCTTATTCCCATCCTTTATTATTGTTTCCTTCAATTAAACTGTTATAAACTTTTACCTGTTGCCTGCTGCTTCCATAAGCCCTGGCCTAGGTGGGCTGAGTAACTATTGGGCCAACTGCCATTCCTATTGACAGTTAACAGCTTGGCTGTAAACCCTGGTCTCCCTATCCTGGTTGATCCTGTTTGTCTGTCATTCCTGTCTCTCTCACCCCAGTGAGAACCCACAAATAATAATAGCATCCCTGGTGCCCCACCATTACACTAGGGAATGAGAATACAATTAGAAGTAAAAAAAGAAAAACATCCTGCCTTTAAGGAGCCTACATTCCAATATAGGAAGACAACATACAAGAGAAAGCTAAAAAATTAGGGGAACAGGATATTTGCGGGAAGGTAGCTATCGTGACAACATGGTTAGGAAGATTTTTCCCCAGGATAAGAGCTGAAAGGAAATGAAAATGAAAAAACAAATTTTTTTCCTGATTCTGTCTCTATAGGTAGAGACAACATACCTGCATACAAGTATTGATAAATAAGCATATAAAATATAACAAAAATTAATATGATATAATTTATATTATAAATTATTTAAATAATTATAACTATTTAAATATAAATAATTATAACTATTTAAATACTGTCTGAGGTCGAGTAGGAGTGTGGAGGGGGGATCAGGAAAGACATTATTTAGGAAGTAATATCTAAGTTGAGATTTGAAGGAAATTTAGTGATATTAAGGGCAAAATGAAGAGGGAATTTGTCCTAAAAATGTTGGACAACCTAGAATGTTGTGTGGAAAACAAACCCATGACAATTGTAGAGTTAATATATAGAGGATTGACAAAAAAGGAGACTAACTTGGGCCAGGAAGATCAGTGAGTAGACTATTGCAATAGTCTGAGGGAGAGGTGAGAAGGGTCTGAATTAGGCTAGAGTCCATGTAAGTGGAGAGGACAGGACAGGTATTAGAGATGTAGTGATAGAATTGACAAGACTTAACAAATGATTTTATAGATAGAGTAAGAAAGATTGAGGAGTTGCTTAAGACTGAAATTGGTAGCAGAAGTGCTTCAAAGATGGCCTTCACAAGAAATAAGGATGCTAGGAATAAGGATGGATTTGTGGAAAAATATGTGTTTTGTTTTGGAGATATTTGAGTTTGAATGTAGGACCTCTAATTTGAAATTGCAAGAGAGATCTTAGGACTGCATAGATAAGATGATAGAATCCACAGGAGCTAATGAAAGAGGATAGAAAAAAGAAGATAAGAGGATGCACAACAGAGCCTTGAGTTGCTTTCATATTTTGGCATTTGGACATATCATGTTGGAGCACAAATTATGCTCCAATGAAGGATGCTGAGAACTCATAATGAATCAGTCAACTAATACGTGTTATACAAGTGCTTATATTGTGACAGGCATTGGACTGAAGTGCTAGGGATATAAACAGAAAGTGAAAACAGTACTTTCCTTCAAGGAACTTACATTCTACATTCCCCAAGTTGATACTTCTCACCACTTGGCATATGGTAGCTGCATCTCTGGGGAGTAGTTCCTCTCTGAGTGTGTGGTTTTTTTTTAATTCCAGCTAAATTATGTTGCTCTTTTTATCTACTGAGTATTTCAAATATCTTTCTATTAAAAATATTCAAAGTGTAAAATAGTTTACCACCACATCATTTGAAAGTCATTTAATACATAATATATCTGAAATACTATATAATCAGAAGGAGAATAATATGAAAAAGACCATGGAGTAGCAAATCAATTGAAAAAACACAAGTGTATCTTAATCTTGACTGGATTTTGGGTTAAATAGGTTCCCTGGTACTCAAAACAATTCTTACTATTATTCCTAGTATTATTTACCACCTAAAGCATTAGATGTTTATACAGGAAAAATGTCTTTAAAGTTCCTAACCACCAACTTTCAATTAATCTGTAAATTGAGTACTGCTTATGTAGACTCTCATAATCACTTGTGGCCATTTATTATCCATTTGCTTCTTGCACCCAGTCATCTCAATGATGTCAATAGGTTTTACTTGTGGATCTGAGCCAGGTAACAATGTGAATATGAGGTTGCTTTCTAATGATTACAGCCATAAACAAGATGGATTTGTCGAGCATTTGCTTGATTAAACTAAAGGACTCTGCTGTTTCCACTTATTTTAATCAACTGATTTTTTTTCATAAATAAACTACCCCCAACCCATTCTTTTTGACTTTCCAGTAACCATATATGCTTAAGACAAGTCTATGGAGGCCACTGTTATTCTATAACAAGGAATCATGAAGAAGACATTAAGGAAAATCTAGAAAAGTCCTATTTAGGTCTATTATTTTCAGAGAATTCAACTGTTTAATGATAGATTGAGATATCAAATGTGTGGATTTTTTTTTTATCCTGTCAAGATAAAAGAACTCACCAATATGTACACAGCATGCTTTATTACTCTTTTGCTTGGCTCACTCCAGGGGTTATTTCACAGACATGCTTGGAATTCCATGCTTTAAGGTTCTAATATAAAGTGGCAATATCCTCATTATTTCAATGTAGAAGATGAAGTACTACTGAGAATAGACTTTCCCCATGGAAGGAAAAACTTATTAAGAAAATATTTTGTTTTCCTTTTTTTGTAGTACTATTTTCCTTTGTGTACTTGTTTTAGTTTTAGGTTTTTATTTTTTCTTATTTTTAATAAACAATAAGTTGATGGTATGTAGCAATAATAAAACATTTCCTGATGTAGACATCCTTACCCTCTTTGCCATAATATCCAGACAATGATAGTACTAGAAAATTGGTATTTAATATTTAGTTTTCCTTTTTTTAACTCTTACTTTCTTAGAGTTGATACTAAGTATAAATTCCAAGTCTGAAGACCAGTAAGGGTTAGGCAGTTGCAGTTTACTTATCCAGGGTCACACATTTAGAAAATATCTGAGACCAGAATTGAACACAGGTCTGGTTCTCTCCACTGAGCCACCTCGCTGCTCTGATATTTAATGTTAATAAGCAAAATGATTATTGCTTAACATAGTTGGACACATATGAAATGGACCAAAATGATGGGAAATTTTTTAAAAATATTTTAAAATTTACTATATTTAAAATTCAGATGTTTTTATTTTCTGCCTCCTATTCCTCCATCACTGAATTTTAAAACAGAAAAATAAATTATAACAAATATGACATGGGCAAAAAAAGAAATTCTTCCAAATTTGTAGAATAAAAATGAGTGTCTGAATTTATATTCCTTCATTTCTCTAGCAGAAGGGAGTTCTTTTTTTTATTTTCTGCTATCTAAATTCTTTCTAAAATTTTTCAAAGTTATTTTTGTTTACTATTATAGCAAATTTTGAAAATGTTCTCATAACTCAATTAACTTCACTCTGAATCAGTTCATAGATTTCTTTCCAGTTTGCTCAAAAATTGCCTTTTTCTATTTCTTGTAGCATAACAGAATTCTATTGTATTCATATACCAAAATTTGTTTAACCATTCCAAAATATATGGGTACCTTTTAGACTCTAATTTCCCCCACAAAAGGACTCCTTTAAGTATTTTATACATAATGATTATTTTCTTCTCTCTTTAATCTCTTTGGAATACAGTAATGTTATTTATTGCTAGGTCAAAGATTATTCATGCCTCGGTGACTTATGGGAAAAGTTTCAAATTGCTTTCTGGAATAGCTAGACCAAATCACAGTTCCCCCAATGATCCATTAATTACCTAATCCTCCACATCCCATTCTAAAATGAATTATTTTCTTCTCTTATTGTTGCAAATCTGATCAATCTTAGATGGAACTTTAAATTCATATTAATTTGCATCTCTACAATTATTAGTCATTTGAAACATATGATATGATTGTTACTCAGAAAAAATCTTTAGACATTACTTATGTCCTAGAAGGTTAGTTTGTTAGTTCTCCTAAACACTGAAAGGACAAAAAGAATATGCAATGTACTACATCTGACAGATAAATGAAAGTCTCTGAATAGCATAACAAGTCATGGTTCTAAAGCTTATTGAAAAATGACTATTAACTCAGCTATTCATGAAATTATTTTGTGTTTGCACATATGTTTTATATTCTTTTACATATTTTATGACAACATTTTTTCATTTTCTATTCATATAGTTAAATTTATTTTCTGCTGAGGGACTGTGTTAGTCAAGAAAATTGGAAGAGTTTAAGCTTTGAGGCATCTAGGTGCCTTGGTGCATAGAGAGCCAGGTCTGGAGATGGAAAATTCAAATATGGTCTCAAATACTTCCTAGCTGTTTTATCCTGAGCAAGTCACTTAACCATGTTTTGTAAGATTGATCCTTACACAGTAGATACATTCTGTTGCTTAGACCATACTCTTTCCCAAACCACGTTTTTGCAGCTTGGTCACACCCAGGGGAACTTTTGTTTCAATGCCATTGCCATCTCACTTTTAATTTTATCCTATTCACCTTTCTAAAAATTCCTTCTTTATTTTCCCAACCATATCCTCCTACTTTTTTTATTTGATTTTGAATCTAAAAATCCCTCCCCTATCTTGTCCTAATAAATCCACCCTTATCTCCTCACCTTAATCCCACACCTCTTGGTATGTACTGCCATTTAAATGTCCTTCTTTTGATTTATCCTCTTGTCTTTCTTTCTCCATCTATTATTCCCTCAGTCCCCCAAGGAGAATCCCAATCCTTCCCTTCTTCAATACCACTTTGCTCCTACTTATTTATGTTCAGAAGATTTTTGCCCTTCTAATTATGTATATTTATCTCAGATCTAATGAGAGTAGGTTCTACTACTATCAGACCTCTACCCCAAACTAACCTTTTCCATGACAGTTTCTCTATTCATTCCTCCTCTGTATTAGATACCCATTCCACCCTACATCCTCACAGTCTATTCCACCACCATTTTTTGCTTCCATTACATTCACTTCAACCTCAAGTCTTTCATACTATACACCCCTTGAAATACCCAGGCAATGATGCCAATCTCAGAGGCCAGAGGTGACATTTTCCCATGCATGAATCAAAGAATTTGACCTTTGGGTTGATAATGCTTAGTCTTGCATCATTGCTTTTCTATATTTCTTATAGATCAAACTTCTAATTTTCGACTGAGTTCTGGGTTTGTCCCCAGTAATAATAGAAACTCCTTTAGTTTGTTAAATATCATTTTTTAACCTTTTATAATTATACTCATATTGGTGGATCTGCTATTCATGGTTGGAAGCACAATAATTTTTCTCTACAAACTAATGTGTTCCATGTGCTGAGGTCTTTTAATGTAGTGGCTGCAATTTTTGTCATTCTGATTTTACCTCTGTAATATTTAATTTTTTTAAGTGTAATATTTTCTACTAACCTGGATGTTATGGAACTTAGCAATGACATTCTTGTGCATTTTCATCTTTGGGTCTCTTTAAAGTTGCTGACTGATGTGTTCTTTTAAGTTTTAATTTTCCCTGCAATTCTAGAATTTCTGAGCAGTTTTTCACAAAGATTTTTAGAGTATGGTGTCTAAATTCTTTTTTCTTATCTTGATTTTCTGGGAGTTGAATTATTTTTATATTGTCTTAACTTGATTATTTTCCAGGTCAATTATTTTCCTTATAATATTTTTAATATTCTCTTCTATTATTTAATTCTTTTGATTTTGCTTTATTATTTCTTCTTTTCTTGGGAAATAATTAGCTTCCTTTTGTCCAGTCGACTTCTTAATGAACTATTTTTTATGTGAGTTTCTCAATCCCTTTTTCCATTTGAGTGATCTTTCTTTAATATTATCTTTCATTGCTCTTATTTTTTACTAATTTTTTCCCCAAATTTCTCATTTGATTTTAAAGTCTTTTTTAAGCTTTTCCAAAGGTTTTTTTTTTCCAGCTTGTGGCCATTTCTTTTATTTCTTTTCTATTTTTTACAGAAAGCAAATGTTCTTCATTGTCCTCTGAGTTTGAGCCCAGGTCTTCTCTGTCCTCATAATAGCTTTCAATGATTGGGTTCTTTCCCCTTTGTTTGCTCTTTTAAGAAAATTAGCAGCCAGGCTAATAGACTTAATTATTGGCTTTTTTTCTGAAGTCCCAGGTGCCAGGGTATGTTACTTCAGGTGTTAGGAATATTTTTGAGTGTATTTGTTTTAATTCTGGGCTCTATTATTTAATCCAGTTTTCATAGTCCAAGGTCAGATGTAATCTTGGGTCCCCCTCCTCTAAGCCCCACACTATGATTGTCCTCAGGAGCTCCAACCTAGGCCTTAAGGCAGTTCTGCCACTGCAAACAGTCTATCCCATCCCCCTCAAAGTGGCAGCAACAAGGGACTCACCCCCCTGAGAGTGGTAACAGCTTGTGTGTGTGTGTGTGTGTGTGTGTGTGTGTGTGTGTGTGTGTGTGTGTGTGTGTATCTTTTAAAAAGGAACTTTTACAGAGTAGCCACAGAATCCTGGGCTTGGAAAATATCTTAATGGTTATGAGTTTCAAACTATATCTGAAAAATCTCCTCAGAACTCTATTATTACTTGCTGGTGATGAATATTTCTAATAAGAGATAAACTTCTTATATCCTTAGGAAACCGAGTCTACTTTTGGATAGCTTAGTATCTAAGAGATATTTCCTTACATTATAGAAAAATCCCCTTCTCTGAAACTTCTATTCATTGGCCCTAGTACTGACCTTTGGGACCATGTGGATATGTTAATTCCTATACTACATCATCAAGACAATTCTCATATCCTTCCCTAAGTTTTCTATTCTTTAAAACTCCTTATTTCCTTTAACCAATTTTTGTTTAAAGGCCCATGTTTTTTTTTAAACCCTTAACTTCTGTTTATTGGCTCCTTGGTGGAAGAGTGGTAAGGGTGGGCAATGGGGGTCAAGTGACTTGCCCAGGGTCACACAGAAAAGGCCCATGTTTTAAAGGAATATAGTCATTTCCCAAGGCAATATCTATATTTCCTAAAATGCAGTGGCCAGAAGAGAACATAGTAATCCAGAGGTGGTCTTACTGAACACAGGGTACAGAACAGGATATCGCCAGTCATGTCCTAGACACTATGTCTTTCTTAGCAAAGCACATAATCATATTAGTTTCCTTGGCAGTAATGTTGTATTGGACTTCATTCTATTCTATAACCTTGATCCATAGTATTATGGATTTTGGATCATTGCAAAGGGGAAAAAAAGCTAAATTTCTATTTATTTTGAACATGATGTTAATTAAAACTGATTAATATTCATTAAAGCAATTTCTGGTTATCCAGTATTCATAAGTGTCTGCAAAGGTCTTTTTCCTCTTCTTTTGCTCCTCATATCATGTTTTTGAATCCATCCTTGGAGGGATGTTGCCGGATATCCCTACCATTGTCTCCATTTTTCCTTTGAAACTTGTATAATAATGCTTTTGTACTTTTTGTCTAAAGAATTCAAAGTGCCTTCTATTTAATCTAATTTCCTCTTGTTAATTGTAGGTTATCATTACCTTGTAGTACTATTCTCATAGAACTCCTTTGTTCCACAGAATTAAAAGCTCATATCTCAAGAGTCTTTTGGCAAACCCATTGAACTGAACACTTCTGTGATCATCTTCTTTTGTGTTCATTCCTCAGGGGTGAAGTGGCATTCACTGTGTCAAATGCTATGAGACTGTGATATAAAACATCTTGAATATAAATACATTTTTAGCCTCTCATGTTTCTAAAATTTTTTTCAGTGAAATTGTCAATATTCAATCAAATCCAAAAGCTAAATTTTATAAACAATTCAATAAACAAATTTATCCATATTTTGCAAGTAGAAAACACTAATTTTTAAGATATTTGTATTTTTATATACTTCAAATAATAGGGGGAAATGCATGCATGTGAGTATTCATAAATAGGAAGATAAATTAAAGAGTACTTGGGGAGGATACAAAGAGGATGCCAGTGCTCTTAAATATAAGCAACAATCATTCCTTCAAAATGTTTGATAGATTTTATATGGAGGATAAGAAAGAGTGAGGAGTTAAGTATAATTAAAATTAAGAATCAAGGGCTTGAAAGATGAAAGAAATAATGACAGAGAGAGAGGGAGAGAGAGGGAGGTAGAGAGTGGGAGAGAGGGAAAGAAGGAGAGAGAGAGAGAGAGAGAGAGAGAGAGAGAGAGAGAGAGACAGAGACAGAGAGACAGAGAGAAAGAGAGAGAGAGAGAAAGAGAGAGAGAGAGAAAGAGAGAGAGAGAGAAAGAAAGAGAGAGAGAGAGAGAGTGTCAGTCCATATCTAGCTTCTTTACCTCTGAATGATGTTACCTATGGCTAATTATAATTGTCTGACTTAGAATTCTCAGTTACTCAGCCTTCAGTAGTTAACCTGTGAAAGACAAATTTGAGTTTTCTTCATTTTTATTTTGAGAGAGAGAGAGAGAAAGAAAGAGAGAGATATATACAGAGATAGAAACAGACATACAAATAGACAAAGACAGAGAGAGTATATGTACATATATTGGATTTATTACCGAAAAATTCTAAATGAAGTGTTATTACAAATGTATTCTGGATTAAAAGAAAATTAGATTAAAATAATAGCTCCCATTTTTATATCCCTTAATGCTTGCAAAATATTTTGCCTATATTACCTAATTTAGTCTACACAATAACTTTGCTATTATATCTATTTTACAAATGAGGAAACTGAATAGTCAGCTTTTTCTAATTTCCAATGCAACGTTTTATGCACTAAAACACTCTACTTTTATAAGATATGAATACATGTATGGCCTCTAGTTTTAAGCTACATTTTAGGGGGCTAATTTCTGAAGATTATAAACTTAGACCTAGAAAAGTCCTTTCTTGTTAAAATATTAGTCATATTCGACTCTTTACAACCTCATTTGCATTTTTCATGTCAAAGATACTGGAAAGGTTTTTGCCATTTTCTTCGCCAGCTCATTTTACAGATTAGGAAACAGGCAAACAGAGTTAAGTGGCTCCTTCAGGGTCACAAAATTAATAAGTGTCTGAAGTCAGATTTGAACTCAGAAAAATGAATCTTCCTGACTCAAGAAGTGGTACCCTAAACACTATGCCACCTAGCTGCCCATAGAAAAGATTTTAGGTGGCTTTATTTTGAAGATAAGGAACTCAGTTTCATAAGTAAGTTACCCAATGACATACAGATCCTAAATGGTAGAAAAGGGATTTCATCCTCACCCCCTGACTCCAAACCTAGCTTCTTTCCCTCTGAATGGTGTTACCTATGGCCAATTATAATTGTCTGACTCAGAATTCTCAGTTACTCCGCCTTCAATTGTTCTTAACCTATGAAAGATAAATTTGAGGTTTCTTATTATTTTAACAATTGTATTTCAATATAATTGGTTTCCTTTGTAATCAATTCTACATTTTATAAATTTTAACCATTTCTCAGAGAAGTATAAAACTATAGGCTTCACTAGTCTACCAAAAATTTCCTTGATCCAAAAAAAGATAAGGATCTTTGATCTACAATAATAGTCACTAGATCTCTAATTTTATTGATATACAGAATTCCAGAGGATGGAACTCTCTCTACGCATTGAAATTGGCAACTTTTCTGCAAACTAATCTTATAACATTGCTTAGAGGTGTTCAAGATCAATTACCTTACCCAAATTAATACAATCCAGAGTGTCAGAAGTGAGATTTGAACACTAGCTCCAAGGCTACCTCTTTATTCATAATTCAATCAATACTATGTAAAGTATGGATAACAAATCTGAGTAAGTAAAAGTACCCCAAATCATTGCTTCCAAAATTCACTGTAACTTTAAGTGTTGAACCTTGCCATTTGGCTAATGGTGTCTTTTATATTTGTTTTGTAGGAAGTTACTACATTGCCCTTAATTGCCATCTGTCTAAAGGTTTTTCCTCTCCCCAATGTGTTTTAACTAAGTTTGTTTTTTGGAAAATCTTTACTTCCTCAGCTGTTAGCAGACAATGGAATCCATTAATGAACAAACAGATCAAGCATATTCAAGCACTTAGCACAGTAAAGACACTGAACTCATGCACCATGCATGAATCATTTCATTATAATGACATATATTAACATTTGGTATTTGTATCTAGTCCTTAAATTTGCAGATCTCATCTAATGAAAGCTTCCCAGCAAAGCTCTACCTCGATTATATATATATGTGTGTGTGTGTGTGTGTTTATATACCTGAGACCATCAAGTCAAATTTTTTATTTTACAGATGAAGAAAAACTCGGTTTCAGAGGAGTTAAATGGCTCATAGATATTTCCTCATTTTTAGGTACAGAAATTTAGGCAAAAATAGTTTAGTGAGTTGACCAAGCTAGTCATAAATGGCATCTGAACCCAATTCTCTGCTGCTTTTTCCATAACAGCATCATGCTTAAAATTTCTTTCTGTGTATGTTTGTTTACTTTGAAACATATATATTTTAATAATATCTGAAAAATAGGGTAATTCTTCAATACAGTAAAACAAATTCTAATTAAATTCCTACTCTGGAAAATCATAGTTGTGTCCCATCCTCTTTCCCAAATGTGTAATTCAATTGACATTACACAACATGTACACCTGTGGGAACAATACAAGGCAGACCATGACTGAAGTAAAGGCATCTCTCCTAACACTTAGGAGAGTTCTATCTATACAGCAAGTTGTTGTTCAGTCATTTTCAGTTCTGTCTGACTCCTTGTGATCCTATTTGTGGTTTTCTTGGCAAAGATACTAGAATAGATTGATATTTCCTTCTGCAGCTCATTTTACACATGAGGAAACTAAGGCGGACAGGGTTAAACAATTTGTCCAGAGTCACCCAGCTGATAAGTTGAACTCAGGTTTTTCTAATTTGAAACCCTAAGTCATATCCTCGTTGTCCACCCATCAAGTAGTCAATGTTTATTCAATTAAAAATCAATATATGTGAATCCAAAGAATAATTATTATCATATTGGGGTCAGTCTGGAAGGAGTTACCCAATGAAGTTTCATCAGTTTATGGCCCTGGCCCTTAAAACTAGAAAAATAATAATCCCGAAGCACATGTCTAACATGTTATCCCCTTGCTTATTAAATTGCATAGGTTTCTTCTTACTTGTAGGATAAAATATATAATCTTCTCTTTCGCTTTTAAATCCCTCCACATCTTGGTGTAATTTGGTGTCCAGGTGATAGGCAACAAGGGCTTTTAGCCATGTGAAGAGTGAAAAGGAATTGGAGAAGAGAGGGCATGGACATGATAGATATCCTCCAAATCTGCCATGTTTCCATCCATACCTGCTGAAAATATCCTAACTCAAAATCTGTCTTCATTTTGTAGGAGTTTTTATTTTTATCCTGATGTATCACTAGTACAATAATTACGTGCTCTATAAAAGCAAATGTAACATTAAACAAATGTTTATTTTTTATTTATAAATTATTATAATTTATATATCATAAAAATTCATAGTAATGTTTACTTAACATCTCTGTACAGATGACTCCCAGAGCTATCTGTCTAGCTTTTTTCTGTCTTCTTAACCCCACACCCATGCAACCAACTTGCTTTTAAACATTTTGAATTAGATGTCTAATATTAGCAATACAAGTTCAACTTCTTCACAATAAAACGAATTACCTTCTACCTCCAATTCAAGTCCTCTTCTAAACTTCTCTATTTCTACTGAGATCGTCAAACATCCTTCTAGTTGTCTTCTGAACCCCGTTCTATCCTCCACTCCTCACTTTCACACCACTTTACCAGTTTGTCTCCAAATATTGCTCATTAATTCTCCATAATAACTTTGCATTTCTTTCTTCTCTATTCATAGCCTACTAATTTAGATCCTCATCCATTCTCATTTGTATGATTGCAGAAGCTTTTCCTGCATCAAAGCTTAGTCTGCTCTTATCCATCCTCTCTGCAAATGGCAAAGTGACTTCTTTAAAGCATATGTGTGACTAGGTCATTGCCCTCCTCTATAAACTCCAATAACTCCTCATTACCTCTAGGCTGAACACTAAATTCTTTCTTTTTTCTTTTTCTTTCTTTAGCACTTAGGACATTTGATATTAGGGCCACAATTGACATTTCAAGATATTATTTTTCTCTATTAACATTATCTGTTTTGCTATTCCCAACATAATATTCCATTTTCATCTTGGTTCCTTTGATGCCTAAAATCCACTCCCTCCTTACTTCCCTTGAGACTATGAGACATTTGCTGATACCTCCTGCTGATAGGGCCTTTGACCAGAAAGAAGAAAGAGCAATATAAATGTTAATCATTATTGTTGTTGTTATTAGAAAGTTTCTGACTTTTGATGAAGCATTAAAACAAATAGTAAAAACTAGCCTTTTTTTTTAAACAATCAAAGGGAAACAATAAGGCTTATTCTTTATTATGAGGTCATTTACCCTTAAGAGCATGGTAATTTAATTCAATTTACAACTATATATTATAGTATTTAAGGAACTCTGATAGACGTGGAGACCATAATAGCAAAAATTAAATAATCCCTGTCCTAAAGTAGGTTAAAATTCTTGTGGAAACTTAATTTTTGTATTTCACAGATTTACTCTGTTGGTATTTTCAAGATGAATCCTCCACAAATGTTTATTTAACAGATTTGCTGACTGAATCCTCTAAATTCCCCTTTCTCAGGATAGTGTGTCAAGATAAAGACTATAATTATTGTACTAAGCTATTTTCTTCCAGTCCATCATTTGCCTCTTGCCTTCATTGAGCTCTCTTCAAGGTCATTACACCATAGTCAAATACTTCCAGGAGGCCCTGACTTCCATTCTGAAATCTCTTATCTCCCAAGTTTTCTGTTATTTCTGCTTTGTTAATCTCTAACCCTGGGTTAACCATGCCTGAACTAAAACTACAACTTCTGGCACAAGGGCAAAATCATTTGGGAGTACTAGCAGTGTATTGTGTAGAATGAAGCTATGCCCCAATCCACTGCTCCTCCTCTCTGTCTCCCAGGATTGTTTGCTCATTGTCTTTTCCCATATTACTGTATCAGACTTTTCCAGAAAACTCATCAGTAAGATATCTCATTAATCTCTAAGACTGAATCAGCCTAGGACTCCCTTCTCATCAGTACCCTCTGACTCTGATTAGACCTTCTGACTGGAGAGTATGGCCATGGACTCCAAAGCTTTCACTTAAGAAAGGGACTCTGCATTTTTCTCATTACCCACCAGCTACTCTGTTTTTATATTTCTTTGGATTTCTCCATCATGCCTCCACACTGGATACTTCCAACCTTTTCCCGTTCATCCCTCATGAGATTTTAAGCTTCTTAAAAACAATCATTTTTTCTCAAATTTGAATTTGTATCCCTAGTCCTTAGCACAGTGCTTGGAGCACTGTGGAAACTGAATAAATATTGACTGATTGAATATTTAAATATTAAATCCATTATACACGAAGAGACCAACCAGCTCCCATCCTCAGTAAGCTTGTGATCCTAAAAATTCCCTCTTTGTAGTTAAAATGTGATTAGAGTCATTGAAAAATAACTATTATTTTGGAAGAACTCGTCCTCACTAAAGCAGCCCTAATTCCCATTCCTGTTAAGAGGACGGTTTCCTTGGAATTTTTTCTCTTCCTCAGCAGAACAACATTCTGTGGAGTATACTCTTCCTGGAGTAATAAAGTCTTTGAAAGATTCTCTTTACCCTGAGGAAAAAAAATGAGATTATATTTCTACCCTGATCTTCATGATGTTCTGGAGGTATAAAGCAGAACTCTTCTTTGCCTTCTTTTCCCAGGATTGATTATGAAAGATTTCCTGGCCTGTCTTTTACCTGGGTAGAGGATTTTCTCATTCCTATGATACCATCACCTGAGGCAAAGCCTTGGTGCCCCTGAGTTTGCCTTCTTTAAATCACTATATTTGCTTCTACCACTGAATTGAAAGTGATACAAGAGAAAGACAAGAGTTTGTTTGTTTGTTTTTGCATCCACTACTCCTTCAGGCTATAGATTCTCAACTTGGTCATCAATGATGCACACATTATGTAAATCTGTGGCTCCACACAGAAGTTATTCCAATTGTTTTTCTCTTCAAGTATTAGTTCCACCAAGACCATCCCTTACTCTTTGTATTATTGGGGAGATAGAGCTCATCTCTCATTGCTTGGCTAATTGCCAATCCCCTATACCTCAATAACCCACCTTCGACCTCATAAGTTTGTGTAATGCACTGTGCTTGAGGTATAGGCTATGGGTAGCTGCATTCAACTCTCATGGGAATGTGGCACCATTATATTATAGGTACTCGCATGGGCACTGCTCTATAGTTACTGGTAACCATATTAATTGTGTTTCCTATACTAAGTGACAGGCTAATTTATGTAACTATAATAAATGTGAATTTCTATATGCTTGTCTGCATATTAATCAATGACTTATATTTGTTTTCTTCAGTTTTGTGTTTGATTCTTCAGGAACCTGTGGACCATGGCACATCAATGCTGTCAGCAGGCTTTCCTTAGCAAAGACAGTAGAGTAGGCTGCCATGTCCTTCCCAAGTAGATTCAGGCAAATCAAGGTTAAGTGACTTGCCCAGGTTCACAAAGCTATTAAGTGCCTGAAGCCAGATGTGAACTCAGATATTCTAACTATGGGTCTATCCACTGAGCCAACTAGATGACCCAACTTGGCATACTTCCTATAATTTACAGTCATTGAAAATTGTTAACTGCAGGGAGAATTGTGGGGATGTGGAATCAGAGGTAGGGAGGAAGTTGTTGCCTGTCACATAAACATAATGAAGTCAGTAATGTAGTTCTGCAAGAGTGAGAAAATGCCTTTGCTCTTTTACTTGTGATTGATAATAAATGTTTGCTTATAAAGATCCGAAGGATATCAAAAGCCCCTGGGAAAAATACAGCTATCCAGATGTACACAATTCTTTGATATTTATTTGTTCAAATCCTCCTAAAATGAGTTTGTTTGGATGACATTCCTAATAAAGGAATTAAGTTGAGGTCACAAAAAGATGATTGGAACAAGATTGTGGATCCTCCTAAAATAAAGGAAGAATGGAAAACAAAAATCTTACTTTACCTTTACTTATGATGTTCTAAATTTTTATTTTGATCTAGGTGTGGGGGACAGCAGTGTCTCCTATGACTAAAGAACTATGAGCATATTCCTGGATAGGTTTTCTAACCATTGTTCTGATAGCCTTCATGTGTCCTGACAAAATGAAACCCAGGGGCAAGAAGCAGAAAGAAGCTTGGCAAACAAGAGACCAGCAGAGATGTGTAATCATAAGGCCAGAATAGCAACATTTAACTATGTCTACATAAAACCAGCAGGAAGTACCTCTAGTAGGAGAAGCTTTAGAAAAATCACCAAATGGGGCAATCAGGTTGCACTGTGTATTGAGCACTAAGCCTGCAGTTGGGAAGATCTTCTTTTAAATCTAGCCTCAGATACTTCCAAGTTCTGTGACTGGGGCAAGTCACTTAAATCCAATTGCTTAGCCCTTGCCACTCTTCTATTTTAGGATTGATACTTAGAAGGTAAAGGTTAAAAAAAAAGAAAGAAAAAGAACCAAATTACACCAGTGACTTTGACTTTGTGTCAGAGCCTTGAGCTGCTTCCTCATGGATAAACCCTGGCCACACATGTATCTCCTGTATAAACTTCTCCGTATCTGTTGCCTAGACTTCCCAATGAAAAGTACGGATATTTATGAGAGAATATGCCCCATCTTTATGGATGAAATGCCTATTTTTCTTATTATTTAATTTCATTAAACAATTTGACTCTGGACAAATGGTTGACTTTCCTCCCCCTCTGGTTGTCATCAATGGCAGCTTATAAACTATGTTTTTAAGTAAATACAGGTCTACAATGAATCTGTATTACCTTTTCTTGCAACTCCAAAATGTGGACTGAGCCTATTTAGTCCTGATCTATCTGCTTTATTCTAGTCTCTTGTCACTAATTATCTGGTGAACATCAGACCTCAAATTCAACATGTCCAAAATGAATTTGTCTTTCCCACTAAATCTACCTCCCAACTTAACTTTAATTTTTCATTTGACAGTAGTACAGGTTCTTTGAGAACAAGGCCTGTTTTTGTTTGTGTGGGTAATTTTCTTTTGTTTTTCTTCAATCTCTTTGTAAAAATAATAATGCACTGTTTTTATTTGCCCCTTCCAAAGTATAATGAGCAACTATTGGATGTATAGATATAAGGATGGGATTTGTGCAAGGGGGATAGGACCAAAGGGTAGAGTACCTAGGGTTTGTCTTGGAAAATGGCCTGAGAAAAATTCTAAGAAAAGGGTAGCAGATGTTCAAAAGCTCTGTAATCCAACAACCAAAAAACAACTACGTGCAATCTCAGGAGTGACAGTGTTCTATAGGCAATGGGTTCCTCATAACAGTCTAATATCTAAACCTCTAACAGATTTAACCAGGAAAACAGTCTCAGAACTTCTGAAACTCACAAGAGAACATGTCCATGCAATAGAAAAACTAAAAACTACAATAGTAACATCAACTGCTCTCAGAATTCCAGATTACTCCAAAGAATTTCATCTTTTTGTCCAGGAGGTCAAAGGAGTAGCTTCTGGAGTATTGGCACAAACCCTGGGACAACAATTCAGACCTGTGGCTTATTATAGCTCTCAGTTAGATGTGGTGGCCAGAGGAATGGCTCAATGTCTCTGAGCAATAGCTGCAATTGCCCTCACAATAAAAAAGTCATCTGAATTGCTTCTTGGATGCAAACTAATAGTGTATTCCCCACATCAAATAGAAAACATGTTAAAAAACAGCAATTTATAAGACTTTACATCTCAATGCCTATCCCCATATGATATTGTGTTATTAGACATAGATAACATAACCTTAAAAGGTTGCAAAGTGCTTAACCCAGCCACCCTGATCCCAGATCTGCCAATGAAATGAGAACTATTATACAGCTACAAAGACACATTAGAACTAGTACGAAAGAATAGGGAGGATTTATAAAACATTCCCCTAGAAACACAGACCTACAATGTACACAGATCGTTCTTCATACATGTTTGAAGGGGAACAATACATGGGAGCAGCTGCTGTAACTCAAACAGATACACTATGGTATGCATCCTTGCCAAAAACTATGAGTGCACATGGGGCAGAAATCTTAAGTCTAACAAGAGCTCTTCAAATTGGGAAAGGCAAATGAATAAAATTTTCACAGCTTTCAGATATGCTTTTACAGTCCTACATGCCACCGGACAAATCAGGAAACATAGGAGATTCATAACATCAGGAGGAAAACAAATTGCATATGGGGACATCATTCTGCAACTTCTAGAAGCAGTACAACTACCTAAAGAAGTAGCAGTCATGTACTGTTGGGACCACACTCTTGGGGAAGATAGCACATCATTAGGGAACCATAGAGCAGACATAACATAATAGAATGGAGCTAGATTTTGCCCCATCCATGTTCTGAATTTCACCGTTGTGGAAGAAGACAATTTAAAACAAGCCTATAGCCCAAGGGACGTTCAAGACTGGAAGAAAAATCTAGGGGCCAAACTAGTGAACAGCATATGGTTCTCTGAGCTAGGCAAACCCATCTTGCCAAAAGCTCTATGTTACCCAGTATGCAATGACATTCATGAAAAAGGGCATTATGGCACCCAGGCATTAATCAATTCCATAGGACATTTCTGGTCAGCACCTGGAATCTCCACCTATGCCATATGAATTTGCCAACAATGCAAGATCTGTTTGCAGTCCAATCAGGGAGTTTGTAAAAAAAAGGTCTCAGAGGCTGACCTTTGCCTTACACTCCATTTGAATACTTGCAAATAAACTATATATGCATGCTCAAAGATAGAGGATTCAAATATGCACTTAACATAATTGAGTGGTTGACAAGGTGGCCAGAGGTTTTCCCTGCCAAAAAGAACAATACAGCATTCATGATAAAATCCCTACTGAAAGAAATCATTCCTAGATTTGGCATACCCAATAGTGTCAGTTCAGACAGAGGGGGTCATTTTACTCATGCAATACTCAAAGAAGTCTACGAGAATCTAGGAATAAAAGGGAATTATCACACCATTTATCACCTGGAAAGCAATGGGCAGGTAGAAAGATTCAACAGAGAAATAAAGACACTTATTGGCAAAGTCTGTACAGAAACTCATCTAAAATGGACAGAAGCTTTGCCAATAGTGTTATGGTATCTGAGAAGCAAACCTAGCAGGGACTTACATCTTTCCCCATTTGAAATGCTATATGGCCAACCTCTTTGGCAAGGGAGAGCTCACAAAACCCCATATGTCTCAATGCTGGGTGCAGATTGTGAACTGCATAAATATATCCAGGCACTGCAACAAAGACTCACAGAACTCCACGAATTCCATTTGATTCAAAAGAGAGTTCCCCTTGATTACAAGTTGCATAATTTAAAACCAGGTGACATAATATACATAAGAAACTTCACAAGAAAATCAGTAACAGACCCCAAATGGTTAGGACCCTATCAAATTTTGCTCACTAACCCTACAAGTGTAAAAGTAGAAGGAAAAGATTTGTGGTTCCACATGGCCCACGTGAAACCTGAAAAGAAACACAAACGCAGAACACCTAGAAAAGGTTCAAGATAGTCAAGTTACAGAAAGTGTTGTGGACTGAGAATTGAAAATCAAAATCTTTACAAAACACAAAATCATTGCAAAACATCTGAAAGTGCATATAACATACACACACAAACAATTGATTGACATTACTGACAAAGCATCACAATCCACACTGTTCCTGCATCCAGACCAGAGAACTCATCTGACAACATGTACAACAGACAACATGTGATGGAGATATAAAGAAGGGGAAAAGAAGCAAGAGAAGAAAAGGAAATCAGGAAAATCAACAAGAAGAAAGATGAAAGAAAAGAGTACTTGAAAAGACATTGGGAAAAAACTTTTGAACCTTGCAAAAATTGACAATTGCACAAAGAAAAGGACAGAAGGAAATGGTTTACCTAAGACTATGGTGTGGCAATAGCACAAAAACACAAATTAACCTCACACTTTAGGAAAAATGCAACCACAGTACATAGCATCAAGATACAAGAGAAATCTACAGACAACTTGAAGAAAATTGTTAACTTTGAAAACAAGGATGAGTATTTTGCATGCACAGTACATAAAGAGAACACAAAACACAGCACAAAACTGATATCTAGTCAAGACATTGTATAAATAAGCAAGTGTCTGAAGACTGTGTAAATACAAACTGTATGTATGTATATATATCTATATCTATATATATGCATATATATATATCTATAATGTAAATAGTTGCAAGTTCCATAATATTTTAACTACATAAGAAGATCAAGCAATTTTCTTGTCTGATTAACATTGATATGCAGAACTAATGCTTGTACAATTGTATAATAGTGTAAATAATGTAAATTTTATATACACCTGCAACACAGGTTGGAAAAGTAGAGTAGAATTTTAAATAATACCCCTAACCATGTAGATACTGTAGCACACTAACAATTTAGCAGATAATTTAGACATTAGACATAGGGAAAGTACAGAAAGGACTAGGGAAGTTCCAAAACAATTTCAGCGACCTAGTGCAGGGAAAGCATAAGAATAAAATATTTGTGTTGTTGAATAGATAACTAAGAATACTAACATACTAAAATAGATTCTCAATATAAAAACTAATATTGCATTAAAACATAGGTAGTTTAAACATAATTTTTAACACCTGGGAATAGTAAGATAGTTTTATTGCATTAGTTGATAGACATACATTAAAAGTAGAAACAAGTTAAAATTCTGTTAAAATCATAGATGGGTTAAGTAATAACTTAGAAGAGTTTAAGGATACGAAAATTGTTACACTGTAAACTTAGATATTGTGTTCAATGGAAAACTTTTCTTTTTATAAAATTTTTAAACCCTGTAAATATTGTTATATAAATTGCAACCATCATCCCTCTACCAAACTTCCCAAAAACCTGTCTTAGAATAGGAATAGATAAGATAATTAGTATAGTGATAAGACAAGAAAAGGTTTTATTATTTTGGAGGGAGGGGGAACATAAGATAGGAATTGGAAATAGTGATGCATGAATTAAGTGGGACTTTTGGAAAAAGTTGCACCACAGAAACTGGGATACTGTAAGGATGGGATTTGTGTAAGAGGAATGGGACCAAACGAGCCAGAGAAGGCAGTTGTTGACAGTTGAGACCAGAGAGAACTCTGGGAAATTCTTTGGAGAAGGGAGGGAGAGGAGAGGTCTTCAGGAGGAAGACTGGGAAGAGGGAGGAGGAGGACAACCCAGCTCGGCGGATCCAATCCTGAGGGCTTCCTGAGGATCTTTCTTTGGAAATTAAAACCCTTATTCCCTGATCAAAGCTATTCCATCACATCTCACCCATCAAGACTTCAATAATTTAGTAAGCTAAGTTTTTGGACTCCATTTTGGGAGCAATCTCTTAGTCTCCTTCTCCCATTACCCAACTTTTCTGAGAGACCCCTTTCAGTTAAAACTTAAAATTATAGAAAAGGATAGAAACAGAAAAGGATAGAAATAGAAACAGAAGGAAAAGGGGTGGGGGAAGAAGCTTAGGAGTGGGAACCCCAAAGGTTCCCTCCTAAGCGATAGACCCCATAGAAATAGAGAAGAGGGCACCCCAAAATCCCTCTGCCCTTCACCCCTTTCCCTAATCCATGGGTTGCAAATAATAAAAGCCATTCATCAGTCTGATAGCATTCCAGAGTGCCTGAAAGACAATGAGGGAGAGTGGAACCACAGCTTGGTCTTGCTTCCTCCATCTTGAACCTGCACCATCTGCTGTGAATTTAACTGATTAGGGGGAGGTTTATGTGAACCTCATCCTTATTCAGGATTGGATTGGGATACCACATACCTCCTCTTATAGGGAAGCATTGCCCCCAACTCCTGAGGGATGGCATGACCATCCAGGTCACCCAGTTTCAGGGTAACACCCCCTTAAAGTCTCCCAGTATATATTTGGCCCCAGGGGAGTGCTGGAAGAGAGACTTACCACAAAGACTTTCTCTATCTCCCCTCTATCAAACATTCATTCATTGGCTCCTTTATTCTTACATAGATAAGAAGTATTTCCTGCCAGTCAGTTAAGGGTAACATTGCTCAGAAATCCACACTATCAATAAAAAGAATAGAAGTTGAGAACTTCCTCAGAAAGTATTTAAACTTTCTGAGGTAAATGTTAGTTTGTGCTTTCTATCCACATTGAGGTTTACTCACTGGTAACTTTAAACAAGTCATTATTTAACCTCCTACTACCTGAGTTTCCTCATCTGGAAAAATAAGTTTTTCCATTTCTAAAATCTCTAAACTGATAAAATTTTTCAAATCTTTTTTTTTTTCCAAACATGTTTTGTAGAATTCCTGAAGTTTAGAAAACCAGTGAAGTTAGTGAGTGTTTTCTAATGATATTAATTATAACCTTGTGGAGTTTGGTATTTAGGGCTGTTTCTGATAAGATTTAGAAAAAAAAAACTTGAGTCAAAGACTTTTTAGGCAGTTGGATTTACTCTTTAGGATTTATGTTCAAGTATATTTCATCACCTTAGGTGAATATCTATGACATGAATCAGGATCATAGAAAAATGTATCATTATGGGCCATGAAGAAATAAACCTAAAAATCTGAGCACAAAGATACTTACCTGGGCAAAATCTTATAGGGAAGTTATTTCATGTCCAATAAGTGAAAATTTATAAGTGGATGATATAGTCTGAGAATGTTTTGAATATGAATCAAGAATAATCAACAATCTTCATCATTATTAATATTCTTTGAAGGCCTTCAGTAATCTGAGATGTAGGAACTATAATTTTTAACATAACAAAATAAATTTTTCTCTTTCACATTTAAAGTGTGGGACCCTGGGCAAGTCATGTAAAGTCTCAGCCTTAGATTCATCATTTATAAAATTACCACATAGGATTGTTGTAGGTATATATGCATATAAAAAGCATTTTACAAACTTTAAAGTGTTATATAAAATGTTAATTATGATAACAACAAATGATACTGTTGTCTTTCCAGATCTAATGTAAGAGGTAAAAAGGAGTTTTGGTTGGGTGAATATTAAAAGGTTTGGTCACTAGGGAATTGAATAATTATCAATCCCCAATTAAAGAATAACCTCAAGTCAAAATGAATTTAAGGAAGTTTATTTACAAATGAAAAGAGGAAGAGAAAATAAGAAAATCAGAGAGAGGATAGGATAGGATAAGTAATCTAACACACTAAGTAATTTGTTCTGGCCCCCTAGTTTAACCCAGGCAGATCTAATTAGTACTCATTTGAAGGGGGCTCAGTCTTGAACCCAAGACCAAGGCACAGGAGATGAATGAAGCAGAAGCTTCAGTCACAAAGTCTCTTTTGAGAGAGCAGTTCCTTTAGAGAAGTCCAGGAAGATTTAGTCTTATATTCACCACATGTAATTCTAAGGGAAAGATTTAAAAATAGTCTCACCAAAGTCTCAGGGTCCCAGGTCCAGCACTCCTCCAGGTCCAAGTCACAAACAAAAAGAGAGCTCACAGGAAGTTGTCCCTCTCTTTTAAAGGGGCTTCTTTTGCGTCACTTCCTGTGTCTTCCTCTTAGTTTAGTGTCCAATCACAACAGATGCTTTTCTTAAGGCTGCCTAGTGGGCAGTCAGTCAATTCTGATTCATCACCCATTCTTGCACATGTGGGTGATAGACCTCCCTACTTGAGAGTTAAGTGGAGTTATTCTATACTTTTGGCTATTAGATTTGAGAATGGACAAGGTATATTTAATCTTATTATCACACTAGACCAGCTTTAGGGTTGTTTACAGGCTGGGGAACCCTTTATTCCCTAAATTCTGCTGAATTCTGTTTTACTCTTAGGATTATTTGAAAGCATGCAAATAACCATGTAAGGTGGCAAATCCAATAGTCTAGTCACAAAACATTTCCAGAGCACTATAGAAACAGTATAGAACTTTTATTCAGAATTTTCCCAGTAAATTAAACTAGAATATTTCTTTTAAAGTCTGCTTCTT
Source organism: Gracilinanus agilis (assembly GCF_016433145.1). Classification (NCBI taxonomy): domain Eukaryota; kingdom Metazoa; phylum Chordata; class Mammalia; order Didelphimorphia; family Didelphidae; genus Gracilinanus; species Gracilinanus agilis. Next base: position 159,320,998 of record NC_058135.1, read on the forward strand.
AATCCACATATCAAAGTACTATTCAAAGTGATATTTTTAATTGATGGATCTTTCTAGAGCTCCAGAAACAATGTGGCATATACCGGTTCGGTAAAAAATAAAGTTAAGATATCTTGGCAATTTTTTATCTTCCTCTCATCTCTATACTTGGATATAATTTTACATGAACAAACACAGGTCAAAGTTGGGAGGGAGCAGTGGTGGAGAGGACAGTCTATCCACTGATGCAGTATTGACAGTTCAATTCTCTCAGGAAATTTGAATCTTGCCCTTTTGGAGGGTGAAGGGAAAGTAGAATCCCCAGAGACTTTTCTATGTGGCCCTGGAGCTTAATGGACAGTCGTTCAACACATAGCTAGAAAGCCTTTAAGCAAAGAGATTGAATGCCAGCTGAAGGAAACATACCTCTCAAGAGGATAATTTCATTTTCACTTGCATATTTTTTCCTGGAGATAAAGCCCTGTTCATCTTCCAGTAGTTGTGGCTATGTTCCTTGTGCCACTACATTTTCATAATTTTCAGTCTTTCAGAATATTTGAAGTTGCACAGTAATCTCTGTTATTTTGTCCAGGCATGTCTAGTCATTAGCTTTTTCAGTACTATGAATACAAATGGGACTTTTTTGTTCTCTTTAATATACTGTTATTTGAATTAAGAAAGATTATCCTTTAAAAGGAATTTCCATTTCCATCTCTTCCATAATTATTTTAGCAAAGTAAATACCTCATTCTTTGAAATGAGAATCCTGGTGCACTCTATTTGAGGTTCTAAAAACTATTTGAAAGAAAAGCATATGCTTTGTTCCAAAGATGTGAAAAAAATAAACTGACTACTTTTAAAAGTTCTTGACATTACTAAGATTATTTCAGGAAGTATGTAATTATCTTTCCAAGAGGGAATATCAGTAAGTGATTTAAGAAGTTTTATCATGTCAGTATAATGTTTGAATATCTTTTATTACATTTTATAACATTGTTAATGTGTGTCCTAAACATTAAGCACAACATATGATTTCTGCCCTAAGAGCTAGACTTTCTAATCTATTCTCATAATTTTACAGATGAGCAATATAATGCCCTACAAGTGACTTTCCCAAGCTCACAAAAGCAGTAAATTTCAAATTTGTCATTTCTCAAATTGGAATCCAGGTCCTCTGACTCTAGAGCTAATGCTTTTTCCATTGTACCATGTCATCATCTTCAAGCAGCTTATAAAATTATGTGTTTCGAGATATGGATGTTAACTGTTTCTTGTGCTTGTCACTTTTCCCTCTTCATTTCTGACCCTGATTTGATATAGAGTCATTTGTCACTTGAAATAAAAGTAAATTTTACTGGCAGCATTACCAGTTTTTAAATAGTTTAGATCAGTTCATTTGGCCCCTATCAATCAATCAGTCTTCAGGAATTTATTAGTAATCTCCATTGAAAGGATACAGTTGTCCTCGTGATCATTTGTTTGAGGTGGAAAAAGTGGAAAAGAATTCTGTTTCACAGAATGTAAGAATAATTTCACATTTTATATGACCATGTAGCTGCTCACTAGTAAGAATGGATGGAGCTCTGAAATTCTATCAAGACTTGTTGAGCCACCATTGGAAATATGCAATTCCTCTGAGATTCTATTCTATCACTAAAACATGGGAAATTGTGTGTTTATTTCAATAGCTTTTACATTTTTCTTAAATACTTTTTGATAATGAAGCTACACAAAATAAATCAAATTACCACTCCCCACTACTTACAGTAACTCATTTCCTGCATCGTAGCAGTGATTTTGTTGTATATTAATGCAAAAATAGTCAACTCTATGACTTGAATTTTTGATGACTTTTTAGAAATCTTTATAATTTCCTTTTACTTTATAAGTTGGTCAAGATTACAAAGTGAGAGACTCCCAAGCATGTTCCTTTTTTGAGTGGGGTGTATGCAATTTTATTATATTACTTGTGGCATTTTGGCTAAGATTTGTCGTCATGAACCTATTTTGTCAGAATAAATGTGGAAACCTTTATTCAAAATGGCTATTGGGCTGCAGACCAACAAAGACAGGGCCACCCATTTATTTTTGTTCTTTCAAGGTGATAGTTTTTACTAAGTATAAGTATAAAGCATGCTGTTTTGAATGTGATTTTATTCTTTCCTGGCACAAGATTTTTGAAAGGATTACTCTAAACAGTTTTTGAGATCAATAATAAGTAATAATCAGGGAACTTTCCAATCAAATATGCACTGAAATAAAAGAACCCAAGTACTTTTCCTCTCATCCTGAGAAAGTGGTGTTATGATAGCTAGATATGGTCATTTTCCATTAAGTTAATACACACATTCATTAAATGGAGTGATACAAAATTATTAAAGGAGATGCACACAACAGACCAATTGTGTTTACTGCAATTTTCTGGTTATTACGTCTCTGATTACACTAGGTATTTTCTACCTGGTCTTTGCATATCAGCAAAGGATGTATTCAGACAATATATTTGTAGGTTTATTTGAGGCATTAATACAGATGCCTGACAGTGTTATTCGTACTGTTTATATCACTATAAAATAGGTTTATGGGGAGACAATTAGTAATGCTGAGCCCAGACAGTATAAATGTTAGTACTGATTGTAACACAATAAACTTAACTTTATAGTGATATAAATGAACAATATTTGTGTCATCATGTTTTATGACATCATGTAATCCCACTCTATGAGGATACTGGTGATCTTAATCTCACAACTAAGCTCTTTGTTCATGGGAACATTTTAATTCATTATTACGATGAGCCTTGTGCTCATTTTGACCTCCTTGGAACTGTAAGGGCCATTTGTTTTCTAACTATAAAAACATTGTCTGCTATTTACTTCAAAGGAGACTTTGCTTCATTAAAAAAACTGTGAAGGGGTACAGAGAGAATGCCTTGTCCATTCAACATTATCTGCTTCATATGATATGACCTCAAGGATGATATTTTCCCAAAGTTTAATATGATTGCTCTCCTGATTCCTGTGACTACTCCATCAGATGTCCTCAAGTACTGAACTTTTCTGTGTATCAAAAATGTTAGAAAAATGTCTCATTAATGCTCAGAACAGGTTTGGTTTTGTGATGACTTTATTATATTTGGATGATTCCATGGAATATATTTTAAAATAGTTCATTTCACTTTTAAAATCATTTTAAAACATATCCTTTTACCTAGATAATTGGAATAAAACATCATTTTTTCAAAACCCAAACCTTCAATCATAGAATCAATACTAAGGATTGATTATAAGGAAGAAGAGGGGAAAGGGCTTGGCAACTGGGATTAAGTGACTTGCCCAGGGTCGCAAAGCTAGGAAGTATCTGAGGTTAGATTTGAAACCAGGACTTCCCACCTCTAGGCTTGTCTTTTTATCCACTGGAAAACCTAGCTGCCCCAAAAACATAATTTTTAGCTGCACATTGATGTAGCAAGGTGAGTTCTAGCTCCTCCTTGAGAACAGTTGTTTTATGCTACTCTTACTATGCCCAATTTCATTTCACATAGTGATTCTTCAAAATATCCCCTTTCTCAAGTTTCTAGCCAATTCCATCCCAATTCCAATCCTAATATGAGAACAGAGTTTAGTTCCTCCCTATCTTAATAAGATATAGTTCATCTGATTAAAATTCACTAATCTTTTTCCTCTACTCAAATATTCTTGGCATTATCACTTATTTTCTCCTCCTGCTCCCCCATCTCTATTTTCCTCCAGTACTTGACCTATTAAGGAAAATTCAATTCATTTGTTAAGAGCTTACTTTGTGCTAGGTTCTGTGCTGTACACTGGGAACAGAAAGAAACATTTATAGACATAAGTAAATAGGATAATTTGACTAGGAAGAGATTGCTAATAATTGAAGAAATTGAGAAGGACTCTCTAAGGGATAATGTTAGAGATGATCATTGAAGGAAACCAAAGACTAAAGAGGTAAGGATGAGATTCCAGGTGTGGTGGGCAGCCTGTGAAAATGTATGAATGCATCTGATAGAACGACATGGTTGTGAAGCAGGAAATAGGCCAATGTTTCTGGAACATATAGTGTGTGAAGAATTGTAAAATGAAATGATCCTGAAAATTTAGGCTGGATCCAGACCATGAAGGACATTAAAGGCCATTCAAGGAATTTTCTATTTTATCTTCAATGAGAGAAATAAAGCCAGAGGGGGAGAAATGATCCTGGAAATGATATGATTTAACTTCCACTTAAGTATGACTATTTTGGTTGTTGTATAATGGATGAATGGGAGAGGAGAGATATTGGATAAGAGACAAATAATAGGAAACTAAAGTTACTCTAGCCAGTCATTATAAGGGTCTGCATGGGTGTGAGCATAGAAGTGGAGAGGAGCATATATATAAGAAAGGTTTGGGGAGAGAAATTTAGGATGATGTAGTAAATAATTATATTTGGCATAGATGAGGGAAAGGGAAGAATCAAGTTTGATTCTAGGACTATGAACTGGGGATACTGGAGGAACGCTGTCAATACAAATAGAAAAAATGGAAGATTTAATAGGAAAAAACAATGAGTCTTTCTTCCTATTATGGATGTGAATAGGGCTTTGAATGACTTCAGAGATCATAAACATATAGATCTAGAAGAGACCTCAAATTTTGAAGACCCCTCATTAAAAAGATGAAGAAGTAGTTGAGGTCTAGAAGGGTGAAGTGACTTGACCAAAGACATTTGAATAGTAAACAGTTATTCTTTGGGCTCTTGTCACTATGAGGGCAGCGCTGAGGAAAGAAATTATATATAAGGAGAAATTTGGAAGTTATATGCAAAGAAAAAATAATTGAATCCATGGAAGCTGATTAGAACACTGAGAGAAACTAGAAGAATGCACCAACAGAGCCCTGGAAAGCTCCTTTTTGGGAGCAGATGTAGATGATACAACAAAGGGGAATGAAAATAAGCCCTCAAACAGAAAAGCAGAAATTCAGAAGCGAGGTCTGTCATAGAAGTCAAGTAAGATATAGAACCCAGAAGGAAGTGATTTTTAACCTAAGATAAAGCTTCAGAGATGTTACAAGGATAGAGTCTGAGAAAAAGATCATCAAATTAGGGTTTGTATTTGTGAGTATTGATAAAACTTGGACAGGGACGTTTCAATTAGGTGGTAGAGCTGGAATTCTGATTACATGAAGTTGAGAAGTGAGTTAGAGGTTAGGAAATGAAATTGTTCTGGCATTACCTGTCCATTCATTCAATGTGTGTATTGTCATTTGCTTTTTTCTCCCTTTGTTTTTCTTTTAGGATTTTTAATCTACAAAATTCTCTTATTGGTTCCTACAATAATTTTCAGAATCTGCTGCAATAAACTTGTTTTGATGTTGCTACATTCAACGATTTTTCTTTATCCAGTCAGCATTATGGTGGAAATTTGGGTATTGCATCTGATTTTAAGAGAAAAGTCATGAAGTAAAATAGCAGCTTATACTTAAATATATGCATATACACACATAATGTTTTACATATATATATATATATATATGTATGAAAACTATGGGATTTTCTGGGAAGATAAGAACCTCTGATGTGAGAGCTTTCTGAACCCTTTTCAAAACTGCTTATTCACCTTTGATGTTAACCTTTCATCTCACTCTCAACTATGACTCCAAGAAGCTGTAGCATATGCAATGGCTACCCCTAGGTAAAAATTTCAGTAGATGGGCTAAAACAGATTGAGGGTAACCAACAGACCTCAAATCCAATGATGGTAAATTGGGGATGCTACCAATAGTCTGCCTTCAAAATGAAGGAGGAACAGCACACACAAACACACATAAGCAAACACACATGCACACACATACACATATATATGTATGTATATATATACACATATATTTTTCCTTCCTCAAAGGAACAGATTAGATCTTAAGTTGTTTCTTCATTTATTTCATCTGATTTATATCTGACCTAAGAAAGGAACACATTCAACTTAGAAGAAATGGTCTACTTTTCCCATTAGTGTCTTCAAGTAAATCTATGTCAATTTCTTAATAAATATTTTATAAAAAACTATTTGTGTTTACATGAGGTTTTTTTTTTAAGTTTACATCTCTGGTTTTCTTGGCCCCATTTACTAGCAGCATCTATAAGTGTCCTTAGGAGCAACAGCTATTCAAATGTATAAAATTATTTAAAGGAAATAGAAATGCAAAGGTTTACTAAAAGCTTGATAAATTCAATCCAATCCAAAGATTAAGCAAATATTTTTGAGGTATGTATTGTGTACATATTATTCTTATTGAAAATAGAGGTGTGAAGACAAAAGAAATGAAGGAAACATAAGAGAAAGCCAAATTTTTGAGGTGCTTACATTGTTTTGGAGTATACAACATTTAAATTGATAATTAAGTTGAAAAAGTTTTGAGATTAAAGAATACTAGTAACATAGAAGACTGTTCTTCCATGAGAAACATAAATTGCCTTCAATCAGACACGAAGAAATTATCCCTTTCTTTATCATCTATTCCCTTTGTGCATCTTATTCTTTGTAATAAATACACAATAATAATAGCTGGATTTTACATATAACCTACTATGTACCTGGACTTGCAGTAAGTGCTTCACAAATATTTTTTCATTTGATCCTCATAATAACTCTATGAGGTAGGTGCTATTAATCTAAATGGAAGATAAATGACTTATCCAAGGTCACACAACTAGTAAATCTTTGGGGCCAAATTTGAACTCAGGTCTTCCTAATTCCAGACCCAGAGCCCTATCCACTGTCCTACCAACTGCTCTGAGAACAAAATACCATTCATCCCATGGCTACTGGAAAGAATTTAATAATCTATTACCACAGAGCTTCGCTCATAATGACTGTGCTGCCCTTACCTGGAAGTCTTAACCTTTAGTCCATGGATTTATTTTTTCTAATGTAGCCTGATGATTGCCATGTAAACCAATTATATTATTTTTTCTTTTATGTACTTAAGATATTATTCTAAGAAGAGTTCAATAGACTTCACCATACTTCTAAAGAAGTCCAGGGGTAAAAAAATAAGACCATCAGCTGAGATCACTGGATACAATTACCCAATATTTATTGTTGCTCTAAGGGAATGTATACTCTTCAAAAGAGGAATTGTCTCACTTTGGCGTTTGTATCTATATATATACGATAGTGCCTGGCATGTAGTAGGATATTAAAGCTGTTGATTGATTAATTTGGAAAGGAGCTGACATTCTTTTAGGATAAAAAGTCCTGTTAAATTTGATGTCTTCACTTTTGTTTTCTTGAGGCTTTTCTTTTTTGGTAAGGATGTACTGTCAAAATGCAAAAACTATATATACAAATGACTCATTAATTGTTTTATTTTTTCTTTTCTCTTGTACCTATGATACTGATATCATCTAAATAGTTTAAATATTGTTTATTCTGAGCACTCCACATGTCATTTGTTTTAATCTTTTTCATTTGTCTCCTAGACTTTATCTTCATTTTACTAGAAAGGGAAATGCCTAAATTGTGAATTCAATGCTATGTGCAATAGACTCTATCTCTAGGCAATATAGCAAAAAGAGCTTTTGGTTAAGAATCCTGAGATATGAATTCTATTTCTAGATCTATTACAGACTAACCCTATGCCCTTAATCAAGGCACACAGGCTCTTTAGCTCCCAAGCACAATAACCTCACAGTTTCTCAACTTACTCATTTTATGTGAAATACTTTTTCCACATGCACATTACTCCATCTAACCTCAGACACAAAGAAAGATAGTGATAAACTTGATCTTGTGATCACTTGTAAATGCACCACTTACTCATTCCGGGATTGTGAAACTCCTTTATTAGATCAAAATATATTTTCATTAAACCTCTTCTTCTGTCTTGCTATCCTAACGCTCTTCATCTATACTAGTGCTGTATCCTTGAATGGCATATATTGACTTGGAAAAAAAACAGATTAACTTTATCTTTGTTGCCTTATACTTTTATGGATTTTGATAAATATTTTCTAAAGTTTTGCAGACCACATGTCCCACATCTGATCTAGATGACTGCTTCCGGTCATTGATCCCCTCAGTTCTTTTCCAGGCTGTCCCCCTTCCCAAGTTATACATTCCTCCCTTTCTTTTAATGATCCATTGGTGAACCAAATCAACTCTACATTTACCTCTTCTTTTGAGTAACTTGAGTCCTTATCCTATCACTTATCTTGCCCTATCAAGTCTTAGCCCTCAATCAGTCCCACTATTTGCTTCTATATACATATAACTTTCATGAAGCTACAAAAAATCACAAAGCCATACTGATCAGCTCCATTACAAACGTATGTTGCCTAACCTCAGCTGAACCTTCACTCTAGCAAAGAAATCTTTTTACACTTCCCTAAATAGTTCATCATTCCATTTATCTCAGAAGCACTTCCCCTGCTGCTGACCTCTCCTCAAACCATTCATGATAGTCCTCACACCTCCTCAACTGAGACATTTTCTTTAAATTTTGCTGAAAATATTGGGGCTTTAGTTTATGCTTTCCTCTTCTCTCTCCTCTCTCTCATCACCAAGATGCCTTTTAACATGTTTATTCTGCTGCTTCCTGACTACCCCATATGATAAGGTGGTTCTTCTACCTGTCAAGGCAAAACCATTTCCCTACATGCACAAATGCCATCCCATCTCATTTTCTCTTGCAGATTGTCCCCCTCTATCATTGCCATTCTCTCACTTTTCTGATTTCTCTTCCTATTTACCATCTAATTCCCTATTGCCCACAAACATGCCCATGCCTCAAAGAAATCATCATTTAAAAAAATAGGGGAGGTGGCATGTAGATGACTCAGTGTTTGGAGAACCAGTGTGGGAGACAGAAGGTTCTGGGCTTAATTATAGCCTCAGACACTTCCTACCTGTGTGACCTCGAGCAAGTTAAATTAGCCCAACTGCCTAGCCTGTACCACTACTCTGCCTTGGAACCAATCCTCAGTATCAATTCTATAACAAAAGGTAAGGATTTAAAAAAATGTCCTCACTGGATATCATCTCTTCTAGACATCATCCTATATCTCTCCTCACTTTTGTAGCTAAATTCCTTGGGAAATCCATCTAAAATTATTACCTCAACTTCCCTTCCTCTCATTTCCTTCAAAATTCTGTACAATATGACTTTCTGTCCCACCATTAAACTGAAATTGCTTTCTCCAAAGTTATTAAAGATTGCCTCACTCTCAAACCAGCGCCCACTGTTTTTGGTTTTTCCCCATTATTTGACATTATAAGAAAGGGATGTTTCCTACTACTACTGTCTCTATCTCCTCTTTTATTCATTGCCCATCATCCATTATATTATATTTCATTATATTATATACATGTTTGTATATATGTAGAGAGATATTTGAAAAATTTTATATATTATCATATATGTAATTATTATATTNTGTCCTCACTGGATATCATCTCTTCTAGACATCATCCTATATCTCTCCTCACTTTTGTAGCTAAATTCCTTGGGAAATCCATCTAAAATTATTACCTCAACTTCCCTTCCTCTCATTTCCTTCAAAATTCTGTACAATATGACTTTCTGTCCCACCATTAAACTGAAATTGCTTTCTCCAAAGTTATTAAAGATTGCCTCACTCTCAAACCAGCGCCCACTGTTTTTGGTTTTTCCCCATTATTTGACATTATAAGAAAGGGATGTTTCCTACTACTACTGTCTCTATCTCCTCTTTTATTCATTGCCCATCATCCATTATATTATATTTCATTATATTATATACATGTTTGTATATATGTAGAGAGATATTTGAAAAATTTTATATATTATCATATATATAATTATTATATTATATTATCCTATATAAAATTTATATATAATATTTCATACATAAAATCATATATAAAATATTATGTATTATCATATATAAAATTTCTCAAATATCGCTTGATTTTACTAACCATGGAGCAATAAGTCCAGGAATATTTCCCGTGGATGGAAAGTGTCCATCTGATAGATGCAAGTGATTTAGATGCTCAAAGTCTACTTTGAGGGCCAGACATTCTAGGTTTTATCACAGCACATTATGCAAATATCATGCTTTTACCTAGGAACCTTATGGCTCACAAATGGCTTTGGCCTAGGGCAGTAACCTGGCCTCTCACAAGAAGTGCTGGCCCAGAAGGCCAGCCTGCAGGTAGAGCATGTTACTATACAAGTAATAGCAGGGACTGGTGGTATAGGAAGTAAATCGCTTCCTTATTCCCAATTTTCCATCTGAATAATAGGAACTTATAGTGATTAACTCATAGGAATATGGTGAGAAAAGCACTTTGTATACCTTAAAGCAGTATAGAAATGTTTGAATAGTGGGGATTATAATTATTAAGTGTAAAAACAAAATTTCAGGATACATGTGGTTAGTGTACATATTAAATCCTGTTTTTTTTCTAAACTGGCATAAGAAAATGGGCATGATTTCCTCTTGAATTATGATAGAATACAATCAAAAGAATCACAGATTAAGCATTTAAAAATCAATTTTAGAGGGGGCGGCTGGGTGGGTCAGTGGATTGAGACCCAGGACTAGAGATGGGAGGTCCTAGGTTCAAATATGGCTTCAGACACTTTCAAGTTGGATGACCCTGGGCAAATTACTTAATCCCCATTATCTAGTTCTTATTGCTCTTCTTCCTTGGAACCAATACAAAGTATTGATTCTAAGACAGAATGTAGGGGGTTTAAAAAAATTAAAATTAAAATTAAAAAATCAATTTTATGATCAAAATTTCCCCAAAAAGCACATAAAATCAAGGATCAATTAAGATGTTTAATAAAGTCTTGAAAGAAGCTTTTTCTTCCAAAAAAGTAACTCACTTTTTGTCCAACTAGTTGCAGACTGCTATTTTAGCTATTTACATCATTTCTTAAATAAGCACTACTGAGATCTGCTAATATCATCACTTTATTTTATTTTTATTTATTTCTGATTATGACAAACCCAAGATTTTGCAAGTTTTCTTGTACATATGAATCACTCTTATGTTGTGTTGGGAAAAAAGTAAGATGAAATTTTTGATGGCTATTCCTGAAGTAATGATGAGAAATCAATTTAATTTCAGCTTCTTAAGAATAATACATTCACTTCAGGGCATTTTATGTACCCCTTCCTCTTTTTAATATATTGATGTTTTAAAATATTTATTGGGTAAGTAGGCTGAGGTATTTCACATTGCATTACATGGGAAATGTCCTGAAGTGCATCTTAAAATATTAACATTTCTGAATGTGACTGCTATGTGTTTTGTGGTTATTTTGACAAGAAAATTTTTGCTACCTTTGTTACAATGGCAACTTCCTTCTCTTCCAGTCTCTGGAGTACATCTTCATTTATATATCATTCAAGGAAAACATTTTATTTCTATTATAATCCATAAGAAAAATATTAGAAAACTTAGAATAGATTTTGCACAAAATTACATGATATTCATTTTTGCTATAGTTTTCATGTAAAAGAAAACAGAGTTCCAGAATACTGCTTTTGAATAACATTTCAGTACAATAGCACTATTGAAATAAAATCTAGAAAAATAACACCTCTGATGTGCAATTTGAGCTGCTATTATTCAACTTCTTTGTGATACTAGTTGGTTTAGATCAGGGGTCGGCAACGTATGGCTTTCAAGCCATATCTGACTCTTTTGAGGGCCAGCTATGGCTCTTTCTGCAGGAGCCATAAAGTCAATTTTTTTCAGGCACTGTTACAGGAGCAGCACTGTGAGCACTGTACGGCTCTCACGAAATTACATTTTAAAAAATGTGGCGTTCATGGCTCTCACGGCCAAAAAGGTGCCAACCCCTGGTTTAGATAATAAAGGTAGCTGTTTCTCTAAATTTTTCCAAAGTTTTGAAAATTGCAAATATACCAATATATGCATAATCATTTCAGTGCAATTATTTGTTAGTAATGTATATGTCAGATCAAATTCAATTGAATTCATGTAACAGAGTAACAGGAATTGAAGGATATAATAAGTTTATAAAGCATATATGATCTAGGCCCTAATGGATGTTATAGAGCTGTGTGCTTATTTTGATGTGTCTACTTTTTATATGCACATAATAGAATTTGATTTTATCTATTATTGATATGAGTACTGACTCCAGGAAAGAGTATTGCAATATGGTCATAACTTCTCATCTTATATGACTTGTGTCCATGTCACCCTATAAATTTTCTACAATGAAGTCTCCTTTTGAGGTTTGGAATTTTCTTTAGATCCCTTGATATGGCATAGATAACAATGGATAATATCCATACATTATTTTTCTCTCTGACTACATAATCACTCACCACTCTCTAAATATATTATTAGAAGATTATTCTGAAGATAAAAAACAATATTTATAAAGTGCTTAGCACAGTGCCTGGTACATAGAAGATGATTGATAAATACTCATTTTCTTTCCTTCCTTCCATTGTTTCTTCCATTGTACCTTATTTCCTTCCTTCCTTCCTTCTATTGTTCCTTCCTTCCATTGTTCCTTCTTTTCTTCCTTCCTTCCATTTTTCCTTCCATTGTTCCTTCTTTCCTTCCTTCCTTCCATTATTCCTTCCTTCCTTCCTTTCCTCTCTCCTTCCTGTACATATCATTAGCATTAAACCTAATTGCTTTGATGGGGTTTGGGTTTAGTTAAGAACCTCATCATTCCTATACAATGAAAGTTAAATGTGTGTGTACCATTCCTAGGAACTAGCCTGAAATATTTTTCCTCCTCATCTTTACTGAAATTTCTGATTTCATGATCTATATTCTAAGTCATATTGTCATGCATTCCCTCTTCAAAATATTTTATTCATTATTTTTGTGTATATTTCTCTTTGTTATTTCTTCCATTAAAATATAAATTCCTTCAGGCAGGTACTGTTTCCCTTCTTAATATACACTTGATGATTGATTGATTTCTGGGTTCTGCTTTTCAACGGACTAGGACTTCCACTTCTGAGAGTTAAAATGGTGATGTAAGAAACTCTCTACAAACTCAAAAAGCCAAAGATACCTAAAAACAAAACCTGGAGTAACAGAACCAAAAAAAAAATACAGTGTAAAGCAGTGTTCCTGCGAGAACAAAATGTAGAGACAATGAGAAGGACCCATCTAAACGAGGTAGGACTGGAGAATGCAACATGTCAGGAGGAACTGGGGCCTGACACAGCTTTTCAATGATGAAGTCAAAACTAAGTCTCTGAGGCTCTTCTTTAAACTCTTAGATTTCCCTGCCGCAAAGCCCAGATACTCTTGCATGGCTTCCATGGCATGTTAGCCAGGACTCAGATATTTACATGATGTGTGTGGGAATGCTCACTGAAAAATTATCCATTAAATTTCCTATCAATGTGTTGATTGGCTATTCTATAGTCCACAGTTTTGCTATTTAGACACTTGAGAAGATGTTATTTTTATGGGGGTCACCAGATACCAAGGCAAATGAGAATATATTATAAGGCCCTAAGAAACTAGAGCTTTTATGGTTGAAATTTAAAGTACAGTTGGGGGGGTCCTAAAGATGACAGAAGAGGGAAGGGAGAAATAAAGATATCGTAAATCAGAATTTTGCCAATCTCAATCCTGACAGAATAAAAAATTCATTGGCTTTCATTTTACATATCCTTAAAGACACTTTAAAGCTCATTCTGAGAGGAACTAAGAACAATTAGATACTGTGTACTGAATTCTATAGCAGTACTGTACCACTGTTGAGAATTCAAAAAAATTCTGGGTATTGCTAGTAGAAAAATAACCCTGTTAGAAAGCTATGGATAATTCACTAAACTTACAGCCATTTCCATGTGACAATGATGGCACAGAATTAGAGTTATAAACCTCTAGATATATAAACTTAAGTCATTCTATAACTGTCTGAATTCACCACCCACATCTTGTTCTCTGCTCTGAGAATAGTGATGCTAAATATTTATGCTATTAAATATGTTGTCAAAATAACCCTTAGAAGGTCAGGGGTTCTTTGTTAGGGGTCAGTGAAACACCCACACATACATACACACAAACATATATAGGTATATATATTTATATATGTATAAAAGACTTATTTCAATTCTCTTCCTTTCTAATTTTATGTCTTATTTTGTTTACTTAAAAACATTCTGAGGAGTTCATAGGCTTTATCAGATTCTCAAAGGACTCAGTGACACATACCAAAAAAATTAAGAATTCTTTTTCTACATAATTCTAATTCTCCCCTCCTTGTTTCTTTTAAATAGGTCTTCTTTTATATGATTGAGTCTCTATTTTTCTGTGTTTCCATTTTGTTTGTTCAGTATTCACTGACTCTTCTACATCTCTGAAAGAGAGAACTGCTTTCTGTGTATATGGGCATGTAAAAATTGGGAGGACACAGAAATAGGTTCTGAGTTGCTTACTTTATTGAAGGAGAGAGGTCAGTGATAGCTGGACATTAAATAAATTATTTCCAGCCTCATTTGTTATCCTCGTATGCTGAATCCCCAAATGTCTTTATCGCTAGAGGAATCAAACAAGGGGATAAGTAGAAATTGCCACAAAGCAAGTTTTTCAGTGCAAAATATATTAAATTATACTGTATATCTACATCTATGCTCTGTTTGAGTACTTAGTTTTCACTTTATAAGGTTTTTTTTTCCTCAGAAATTGGTACTACCTAATAATTATATATCTACTAGCAAGGAATGCTGGTCATCTCTGAAGAAGAAGTAGCATTTTGGCAGCATTTCAAGAATGAGCAGGGGATCATGAGGGCTCAATCTACCACTCATCTTTCCTTTAAACTCCCACTGAGCTAAATGGTAGTTCTGAGCTTTAAGTGAGCAGTGAATTAGGCCTCCAATGATGTGGAGAGAAGAGGGCAGATGGTTCCAGATGGCTAGTGCCACAGAAGTTAAGGGGTCATGGTTTGGCAGAGGAAGGAGCAGGCACAATTTCTAATCTCAATTATTAAAAGCCAGTAGAGAGGAAAACAACCAAAATGGTAACAGATGAATGAAAAAATCATTGGCATGAGCAGTACCTTAAGCTTTTGTTAAAGCTCCTAAAAGCAAATACATTACAAGTATATTATATTAGACAGGTGACTCTGAGATTATATTTCTGTAATTTTTTTTCTTTCTCTTAAAAATATCAAAATTTTAGATGATTTCTTTGACATATCCTTTATTTCCACAAAATTATTCTTTATTAAAGAAATTATTCAATATCATAAAGGAAATATTTTTTAAATGAACTGATAGCTTAGCTTTAGAAAGTACTAGTTTTAGTCTAGCTGAGTCAATAATGCATGTCTTTCATTTTTTTTCCCAACTAAACTATTCTCTATTCATTGTTTTAGAAACAACATTAAACTATTTACTTTCAAAGGTGACTAGAATAATCATAGCTTTCTTGAAGATCATTTCCCCCTTTTTGGACTTCTTATATTGGGCATAGGTAGAAAGATATTCATTTACCTCCCAGCATTCTATCCTAATAATTCATTCAGGACTCACATATTATCTCAGTTGTTTTTAACTTAACACAAATATTAGGGAGAAGGTCTGAATCGCCAATCCTAAAGCCTGGTCATGAAATAATACAATAAAACCTGTTTTGTCTATCACTTTTTAAATACAAAGTAGATCATGGAACATATTGAAGAATTATATGTCATTATTCCAGTTAGTTTAAACATCATCCACATGTCAGTAAATAAATGAGAGCAAAGGGTGAAAGAAATGAGCTTATCATAAAATCAGCTAAAAGCATAGTTCATCAAATATTAGATTCAAAAAAGGACAGAAGAGGAGACTGGGAAACGACACAAGAGCACTTTCTGGAAGCTTAGACAGAGAGGTTTGTAAGTATGGCTTTTTGGTTGGTGTACTTTGGAAGTTACTGAATTGACTTTACAAACATGAGTAAACATGCAATTGTGTGCAACCTAAATTTACCTCCCTGTTAAATTCAGAAAAAGCAAAGTTTTGAAATGGAGCAGATTCTATTAAAAGGAAGCAAATTGTTCAAATTAGGGAAGTGCATTCTCGTTTTGGGTCATGACTTTCCCATTATGATAAGGCATTTTTACCTGATGTTTCAAGTCTCTAAAGAAATTATTACAATGAGAAAAATAAGCAATATACAGAGTCGATTCAGACCAATGAAATTCAATTAATCTCTGATGTAATTCAATTCAATTTGATAAGTATTTGATATACAAATATTATGCCTTAAGGGCTAAAATGAAATAGTCATTGACCTTAGGAGGTTGCATTCAGATGGTGAAAATAATATTAGTTCATATAAAAATACAAAATATATACAAAATATTTTTGGAGGAATGGAGCATCAAAACTTTTAAACTTAGCAATACCTGATCTTCACAAAGTGGTGATTTTTACTAATAATATATTTGAATATACTTTTATGAGTAACAACAATTCTCCTTATGAAAGAGGAAGATGGAAGGTGTTTTTTTCACATATCAACTTTATTTGTAGAGTAGGGGAAGTAAAGGGATAAGTATTTATTAAGAAGCTCATATGGCTTTATTAAGGCACTTTATTAAGTGCTTTCAAATATCATCTCATTTAAATGAATAATATGGAAATAGGAATGAGGTGATAACACATGTATAACCCAGTGGAATTGCTTGTCAGCTCCAGGAATAGGGAGGGAAGAGCGGAGGAAGAGAAAATGAATCATGTAATCAAGGAAAAATATTTACAAATAAAAATAAATAAAAAATAAAACAAATATCTAATTTGAAAGAATATTCAGAGGTCTTCCTATAATCTTGGGGAATGGAGAAGATCTGAATCTCCAAACCTACTAATGCTCTCTCTGTCTCTGTCTCTGTCTCTCTCTTTATCTCTCTCTCCCCCACCACACACACCTTGTATATATGTAGTTGTTTGCATGTTATCTTCATTATGAGGCTATGAACTCTTTAAGACTATAAACCGTCAATTTATTGTTGTTGATTCGTCTTTCTTCATATCCCTAAAACTTTGCACAGTGGCATATAGTAGACAATGTTGACTTGATTTTAAAACAATGGCTCCAAGAGAATATAATTTTTTTGTTCCTTGAATCTTTTAAATTTGGTATACTTTGGGGTTTTTATTGTAGCTATGCACCTGATGAATGATTCTATTTCTATCATATTAGAAATAGGGAGCAATAGAATGCAGTTGTAATGAGTAAGATAACATAATAGATGATGTGGTTAATTATGAGGTTCAGATATGTTTATGAATAGGGCTAGACCTCTAAAAGACTAAGAAATGTGTAGCAATATTTTATATTTATCGCCCCACATCTTTCCCTGATCTTCTAGTAACCTTTCTTGATTTATTCCTCATCAATATTCCAGGAGGACCTAAATATTACTGGTAACAAAACATCACATAGTAATGATCAGTCTTTGAAGATCTTTCCTACTTTAATTATTTGCTGAATTATTTTGCACTAACTTGCATATAGTTTGTGTTTACTTATCTGTTTAAGCTCTTCCCATTCCCATTCCCTTGCTAAAGAATGTAAATTATTTAAGGACTTTTAAAAAATTTTATATGTATATATGGACTATTTTATTCTCATCTTTGTTTCTCTAGTATCTGAAACAACATGTAGTTTGTAAATGCCTTTGGAATTTATTATCACATTATTACTTTTGATATATAAAATAATGTCTTCAAAACCCTTCAAAACAGATAATGAATTTTCTCATTGTTATGAAGTCTGAAAGCCCCCCAAAGCAGAGGCCTGGGGTAGGAATGACTACTTTGTAGCAGGAACTATGAAATAAGTTTTAAAATGTCTCATTTGATCCTCATAATTCTATAAGGAGTAGACCTCAAAAAATGATCAACTCTCTTTTAATAGGGCCTGATTCCTCATTCTAAATCACTGTTCTCTCCTAATTTAATGCCTAAGTAAACTTAAATTACACAAAATCTTATGATTTATTCAAGTTCACAAAGCAATTAAGTGGATCTAAGTAATGCAAACCCTAAACTTAATCTCATAAAGTTCAGTCATAACTTCTTGAAATTGATCTTGATTAGTTTTTATTAAGAGAACTAATAAATCTAGTTGGTTGAGAAAGCCTTTAGGACTCTGTCTGAAATATGCTTGAAATTCACCATGGGCCTCATAAGATTTTAAGACTCATAGGAATGAATTTAAAAATAATAAAATAATGATCTAAAATTGATATTCTGGTGCAAGGAATTTTTATTTGCTAATGAAATACACTATTCATTAGAGAAATGTAAACTAAAAAACTCTGATATACCACTTTGCTCTTATCATAAATGACAAATGCTGAAAGAAATGAGGGGAATTTAGGTATATTAATGAACTGTTGGTGGACTAATTAACTGGTCCATCCATTCTGGAGAATAATTTGTGCCCCAAACATTTAATCCAGCAATATCATTATTATTACTCTGAAGAAATCAAATAAAAAGGGAAAGGATTTATATATACAAAATACTTCTAGCATAACATTTTGGGTGATAAAGAATGGGAAATTAAATTGGGGAATGGCTAAATATGTTGTGGCATTTGATTGTGATGAAGTACTATTATGCTATGGGTAATGTAATGGTAATACTATTTTGCTATAAGAAATGAAGAAAAAGATGATCACAAAAAAACCTGGAAAGACTTATATGACTTGATGTAAAGTGAAGTAAATTGAATCAGAACAATATAGTATACAGGAACTGTAGAAAAATATAATGATCAACTAGGAATAACAACTATCATTAGCAATGCAAGTATAATCTCCACAACCATAGAAAGAACTGAGGAAAGCTGAATACAGACTGTAGCTTACCATTCTTCACTTTATTTCATCCATGAAATTTTCTCTTCAATAGGAAATATCTTATTTCACAAGATAAACATGTAAATAATGTTTTGATAACATCTATATCATATCACCTATTGTTCTGGGGAGTGAAGAATGATGGGAGAGGAAAAAATATGAATCAAAAAATGTCAAAAATATAAAGGAGGGTATGTCCTTCAATTGGGGAATGGCTGAACAAACTGTGGTATATGTGGGTGATGGAATACTATTGTGCTAAAAGGAATAATAAACTGGAGGAGTTCCAGGTGAACTGGAGAGACCTCCGGGAACTGATGCAGAGCGAAAGGAGCAGAACCAGAAGAACTTTGTACACAGAGACTGATATACTGTGGTAAAATTGAATGTAATGGACCTCTGTACCAGCAGCAATACAATGACCCAGGACAATTCTGAGGGATTTATGGTAAAGATGCTACCCACATTCAGAGGAAGGACTGCAGGAGAGGAAACATATAAGAAAAACAACTGCTTGAACGCATGGGTCGGGGTGGACATGATTGAGGGTGTGGACTCGAAACTACCACACCAATGCAACTATCAACAATTTGGAAATTGGTCTTGATCAAGGACACATGACAAAACTAGTGGAAATGTGCATCGGCCATGGGTGGGGGGGGAGTGCGGGGGGTGAAGGGGAAAGGAGGAGCATGAATCATGTAACCATGTTAAAAATGATTATTAATAAATGTTTGAAAAAATATTTCATTGTATCAATATGTCATCTGGAAAAAATAATAAAAAAGAATTGGACTATGAAGTATTTTCACAAAAAAAGAGAAAAACTTGCGAAGCCCTATGTGAACTGATGCAAAGTAAAGTAAGAAGAAATAGGAGATTATTATGCACAGTAACAGCATTGTTATAATGATGATCAACTGTGAAAGACTTGGTTACTCTTATCAGTACAATGATACATGACAATTACAAAGAATTCATAATGAAATAATGCTATCCACTTTCAGAAAGAAAATTGATAGTCTCTGAGTGCAAAATGAGTATAACTTCTTTGTTTTATTTCATTTAGTTATTGCAAAATAGTTAATAAAGAAATATATCTTACATGATTTCACTTGCATGATTGATATAATATTGTTTGCCTTCTCAGTGAAGAGGAGATAGTTTAGAGGGAGAAAGAGAATCTGTAACTCAAAACTTAAAAATAAAAGAATATTACAAACAAATAAATAACAAAAATGTAAATAGATATTGGATTAAAGGGATATTATTAGTACCTTAGCACAATTTCCAACTCTGCATTGAAAAGGAAATATAGACAATCCTTTAGGAAAAGTTTTTCATCTACCCTTTAATATCTTAATTCTGACCCATTGTATATTATGAAAAATTTTCAATTATCACGTTCATATTCCAGGGAACATATGAATTTTGTAAGTAAAAATAATGAAAAATATTTAAATATTCTTAGTCTACCTAATATGGAAACTATTGATCTCCTTTCACATGGACAGGTAAAGTCCTCTAATCAGTTGCTTGTGTCTTTACAATTGATAAGACCAAACTGATTGCTCTCTTTACACAATCTTTTCAGTTGCTCTCCACTCCTGCTTTGATGTCATTAAGGTATTTATCAATTCTTTGCCCTCCATATTTTACCCTGAAGGCCAAGAGATGGACCTAGGGGAGTTTGGTTCTGTTTTATTTGTCTTCAGTTTCAGCAGACAGAGATGATCCCCACAGGACTGAAATTTTGAGCTGCGGTATACTTGCATCTAGCCATCTCAGCATGGAAACCCTGAGAAACCATGTTGTTTGCGACTTGAGTCACAGGGATGTTTTGACTTGGAATTAGGGTTGTACTTTCTAGTAACAGAGCTAAACTGTTGGAACCTAATCATCTCTCCCTCCCAAGATACTAAAGCAGTGCAGAAGGGAAGACTGACTATCCCTGCTCCATGCTGGAGGGTATGTGTTCGTATCTACAGGATTATAAGTAAATATTCCTCTTTCTAAAAGTTCCACTCTGTTACATAAATGTGATGTCAGACATGGGAGACTTTAAAATATGTCAAATTTTCATTTTTTGAAAAATTATTCTTATGTACTTTTCATTTGAAATTATAAATTTACCATTCAATTTTATTAATCCAATCTAAAACAAATTAACTTTACTCGGTAATTTTAGAGCATATTTTCTACATATTGCTGGGTTTTTTTATGTTTCTTTGGAATATTTCCTTTTTAGTGTAATATTCAGATCATAGCGACCACTTTAAGGTAGTCTTTTAGGTTTTCCCCAAATCCATTTCACTATCATTGCTTCCAACAGTTTGCATTATATTTACTCTGAAAAACCTACTCATTCTTTCTGTCTTGAATTAAATTTCTAATATGCAATAGCCTTTAATGCAGGAAATCACTTCACCTTTCATTGCTATAGTTACTTTTAATTGTCCACACACTAGATTTTCTCTGTGTGTGTGTGTGTGTGTGTGTGTGTGTGTGTGTGTGTGTGTGTGTGAAATCTCTTCATGTGACTATTTGGTTCTAAATATACAGGCACAAGGTTCCTAGTCTTTATTTTGTTAAGTTTTAAATAAATAACAAAACTAGAGTTTGCAGTTATTGAACATTTTAGTTTTATTTTTGGAGGGTTTTCTTATAGCTCATTCATTTATAATTATCTGCTCATCAGGACTGGCATTTTTTTGTCTAAAATGCTTCAGATGTGAATCTTAGCTCCTAAGATATAGAGAATCCTGCATTAGGAATCACAGAATCTAAACTCTGGCTCTGGCTTTGGTATTGTTTTATTAAAGGATTTTGGGAAGGTTGCTTTAAACTTCTTTGGCCTCGTTTTCCCTAAATGTCAATAATTAGTGAAGTACTATATAAAAGAGTGCTAGATAAGAGAAAGTGAAGACCTGGGTTTAAACCCTGATTTTGCCATCTACTACCTATGTCACCTAAGGATGTCAATTTTCCTCAGGTTCCTCATCTTACAATGATGCACTTGGACTAGATGGACTCAGATCTCTGTTAGCTCTGAATCTGCATTTAGAAAACATACAAGTTTTGTTTTAGTTCAAATAAATTCCCAGGATGCTTAGAAATAATGTGATATAGTACAAATAGTGTTGGAAGACAGTCAGAGTAATTGGGTTCAAGTCCTGATCTGGGGTCTTACTAATTGTATGAATTTGAACAAGACTCTTTTCCTTTCGGAGGTTCAATTCCTTACCCATAACATGAAAGGGTTGAATTGGTGATACCTAATATCCCTTCAGTTCTCAATCCAACATCTTATAAGATATATGTATGTATGTATATATATATATATATACACATATATATGTATATATATATATATACCTCTTTTTTTCACTGAGTTATTATAGCGACTTAAATAACAAGTATGTAACATTTTGAAAAGGCAAAATTCCTATACAAATATATGGTACTATTAGTATGAAAAAGTCATTATTATTCCTACAATTGCATTTTAGACCATAAATACAAATGTACTTCTTCCTTTTGATTTTTGATAAAAGGAATAATGGGAAAGTGTGCAAGACCTTATAATGATAGGAAAAACTCTGTTTTTACTTTTAGTCTACTAATCATCAGTTCCAATAAAAGATAACTGTGGTATTGATTTTTTTAAATCCATTCTTAAATCATGAGAGCCAGCGCAGCAGCTCTTATCAACCTAAAAGTGATTAGATTCAAAGAGATCCTGTGTATGGAAAGTATGAGACATCTATCTTTTCCTTCAAATTCACCCTAGCCTCATATCATTTCTTTTGAATTAGTTCTAAATAAAGCCAAATAATTAAGACTATGAAGTTATCCCACAAAAGTTAGCCTACAACAGAAGTGTTAAAAGAAATTTGAAATTGGTGAAAGGGAAAACAAATTTTTTTTAGTTTCTTAAGGAAATGCCAACCAATAGCAATTATGTAATCACTGTGAAGTTGCTAGAAAGTGCAAGCATTGTGCTGAACAATTTGGGAAACATGGAGATAAAGATAAATAAAGTTTCTGTCTTCAAGGAGTTTATAATCAAGGAGAGGGTAAAATATAAATAAAACAAGAAATTAGAGATCATTATGTGAAGAGCATAAGAGAGATTTAACAGTGAAAGATGAGGCGGTTCAGGAGGGATGATTTGTCACTCTATGATAAAGGAAGTATGCAGCAAATAACAATCAGTGGTCTTTGATAGAATAGATTTTTAATCAGAAAAGACTTGTAGGGAATCTATTCAAGACTAGTAGGACAGAATACTCAAATATAAATAACTGGAAAAGGTCAAGATGAAATTAAGGAATGACTAGTATATTCGTTTTCACAGAATATAGAGGGAACAAGTAGGAACTGTGGCAAAATTATGTAAGAAAGGCATCATATATAACCCAGTGAAATTGCTTGTCAGCTTCTGGATGGGGGAGGGAGGAGGGATGGGGAAACTCATGAGGCATGTAACCAGGGGAAAATATTCTAAATTAATAAATAAAAAAGAAAGGTATCATAGAGTCAGAGATATGAAGAGAGAAGGGACTCAGAGGCCCTTTCATTTTTCAGATAAGGAGATTAAGGTACAATGAGATTAAGTGTTTTGCCCAAAATCATTGTGTGAAAGGTAGGATTTAAACTCTAGCCTTTCTGCTGCTATGCCAACTAATTTACTCACTATACCACCAAGAAGATTGAGGCTAAATCATGGAGAATTTGGAATGCAAGAATTAGCATTTTCTTTTAGAGGCAATAGATTTTTAAATAGTAACATAATTTAATAGCATGGATTTGAGGAAAAAGATAATAAAGGCAGATAGATAATTTAGGATATTTTATCTTTATAATAGGCACAGAAAACTGATGGCCTAACCTAATCAATCAGCAAATATTTATTAAGTGTCTTCAATGTGTCAGGAATTGGGTTAGGCAATGGAGATACAAGTACAAAGAGTGAATCAATCTCTAGTCTCCAAAGAATTTGTAGGAATGGATTTGAGCTAAATGTTGACAAAAATTGAGAGAAACAACATAAGGAGAGTAAAAATGTTCTAAAGAGTTCCAGTCTTGCTACCTGGAAAAATAAAGAATGAACAAATACAATGGGATGTGCTTAAAAATTGAAAAATCAAATTAGTAAATTGGAATAGTATGAAAATAGGAGAAGCAAAGTAGGAAATTTAACAAGAGATATTATGAACTCTGTCTTGATCATTTAGAGTTCGAGATGCCAGGAGAATATAAAAGTAAATATGTCTATCAGACAGTTGAAAACATGGATGTAAAGATGTAGATTTGGGTGTCTTTTTGTCTATGTAATGAATGAAGTTGTGAGATGGCATGAAATTACCAAGATGAGAAGAAAAGGCCTACTTTGTACAATATTTACAACTAGAGAGTGGAAGAAAGATGTGGACTAGTCAAGAATGCCAGATGTGAACCATGAAAGAACAATGTAAAATAAAGGAAGGGAAGAAAAAAATAAGAGTGATAAAAAGTTATAGAGTGGATTTAAAAAACTTAGAAAAGATCATTGAATTAATCATTAAGTGCTGACCTTGAAAAAAATAGTTTCAGTAGATTCCTAGGTACAAAGGCCTGATTCCAGGGATTAAGAAAAAATTAAATAGTACTCAATAATGAGTAAAAACTATTTTGTAGGTATTTTATAGTGAAGCATTCAAAAACACATATTTATTAAGCAGCTACTATGTATTAGGCATGGGGCAGCTGGGTGGCTCAGTGGATTGAGAGCCAGGCCTAGAGACTGGATGTCCTAGGTTCAAGTCCGGCCTCGGACACTTCCAGCTGTGTGACCTTGGGCAAGTCACTTGACCCCTATCACCCACCCTTACCACTCCTGGGCTAAGGACGGTCCCTAGCCCTGATGAAAAAGGAGGAGGGTTGGGCGTGGGGCTAGCAACCCCACCCTGTAAAAACTACATCTGCTAAAGAAACTGCAACCTAAAGTAGGGGCAGCTGGGCTAGCTCAGTGGATTGAGAGCCAGGCCTAGAGACGAAAGGTCCTAGGTTCAAATCCGGGCTCAGACACTTCCGAGCTGGGTGACCCTGAGCGACCCATTGCCTACTGGTTGTGGCCCTATGCTCCTAGAATGGAGTCCCAGGATAAAAAAAAAATGTATTAGGCATTGTGCTGAGTGCTAAGAATAAAATTTCAAAAATGAAATCATAATGGTTCTCAATTAGTTTACAGTCTATCAGGGAACACAATATGTAAATATGTTTGTGTTGTTCATTGATTTCAGTCCTGTCAGATTCTCTGTGACTACATTTGGGCTGCTTTGTTATTTGTAAGAACTGTTCAATTCTAGCATTAGGACCACACAGTCAAGAAGAAATCAGTCTCTACCCTTAAGAAACTTATATTGTAGGTGAGAAAGGAGGATGGTAATCTTAGATTTTAGAAGAAGACTGTAGAAATTGTTCATTTTTCTTTGTAAAAATAAAAACCTATGTACATGTACATTTCAATCAATTTCATATCAATAATTGTTATGAAGGAGTATGTTGAACAGAGTTATAACTATGAAGCATAGGACATGTATTATTATGTAGATGTTCTATATAATCTATATAGATGAAAAAATTTTCACAAACACATAAAACTACTGACTCTGATGTCACCCTTTAAAGTCATATTCAATGGGGAAAACATAAAATTCAGAAAGCTATTGAGAAATCAAACATTACTTCAAGCTTCTAGATCTGAAAACACTAAACATTAATAACCATCTATTTCTAGCTATAATCCATGTAATTAAAAAGGTCAGAAGTGTTAATGTCGGGAAAGGTCTTTGAGAAAGAGAAGAGCTAGATGAGTCCGTAATTATTAATTATCGTCAAAAGTCAAACTATACACAACTGACAGTCATCACATCACTAAATCAGAAAATGTCTCTCCAAGAATTTCCAGGAGTTCAAGTTCACATTTCACAGCAAATTTACCCAAATATGACATTATTACAGACATAAGAAGAAAGAGGTCATGAAACTAAATTGACATAATAGCTATTGGTCATAACCTTTGCATAAACGGTATTTCCTCAAAGACAAGAAAGATTTTCTTCTGATAAAAAAAAAGAATCAGAATAAGCATAGATGGACATATTCAGTATTTCTTTCTAATTTAGACAAATAATTAGAAATGATCATTTCTAGATATAACCAGTCTTGATTAAATTTTGAGAAACATTTTAAAAATAAGTGATTTTAAATTTTCAATTATAAAATAAGGGCTATATAATGATATAAAATTATAGGGATAGTAACAGTGAGTGAATTATAGGAATAGTAACAGTGATTGAAATTTACAATGAAGATTTTTTCCACTTTAGAAGATTTTTAAAAAATTATTCCTATATGGTAAAGAACGCTACCCACATTCAGAGGAAGGACTGCAGGAGAGGAAACACAGAAGATAAACAATTGCTTGAACGCATGGGCTGGGGTGGACATGATTGGGGATGTGGACTCGAAACTACCACATCAATGCACTAACAACAATTTGGAAATAAGTCTTCATTGATGACACATGTTACAACCAGTGGAAATACGCATCGGCCATGGGTGGGGGGATAGTGGGGGGGGGGAAGGGGAAAGTAGGGGCATAAAGCATGTAAACATGTGAAAAATGAATATTAAAAAATGTTTAAAAATTATTCCTATTTTAATTTTATTTTTTAGAAAACTTTTTCCATGGTTACATGATTCATGTTCTTACTTTCCCATCCCTCCTTCCCCCTCCAATAGCTGACACACATTTCCACTGGTTTCTTCATGTGTCATCAATCAAGACCTATTTCCATATTATTGATAGTTGTACTAGGCTGAACAAATTGTGGTATATGTTGGTGATGGAATACTACTATGCTCAAAGGAATAATAAACTGGAGGAATTCCATGTGAACTGGAATGACCTCCAGGAACTGATGCAGAGCGAAAGGAACAGAACCAGGAGAACATTGTACACAGAGACTGATACAGTGTGTAAATTCAAATGTAATGGACTTCTGTACTAGTAGCAGTGTAATGACCCAGGACAATTCTGAGGGATTTATGGAAAAGATGCTACCCACATTCAGAGGAAGAACTACAAGAGTGGAAACATAGAAGAAAAACAACTGCTTGAACACATGAGTTGATGCAGACATGATTTGGGATGTAAACTCTAAATGACTACCCTAGCACAACTATCAATAATATAGATTTTTAAAAAAATTTAGATGTAAGCTCATAGTTGCTGTATAGTTTATTTTTTCTTCTCCTGCTCCATGAAAGAGTTCTTACTGTATACTTACTCCCCAGTCAATAAATGCTTTTTTTTTTTATTGGCCCTATGATTTCCATCCTAGAAGGAAATGTCCTATGAGGAACTTTCAGTCCAAATTGTCATCTCTAAAACATGTAGGATTGAGAGTAGCTTGGGGCACTGAAAGTTTAAACAAGTAACTTAGAGTCACACAGCCAATATGTGTCAGAGACAAGGCTTGGCTTTAATTCTTCTTTACAGCTAAATATTCAAGTCATATGCAAATGGTCTAGAAACAAATAGAAAAAAAAACTTCAAATTTCCCATACATTTGAATAAGCATTTTTATATGCATGTGTATATATGTATGTGTGTATCAATGTATTAATGTATATACATTTTAACTTCCATAGAGTACTACTCTAATGCTTTGCCATGACGTGAAAGTAACCTTGTATTCTTGAAGAGTATACCAGCAATGTTCTGGCTCAGGCAAGTTATATCATGGGTAAAATATGTCTAATATAATGCTAGCAACTGATCTAATCAGTTTTCTGAAGATCACAAAGAACCATAGTGAAAATAAAATGTCTACAAGGAGAAGATGTTTGTTGTTTGTCATTGTCAACTGGTCAGACAAAGAACAATGTCCTTCCATAACCTAAAGGACCTTCCATTTTTGCAGTGATGTTGACATGGCGACAACTATTGGGAAGAGAGGAAAGGTTGCTAAGAATCAAGCCATGTTTAAATTATCAGTAAACTTTAAATTTAATTTAGTCATTGATAGTCTAAATATGAGATTCTTGTCCAGTGATCTGAATTCATATTACTGGAGAATTTGAATCATATTTACCTTAGAATCTTGTTAAAATGAAATCAGAGTAAAGAAGGAAGTTTCAAATCAATGTTAGGGTAGTTAATAGATACTCCTTGGAAGAGGAAAAAAGTATTTGACTATAAGAAACAACATATCATGAAATATTTAATTATTGTGTAATGTACTCAATAACCTAAAGTACTTATAAAAAACACTATGAAAATAATGGCAACTTGTGAACCAATGGCAGTTGTTGATGATAATAAAGAAGAGAAATTCTGTGAAGAACTTGATAAAAATATCTAAATAAATCAATACCTTCTGGTAAGTAATGAAGTCAATATAAACATTGGAACAGGCTAGAATGGGGAGAAAGATATCAGAGAACATCACGTAGAAAGAGAGAATAAGAGAAGCCAAAGATTTGGTTATCAGGTAGAAGCTGTATTAATATGTCCTTTCCAAAAATAATTTGATAGGCACTGGAATAACAAATAATAAATAGTCCCTTTTGAACAAATGAAAAACTAATAGCTACTGAAAGATTTCTTATTGATGTGGGAATTAGCCTTCAATGTGCACCTCAGTATATGTGTCTGAACCATTGATTCATCAGAACAAAGATCAGAAATGAATAATTATAAGAAGATGGAGTATACAAATGAAACAACTTTTTCCCCCAGAAGTTTAACCATGTAAATGACAGAACTAGGAAAACAAAAGAGCCCAAAAAAATAGCAAACGTGACTTACTAATGAAATGGAGAGGAATGACTGACAAAAGCAATGTTTGTTTCAAATATAAACTTGTCATGAAATCTTACATAGGATTATGAGTAACTTGTGACTATCATTGTCTCCTTAAATTGAAATAGTATAGAGTAATTTGTCAAAAGAAAGTTTGACAAGAGACCTAAGTAAACAAATCCTCTCAAGGACAATTCTAAATAAAAATAAAAATCAAAGGAGAACAAAACCTAAAACCAACCAACCAACAAACAAACAAAAAAAACCATTCCCTCCCTAAAAAAAGAAAAATCATTCTTTTTCCTACTGTTTCCTCTTGCATTGTGTTATTTCTAAATTTTCACTGACTTCTCCAGCTTTTTTCCCATTTGCCACTTCCTTTTTTAGACTTTGAATTTTATTCCTAGTAAATTCTGATGTTATTCTGTCTTGTCTTATGTTTATGCTTTCAAACCACACTTTAGACCACTATTATTGATTTCTAGATAGAGTATGTTTTTTTTTCAGTCATTCAACAAGCATGTATAAAGTGCTTCCTTTATCACAGTCACTTTCCTAAGAGCCAGATATACAAAGAAAGGCAAAAAAGCATGATATCTGCCCTTAATGAAGCTTACGTTCTAATGAGGAAGACAATAAACAGCTATGTAAATACCTGTTACATGGTAAATGGGAAGTAATATCAAAGGAAAGTCATTGGTGACAAAGTGGGGTTTGGAGTAACCACTAGGAAAAGTTTTTTTACAGCAGGTGGGATTAGTGATGAGTCTTGAAGCCATGCATTGAAGACAAGAAGGAGGAACATTCAAGTCAAGAGAAATAATCAATGGAAAGGCATAAATCAGGAAATGGAATATCTTATATGAGGAATATCAAAAAGGACAGTATTACTAGATCATAGGATATTTAGAAATAAAGTTTAAGAAAAGAAGGGATCATTTTGTGAAGGGCTCCAGAACCCAAACAAAACATTTTATTATTGATCTTAGAAGTAATGAGAAACAGTGGCAGTCATGTAGTCAACTCTATAATGTAGGAAGATCAGCTTAACAGGAGAATGAAGGATGGATTAGAACAGGGAGGACTTGAAGTGGTGAAGTCAACCAGCAAGCTTTTGCAAAATACATGTGTGAGTACATGAGGTCATTGGTGTCTATATGAGTGGCAGTAAGGGGATATATGCTATAGATGTAGAGGAGATACTGAGATGACTAAAAATTCTGAGAGACTGTGTTCTAAGTAAGAAAATTAATTTATTGATCAAGTTAGTAATATTGGATAAATTAATTGATCAGTGATCTCTCTCTGTGATCAAAGACAAACTCATTCAATATTTTGAGTCATTAAATTCAGTTTTAGAAACTGATTATTCAGCTCTCCCCAAAACATCTCTAATTAGTGGATATTCAGTGACAAGGTGAGGCCAAAATCTCTCAGTCTCTACCACATTCCTTCATGATGATACACAATTACATGCATGATACTAGGATTTTGAAAACTAGAAGAAGATTAGGTTTGACTGGTTAAGAATGACCTTGTATAATTCATTTCATTGTGGGAGAGGGGAATTCAAGGATGTTGCCTTACTGCCTGCAGCAAACATATTGGCTTAAGGTATTCCTATTTACCATAAAAGGATATCACGATCTCAATCTCAATCATCACAATTTTAGAAGCTGCTCTAGGACAAGGAATTTTAGAAAATGTCAGCACAAAGGAACGAGGGAAATTTTTTTAAACACAGACCAAATTTGAATAAGAAAATTATACAGAGCATTATTTACAAATAATGATATTACAAATAAATCTTAGTAGAAATGGCAGGACTAGGCAAAGTATCGTACATATGCAGTCAATGTGAGACATCAAAGACCATAAATAGGATCTAATCTTGATTGACTGAGAATATAAGAGGATCTTCAAAAGAAATAGAAAAGTTAGGAAAAGGAGAGTGTTTCAAACAGGGGTGTATTGGAGGAAACAATTACTAGCTTTAAGAGCCAATTACTAAATTTTCCAAGTAAATGCACTTTGGAAATTGGTAAATGTTAAAAATTAGGATTTGATTTATTTTCTTGATTGTTTAGGTTTAAGAAAGTAATGAGCAAAATGTTACAATAGAATAAACTTAAAAGTGTGAGTACTTTTTTTCTGCAGAACCATTTGTTAAACATATACTAGCATACAACAGGTTTGGAGGAATTTCTCAGCTTCTTTGCCTCTGTGTTTTTGTGTTTCTGCATCTCTTAGTTTCTGTCTTTTTTCATACACATTCAATTTTTAAAAATAAATATATTATTTCTTCTAAACAATTCAACTATGACTTTCCTAAGGAAATGTACTAAAATTAGTTCTACTTAGAAACTACAATAATAAAAATGTTCAAAGGAAAAGGTATATTCAATGCAAATGAAATATCAGGTGAATTGA
The DNA here is from genome assembly GCF_016433145.1 of Gracilinanus agilis. NCBI lineage: Eukaryota > Metazoa > Chordata > Mammalia > Didelphimorphia > Didelphidae > Gracilinanus > Gracilinanus agilis. The sequence continues at coordinate 159,352,120 of NC_058135.1, forward strand.
TACATATTCATATGACAGAAAGAAAAATAGAAGTGGGTGGATAGATGAATGTGTAAATACTCTCATCAACTATTATACTACAATACCTGTTGATTAATCAAATGTAACAATGTCATATTTTCCCATGGAGGAATAAATTCCTATCATTTCAAAGAATCTTAAGGAGATATGAATTGCATCGAATAGAAAGAGATAACCTTACCCCTCATTTCTAAATATATGGTGGCTAGAGCAACAGGACATTCTAAGTCCACATTTTTAAGCAAGGTAACAAGCATGGAACACAATGGAAAATATTAGCTTTTAAATATCTAACTTTCATTATTATTAATTTATTTTTCAGAGGAATGGAGAAAAAATACTGTAACTTCATTGATTTAATAAACTCCTGGTGAAGGAACTTTCTCTACATACAAAGATGATCAATTGCTCTGAAATCTTTAATCCTAGATTACTGAGAGGCTCGGTGCCATACTCACAAAGAGGTAGTATGTGTCAAGGACAGACTACACTCAAGGTCTTCCAGTACTCAGCACAGTACCTTGCACATGACAGATGCATAATAAGAGCTTGTTGGCTTGACTTTATTTCCTCTCTATAGCCAGCTTTCTATCCATTATGCCTCTCAGAGATTTAGTAATTGTTCTTTGAAAACATTTACTGATTATTCTTTTAGGTATATGCTCATTTAAATATTAATGCAAGACCACATGGATTTTTTTGTAAAATATTATGCTATTTTGTTTTCTTGCATATGGCATTCATCTGGTTCCTCAAAAAAACACAGATAATTATCTTTTATCCGTGTAAATTCAAGAACATGGCTAAAGTCTGATAATGCCTATGGTGATAGTTATTTGAGTGTGTGTGTTTGTGTGTGGGGATGTGAAGGACAATAGATAGAAAACCATCTACATTTCCAAAATTAACTAGCAGCTCTCCAAACTGACGTCTAGAATCCTCAATGGTAAGAAATAGAATATCGTTTTTTTTAAAGAATCTTTACTAATTGGTCTGAAAATAATGGAATAAAGAGAAGTATAGTTTTTATTCATGCTAAAAAAATCATTTTTCTAAATATATTTGTAATGCTACACTACATAACACGTCCCTTAGAAAATTTATGTGACTTAATGATCAGTTAATGTCTGAAGCAGAATTTCAACCCAAGACCTTTGATCAAAGAGCCAGTATTCTTTTATTATGCCAAATACATTAAAGTGAATGATTCTGTTTTGATTGTTATATCAAATAGTTATTTACATATAAATGATTTTATTACATAAAAATTTTTAAGTTTGAAAGGAAAGTTATTTTTGTATTTTTTGCAAATACCATCATTTTCCTTACACTCCATTTAATAATTGCATAGAGAAATAAATCTTCAATAACTAGAGCTTAACAAATTTGTAATTTCTGATGATTTAGATAAGAAATACTGAAGTTTACCATTTGCTACTAATTATTGTCAAATAAGTTATTGTTCAGTTCAGAAAAAAATGCAAGTAAAAATTTGAGGGAGTTTAGCCACTTAAAGAAAAAAATTGTTTTCAAGGACTTAGGTACCACCTACACAGTGTACAGATGATAGCTGTTAGCAGGTCTAAATGTTAATTCTAGTACTTTGTTACCATAATTGCAAATATTACTCATGTCTCTACCTTAAGGCTGAACCTCTACTAGGCAACATCTTGTTAATCAGCTCCCAGTTGTTACAATATGTCCTTGAGCCTGATAAAAACCATATTTTTAATCAATCTGTAATTTACAATTTTCACTGGTCTGTTCACCAATTAATCTTAATTAGCACTAATAACCAACTAAGTAAAATATTTGTAAGTTCCCTTATAAATAATATTGAATATATCCTAAAGAGGTGAATATCACCAGAATGTTGCATTGAAGGGTCTGAATGAGATCATTTGTCTGAAAAAATGTCAACTCCATCTCTATATAAAGACCTTAATGAGGAGTGATAAAAAGAGGAGAGAAAGAATGTTTATGGAAGCACTCAAACAGGAAAGAGCAAAGCCTTCCAGGAGCAAGAAGAGTTTCCAACTACTCTCCTCCAGAATTACTCAGGCACCATCATCTGGAGAAGATAGGGACACTGCTATCACCTAGCTTTAGATAACTTTAGATGTTCGTGTTTGCATGTACGCTTGATATATTCTCCAGGTCAATTATGGGAGACTTGTCATTGTCTGAAGCAACTTTAGAGTAGGTGAGAGACTCAAAGCTCTATGTTTGCCACTGTAGTTGAAGAGGAAATATCAAGCTCTTGGGAAATGTCTAACTACATGTTAAAGTATTAATTAGGTAAAAGGGAATTAAACATCTTTGGATAGTACATGACTACTGTTCACACAGAATAGATTCCAGAGGAAGCAGGATCATTGATTGTAAGGTATATGTAAAGAATTAAAAATAAGTTAATCTCTCAAAAATAATTTTGAAGGGCACTAGAGTTTTCGATGTGACAGTAGCTCTATTAAACATCTTGACAAACAAAATTAGATGGATACTGTAGAGCACATGAGATACTATTCTGTTCTATGGAAAGACAGAATGACCTCTACCTCTGTGCTGGGCAGATAAAAATTAAAGAGGACCAAGGAAGGAGCATAGTATAGTGGATTATAATACTGGACTTTGGTTCAGAAAGACTTGGTACAAATAACATCTCAGATCCCTATGAGCTGTGTGATTGAGGAAAGTCATTCAAACTCCCTGAACCTCAGTAATCTCATATCAATGAAGGGGGTTGGAATAGAAAATCTTTACAATTCCTTTTGGCCATAGAGATATCTTATGAATGTACAAACATTTGAAATGACAAATAAGTGAAGTTAGATCATTATTCGAGATGAATAGCTGCTACCTCCGCTTTCTCCTAACCATAGCCTTACTCCCACATATTTTAGACTAATACAACTCCTGTACCAGGCTTTTACTAAGTTACAAAACTTGAAAACTTCATCTTTTCCAGAGCAATACTACCCCTGCACTTGCTCACTTTTTGTTCCGTGATAATAAACTCCATTGAACCAACTTTTCAGCTGTGAACAAGAACCTCTGCATTTGATTCTCTACAAATTGAAAGTGGGAGCTAATCCGGGCGGGACTTTATATAAATTCTCCCCATATTTTATTTCGAGGATCATGAATGTAGGTATGTCTAAACTTCCCTTTTCATGAACAGAATTCTGGGATGAGAAGTGGAAAGAGGCTAAAGGAGATGATAGAGGTATGTCACTCTATTTGGAGAGCTTAACCTTTTCATTTTGTTTAAAAACAGAATCTAATTAAGTAGCCACAATATTTTGAAGACCTTTGTCCTACGAATATGTGAATTTGTAGTCACATCTGTGATTGTAGTGGTAGTAGAGAGAAGGGAAGTTGACTGATAGAGGATATCTCACATTCCATAATTGGACTGAGGTCTCAAGAGTCATAGCCCTTAAGGTGACACTGCACAATGTGAAGTAACTTTGGCAACTCTGAGCTAAAGGCCCTCTCATAGACTCTCTAACAGCCAGAGGGGGAATATAGCCTCTTAGCAATTTTCCATAAGAATGAAGCATGAAGAGTTTAAAGGGCTAGGAGTATTCTGGTAGACAACTCAGATGCTATATTCCCTCTGGGTAATTAATAGAGGAACACACTGTCATTCTCTAGACTTAAAGAAAGCAGAACACCAGCCAGCTTGAACTCTTGCCATTGCTCCAGTTCCTCAAGTTTCATATGGTATACAAATGAGATGTCATACAGATTTCTCTGAAATCTTCAAATTCCCTCTATAGTGTGAGGCAATAATAATGTATTTCATTTCTGTACTTCAATTTGCTCCATCATTCTCCAATTGAAAGGCATAATTTTTTTCAATTTTTTGCTATTGTATTCAAATGTACTACTATAATTTTTTTGTGGGGAAGATTTGGGATCTTTTCCTTTGTCATTGACATTCTTGGAGATAAGCCTAGCAATATTACTTTTGGATAAAGACTATGTACAATTTAGTGACATTTTAATGTAGTTCCAATTTTTTTTTGAAAAAATTAGATCAATTAACTGAATAGTGAGTTCGTGTGTATTTCTTCACATGACTTTAAAATATTCCTTTTTTTTTTTTTTTTGCTATCTTGGCCAATCTAATGAAGAATGGAATTAAAGGCTGGAGCAATGATTTAAACAGATGAGAGAACTCCCTCTCTCTTAGCTCAATTCCCCCATATTATCAGTCCTACCAAGTTCCTATCCAGATGCATCATGAGTATCAGATGATTCTGGGTAAAATAAGTAATTCTTGAACATTTATCATTGCTCTGAAGAGCAATAATGCTAACTGCAAAAAATGGGCCTGGAATATGATTTTAGGATTGTGGCTTGTTCTCCTGACTGTTTGAAAGTCATATTACAGTAAAGAATAAATGCAGGAAGCAAGAACCGAGGTTTTTTTTTGAGATCATATAATCTCAATTATGAGAAGATTTAATGAGAGCATGACTCTTCATTGGACACCAAGAGAAAAGGAGTCAGTGAATGAAGCAAAATCATATTCATGATTTTTTGAAAAGATGAGCCATTCTGGCTATCCAATCAATCAAGAAAAAAAGTTTCCTTCCAAATACATGCTTAATAGATAGGAACCAGTGACATAATTTCTCGGTATGTTCCACAGTGCCTTCAAGCATTTTCCTTAAATGGCATTACCACTCTCCTGAAAGTTGACTTCCCAGCTTCTCCACATGGATAAGTTACACTAGCCATGCCATTTGATGAGCTTTGCACATGTACCAAACTCATGCTACACATGTAAAAAGTTTATTAAATATTTTCCAAGGAGCATTTTAGGCACTAGTATGTTATCCCCTTTAGCAAAGCAATAATCACATTATGGTTTGAATAGAATGGTTTTCCTCTTTAATTTCAATTTCTGCATAATACCTACAAAATAAAGTCATGTGGATAAAATGAAAGTGTGAAGTTATGATAAACTGGTGAATATAGTGGTGACATCTCTCTAATTTCCTTTTTTTTCCTAGTCTTGAATAGCTATCTCACTTATACCTACATGGTGTTAAATTGCATACTTTTCTCTCAAATCTTGATTCTTAAACTTTGAAGTAATTTGTTTGGAACATTTAAATCAGGGATTTCTAAGTATGATGGGTGTGTATATATATATATATATATATATACACATGTATATATATTATATATCATATAATATGCAGGAATGAAATTATTGAGAAGAGAAAAATGAAAATGTACATTGATTTACTTTTATTTTTAAAAATAAGAAAGAAATATGAATATATGTACAGATATTGGTATCTTTGCTTATTTCTCATGTCAGATGGTCATGTGCAATCTGCAATTCACTATATATGATGTATTGTGAGGAAATAGTGGGCTTTTCTACAACATGGACTTGTTGAAAAAGATAGCTTCATTCAATCACTATCATTTTTTAAAATTAAATGTTCACTTATTTCAATATTTCTTTTTAATTTGGAGTTCCAAATTCTTTCCCTCCTTGCCGTCTCTTTTGTACACATCAGGCAGGCAAGCATTATAAGACCAATTAAATGTGAGAAGCCATGTAAAACATATTTCCACATTAGCCATGTTGAAAAAAAAGCATGAAAAATAAAGTGGAAAAATCGTTCCTCAATTTGCATTTAGAGTTCATCAGTTCTTTATCAGGATTTTGGTAGCATTTTTCATCATAAGTCCTTCGAAATCATCATGAATCATTATGACAGTTTGAGTAGCTAAGTCTTCTACAAATGATCACTTGTATAATATTGTTATTTTTTACTATATTCTATGTTCTCCTGGTCTTCTCACTTTACATTACTTCATATAATTATTCCCAGTTCTTTATTCCTGAAATTTTCCTCTTGGTCATTTCTTTTAGCACAATTGTATTCTGTCATCATCAAGTATCACAACTTCCCCAGCCAATTTGTAATTAATGGATATGCCTTCAATTTTCAATTCTTTGCCACCATAAAAAGAGCTACTATAACTATGTGTGGAAATATAGGTTATTTTCCTTTTCCTTTAATCTCTCAGGGGTTCAGAGTCAGTAGTGGTATTGATGAGTTAAAGTGATCTTAGTTCCAAATTGTTCTCTAGAATGGTTAGTTGGATCAATTTCCAATTCTCTGTACAGTAAATCAGAATATGCAGTTCTCTAAATTGCTTGTAGTGTCTGCCATTTTCTATTTCTGTTTTATTAGCCTAACTGTTACATATTAGGCAGTACCTTAGAGTAGTTTTGTTTTTATTTGTATTTCTCTAATTATTAGTGATTTAGAGCACCTTTTCATATGACTTTTTTTAGCTTTGATTTCTTCTTTTGATAACTGTTTATTTCAAAGCCTATGATCATTTATCAATTAGACATTTATCGATTGGTGTTTGACTCTTATTTTTGTAAATTTGTCTCAGTTTTCTATATATTTGAGAAATGAGGCCTTTACCAGAGAAACTTGCTATTAAAAAAACAATAACAACTTTCCCCCAGTTTCTGCTTTCCTTCCAATTTTGGCAATGATGATTTTCTTTTTACACAAACCTTTTGATTTCATTCAATGAAATTATCTATTTTACTTCCTATAATCCTTTCTATCTCTTGTTTAGTCATAAACTCTTCCCTTATCCTTGAGAATAATGGGGATTTCCCCCCCCCATCTTCCCCTACTTTTCTTATATCACCTTTTATGTCTAAATTATGTACTCCTAAATTTATTTTGGTATATTGTGTGAGATATTAGTCTTTACTTATTTTCCTTTAAACCTCTTTCCAGGTTTCTCAGTAGTTTTTGTTGAATAGTTTATGCCACAAAAGCTTGGATCTTTGGACTTATCCAAACATGTGATTACTAAAGTTATTTTTCCTGTATATTGTGTTCCTAATCTGTTCTACCATTCCATTGTCATATTTCTTTTTCAGTAACACTTTGTTTTGATGATTACCAAAATAGTTTTAAATCTGGCACTTCCAAGGGGCATTCTTTTACTTTTTAAAAATTGATTCTCTTGATATTTTTTACCTTTCATACTAAATAAATTTTGAATCTTCCTTTTACTATACAGTATATAGGAGATTTTTAGTGACCAGATAACTATTTAATGACTTAAAGTAACATTTAAAAAATGAGTAAATGATTTAAAGCAATACCTATAGACAGAGAATTGATGGATTCAAGGTAAAGAATGGGTAAAGAATGTTTTTTTTTCTTTTGGAAATGCTTAATGCAGGAATTTGTTTTTGTTTAACTATGTATATTTGTCATAAGATTTTTCCCCCAGAAATGAATTTTTGTTTGCTGAAAACATACATCTATTTTAATTTCCTGAAAATAAACTAGGACATGAAGTTGATTCTACTCACTGAAATACAAATGAACAACAAAAAAATTGAGTTGAAACTTCTGCTCCTAGTTAGAGGTTTACTTCATCCATATAACAAAGAAGAAATAAGAATAATCTACTTAGATATGACAAAAAGTTGACATTATCAGGGGCAGTTAGGTAGCTCGCTGAATGGATACCCAGGCCTAGAGAAAATAGGTCCTGGGTTCAAATATGGCCTCAGATAATAGCTGTGTGACCCTTGACAATTGGTTTGACCTCCATCACTATTCTTTACTGCTTTTCTGGTGTAGAACCAAAAGATAGTATTGATTCTAAGATGGAGGTAAAGGTTTAAAATAAATGAATTGAATTATTGAGTATTTGAAATATAGATTCAGATCCATAATTAATGATGCCCTTTATCCTAGGTATATGATATACCTTGAGCTTTTAGTTAACATATGTATTAAGATATTATAACTAGTAAGACATATGAAAACTATGCTTTTCTTTCAGATATTGTGTCATTTATTCAAAATTCATGACCTAGTAAGCAAAGAAAATAATTTACTTTGTCCATTTGGATCTATAAGTATTCAGTGAAGTAGGAAGAACAGTGAATTTAGAGCAAGGACACATGTATTCACATCCTCATTGTTCCCATTTCTACATATATGAACTTGGGCGTAGCACTGAAGCTTCTACATCTCAGTTCCTTTATCTGTACAAGAAATAGGCTAGACTAGATAACTGCTAAGGTCCCTTCCAGCTCTAAATATATAATTCTGAATTTTTGTGACATTTCTTGGCAACTCTGACAGCCACTAAAACTAAGTAACAAAATAATTTGACCTTAGAATGAAACATTTGAATGTGCATATCACAAAGTTACACATCACCAAGATACTTTTTAAAAAGAAGCATATTCACTGATATTTCACTCATTATTTTATGAGAATATTCCCTTTAGTATTTTTATAATATAACAATAATATTTTGTGAGAATAGAGGTTTTATGCTATTAATAAACATTTTTAAAATATTTCACCTTTTCATTATTCTTTTAAAGTCTTTTTTGTTGATATATTAACAAGTATCTAGTACAGTCAAACCTTGGTACTTAATGGTTTCAGAAATCACCAGATTTGGAATTTGAAGCATTTTGAGGAGAAAAAATTGTTAACCCTACTCAATATTTGCTTGGCACTCCACATGCTTGCTAGAACTTGTTGGTGTCGTGATCTTGGGGAACATATGCCCGCTCCAGCCAAAGAATCATGTTAGATATGTACTATGGTACCACTGGACTTAGATTATGCACAGTAGTATATGTTTTTAGTGTCCTAAGTAAATATAGGTAAGTGTATTGGGTGTGAATGCCACCAAAACTGTTAGGGCTGAACCATTAAGCCGCTACTCTATATCATTTCAATTTTGTAGCTCCCAACTTGAAAAAGGAATTTTTACTTTTTAATAGGTCATGTTGCCTTTGCTACCACCTTTTCCTCCCTGGGAAGTAACTCAAGAATCCCAATTCTCTTTCTTATTTTCCAGAAGACTTTGATGAAAGTTATATAAATTTGAATAGTCCCCAGGGTTTCCTCTTCATATCTCCCCAGAAGAGGCCAAGTGCTGACTTCTTCTTTGTTACTACTTAGATTCTTCTAGCCTCAGTCTACTATGAGGCTATGACTACAATAATTTCTGTACAGAGATGGCATTATATCATGGAGGACAAAATTTAACATCTTAATTTAAAAATAATAAAATCTTTTTATTTAGAATGAAAATTTGAAATTTCTAAAATTATGAATAAATAAAATATAGTTATGGAGTTCCTGGGTAACAGCAATATTATGTGAAAAAGTTATGCAATTAAAGATCATTTTCACAATATTTCATTTTGAATTTTCCTAAAGAATGTATGAATGACTGGATGGGACTCACTTTGGCATGAAACTAGGAATTCTTAATTATATTCAACAAGTTATTAATGAAAGCACTTAGGGAATATAAAGTACTTCATCTTTGAAAGATGAGCATTGTTGGCTAGGTCTGAAAGTTTGAGAAATACTTGTGACATAACGGAATCATAAAACATTAGAGTGAGAAGATAAATTTGAGATTCTCTCTCACTTATAGATAGGGAAAAAACTAAAAAGATGTTAGTACCTCCAGATCACATAGCTAACTAGAGGAAGAAATAGTATTAGAACATACTAAAATATACTATGACCTCAAGGACATCAGGACTTTGTTTTCATGCCCAAATCATGTTAAAACTTATAAACAGATAAGAATACTTGAGCAAATTGCTAAAATAAGTTCATAGTAATATAAGGAAACCAACAATTGTAGAAAAACCTTTTTTACCTTGTGATTTAAGAAGAGAAACATTTTTAAATCAAAAATTTCCCAAAAAGCTTTTTAATACAAAAGTAAGTTCATATAATGGTTATTGAATAATGGTATTGAGCTGGCAGTACTTTAAAAGCAATTAATTAAAAATACTCTTATTGAGATGATGAAAAAGAAAAAGTTGATAAAAAGCTTTGCTATTCTATTTGCTTAATGGCTGATGAACAACTTTTTCCCACATTACTTTGAAATCTTCTAAGATTTTCTTTATAGTTGGTCAAATGTTGTCTTCCATTATGAAGTTAGATAAACTTCTACATACATGCGGGTTCTCACATAGCCAATGTCAGTAATAAAAAGCTTACTACTTTAAGGTATATTACTTTTATATTATGTTTATATTACTTATTAAATGATCATTTCTGAATAGTGTGTTTATTACTAATTAAGTCTTAAAAATTTTGTGAAAAAAAATCTCCATATCCTACTTTACAGAGAATAAAATAGAAATAATGGAATGAAATAACTTGCTTTGAAAATAGGAAGGTGGAATTGTGAATACCAAAAACAAATAAACAACAAAAAAAAATCCTTTAACTTCCTAATAATGTACCAGGTGATTTTTTTTTCAGGACAAGGCTTCTGCCTTCATTTGGAAGGATGAATAATTTCATTGGTCACCAGGCTGTAAACTTTTTGAGGATTACACACATTTACTTTGAAGCCCTCACATGAAAGTGCTAAGTCAATACAAACCGTTATTTGAAAATAAACTCAACCTCATGATGCAGCATTGTTTCTGCAGAAAGAAGCTTGAAATCCAATTACAGAGAGGAATATTTAGCAGGCTTCTGGCAGAGGCCTTTGACAGATGGCTCTTTGTGAAAATATCTAGCTTGTTTCAAACTGAAATATTTTTCTGCCACAGTCAAATAAAATCACGATGGTAACTGTGAGCTATGAGTCAGAGTTAAAGATTTCAAAGTCAAAGCCAGGTGGTATTTTGTCTATATGAAAAAAAAATGCACAAAACCAAAATGTCCGTGCCCATTCAAAATAAGCTAAAAAAGAAAGAATTCTCCCTGGCCACAGTGACATTTAAGAAACTGACATGGCTCCCTCTACTGGTGTCCCTATAAAGAATTTGTTTATGTATTTCTGAATTAATACAGTGTCAGTCTGGTCTATTAGGTTTCTAAACTATTCTCATAAAAGGGTATTTAAAAACAATTTGCCTATTAATCAGATTATTAAAAACTGTTTTATCTACTAATCAATTTATAAAACAAATAACTTTTGAAAAAATTTAAGAATATTCTTCAATATTGATAGTGTCATATTGACATTTAAAGATTTTTATTTTTAATGGAATAGTAAGAAATATCAGGACATAAAGCAAATGAAGCATTTTGTATATTTATGGTATATAACATATTACATTATATATGTAAGTATATTATAGGTTAAATATAAGTATGTAAAATATCATTATGTATAATATTTATATTTTCCCCAAATTTTAGACCCTAGAAATGCTCTTCAAAGGTACTATAAATCTTAGCAGCTCTATATATAGAAATATTTTAAGGATGATTTCAGTTTGAATTCATTTCTATTCAGAAAGGCCTATCGTTTGGTCAATTCTTTTTAGAAATGTATTAGTTGGGCATTCATTGTTTTGACAGAATTCATTTACATATCTGTTGACAGCTAAAAAGAATGAAAAATCTGTATTTCCAAAGTATACCATCATTTCCAGGGTTTATGAAAAGACTCAAACTGGAGACTGCCAATCAAGGATTTTTTTAATTCAATAATTATACCACATGTCATCCTTGATCTATATGTCTACTACACACTAATTTTGAAAAATATCCACTTCAAAATTATTTGTGGTTATATACACCTTTCATTTCACAGAGTTAGACAAATATTAGAAGACCTGACCTATGATTCATAATGAAAATGTGTCACCAGACATGTCATTGACCTCTCTCAATTTCAATATTTTCTTCTACTAAATGGAATTAATAATAATATAATAATTGTGAGGATCAGATGATAATATATAGGGTGTTCCACAATTCTTAGTGGTATTGTTTATATTATTAATCATGTTTAAGTTCACCAGATTTTAAGATTTTTTCTCTAGCTAAGATAAAAAATGCATATGCTGATATTTCATTACAACTCATTTTCCCTACATTATATTAGGCAATAAGCATCCATTTTTATTATGATTTCAAGACATTAAATGTGGATATAGCTAATATTCAGGGTTGCTACTAAGTATCCTTTAAAATGTTTCTTTGCTTGAATGTATAATGGAGCTCTTCATCTTTAATGATTTCACATCATTCATTGTGGGAGACACCAGGAAGTATCTTGGAAGTTCTTCCTTAGTGCCACTGCTCTGTTAATAATTGTTATTTTAATCCCAATTCAGACAAGAGAGAAGATTTCTCTGCTTTTGGATTCTCAGTGGAAAACATCTAAATATGAAACCCAGAAAACTCCATGTTTCTCTGTCTCAGTCTTGGCACAGTTTTGTTTCTTTCTAAAGATAGATAAAAGAGGTTGGATTTTTTTTTTATTTAATCTATTACCCAGACAAAACTCTGAGGCTAGATAGACAGACAGGTGGATGGATGGATGGATGGATGGATGATCTCAAACAAGGGGAAAGGAACAGAGCAGATGGAAATTAATTCAACTGTCCATATTGTCACATCAGCATATCCACCCATTTAGGAGTCAAGTGGCTACTAGTCAGATGCAAAGCAAGGTAAAAGGATCTAAGTGTGACTTGTTTATATCAAGTGAAAGCGAGCACAAGAAAAAGACTATGAGGTAAGATTTGGAAATGGTGAGGCAGAGGGACTATAATCACTCTGGCAATTGTGATAATGAGATTAAATCTACCCAGCTCATCTTTAGATTTAATCACCAAAGGTGAAAACATCAACACTTAATTCACAAGTTGGGAAGTCTGTAACCCATGTGTACATGAGGGGGTGACAATCAGAATTGACTGACTCCCTGGGCAAAATGTCTATTGTGATTGGACATGTAAACTAAGAGGAAGGCACAGGAAGTGACAAAAGAAGCACCTTTAAAAGGGAGTGGCAACTTCCTATAACTCCTTTCTTGTTCATTTCTGGACCTGGAGGAGTGCTGAGACCTTGGTTAGACTTTTCATTAATCTCTCCCTTAGAATTACATGTAGTGAGTGAAAGAAGGCTGACTCCTTTAACCTCCCTGGAGGTACTAGCCTCCAGAGGGGCCCTTAATTGGAAGGAGCCCTTGTGGCTAAAACCCATGTTAATTGACTTTTAGGCTCTTTGGCTTGCACCTCTGGAGCCCTACCAGAGTAAAGCCAGGTATTGATTACATAGTCTAGTTCTTTAAGCTAAATCTCTTACTCTACCCTCTTCTTATCTCTCTACTTCCACTCTCTCCTATATTTTATAAATAAATTACTAAAAATCATTTTAGGAATTGATTATTTATCTAATTCTTTGGAGAGACCACACCTTTAAATATTAATATCCAACCAAAAAAAAACCCTTTTCCTTTCTACAGAAGGAAGTATACCTGTACAAGGAGGAAGCACGACATCCTGGGCAGGAAACACATTCCTCTCCCACATAATTAAGAGAGGAAACTTAACCCCTCTTCTCCAATTTTGGCAACCTAGTACAAAATCCAATTTTCTTCACACTGGTAATGGTTTCTCCTAGACATAATGTAGTCACTACTTTGTACTGAAAAAAAATTCTTGTATTTTTTTTTAAGTATCTGAACTATGGAGAAATAATGCTATATTTAGTACAATAATCAAGCTACTACTTCTAATTCTATTTGACAGTTGTGTTATAAAGAGTAACCTATGTCTCTCTGTGTCACACATTCCTCACTGAGTTCTGCTTCTGTTATTCTTTTTAGATATAAAATTAACTGAATCTTAATTTTCTGTGTAACCAGATTGCTTTGGTTCCCCACACTAAGAGAACTATTGAGACTACTGAAAAAAAAATTTTAGCTTTAGACTTCTTAGGGTTCAAGATGACAAAGAACCTGATATGTCTCTGCTACTCCATGATCACTCATTTATAGTTGATTCTACTTAAAAATTAAATGATTTTAATGATTTAATCTAATATAATTGGCACCACTTATACATACAGACTTTTAGTCTCCCAGAAATAATTCTAGACTGTGAAACTATAGTTAATTGTCCTAAAGTATATAGTCATATCTAGTATGAAAATTCAGCTGTTTTTCTCTGAAAGATTCCTAGCAAGTTTTTGACTCTCTTGGGCTGAGAAAGCAAAATAATGAATGGATGGAGCCATAATGAGGAATACCATTTTGCTTTACATTTGAATTTATGAATAATTTGTTATTAGATAAAAGATATTAGAGAGACTTTAGTGCTATTTCACTCTCTCCAATGAGCCTATACTTTTAAGCAGAAAAAATGCAAACTTAGTGGTAAAAAAAGAATGTTTTAAAAAACAATTTTATTACAGATCACAAATGAGAAATATCTAAAGATTTGGTGTCTATGTCATATGAAAGGAAATTATATATTCAAAGAGATTGTTTTCAAATACCAAGAATTTTATAGCTAAAAAATCAATAACCTAAAAGAACAACTGAAAAATATCACTTTTTTTGTCTTTTGTTTTTCAAAATATCAAAGATTTATTCTCTTTCCCACTCCCCTCTCCATCTTAAAAAAAAAAAAAAAAACTTCTAACAAATATCCATAGTGAAACAGAATAAATCCAAATATTGTCCAGGTCCACATCAATAAATATTTATTAAATATTTCCTATGTATCAGGCATTATGCTAAATGAGAATATAAATAGAGGAAGTAAGAAATACATCACTAAACTTCAAGATGTTTATATTCTAATGGCAGAAAGCTACATAAAAAGAGGCAGAAAAGAGAGCAGAAGAGACAAAAGTAATAGGAATGGGGTGGTGGGGTGGAGTATTATATCGTATCCAAGACAGTCAAGAGTAAAGCCTAAAGAAAAAGAAGATATGGCTGGCCTTGGAATCTTCTTTAAAATGGGGCTTCTAAGAGGACCCAGCCAATCAGATTCTGGAGCAGAGGATATTCACATTGTTGAAGTCTAGAAGTGGCATATTTCAAATAAAGAAGTACAGTCTGTGTCCATCATCACCAGTATATGAGTAAACATATAACATGTTTGATCATCAGTCCTCTGAAATCATCACCACTGTATTAATTTACCATAATACTATGTTTTACCATTATTCATGTTCAGGCCTAATCTATTTACTAGCCCTTAAGTTCCACCAGGTCCTATTGGTTCTTTCTACCTTATATATTTTTTTACCTAGGATAGTGCTCTGAACACAGTCATTAAAGCAGATGTATGATGAATTAATAAATACACATATAGCATCATTTGTCTCCTTTATTTTTCCCATTTTAATATAAGTTGAACATGAAAATATATATCCTTTTTTAAACAGAAAAAATGCTCCCTAAGAAATTGGAAAACAAATATTTGAAACACCAGGATACAACAAAATAAGAGAAAGATGACATATGCCATATGTCTTCTCTAGGTCAGGGCACTTTCCTAGAAGGGAAGAATAAGCAGCCTACTATCAGAGCCCGCCAGAAATAATGATCACAGATCAAGCGGCCAGAGATCAGAGGATTATTTGTACAGAAAATGAGATCTGTCTAGCTGACTGTCTAAGCCATGGCTTTCAATGCTTTACTTGAACCTGCTTTCAGACAATCTCAACCATGCTACCTGAGAGATGTATATTTAACATTAAATGACAAGGTCACTGTTAATGATGGTCTTGTGGGAATCCTGTCCACCAGCACCTCAGCCATTATAACTATGCAGTGGTCTTTTGAAGAGAGATGACAAAAAGGTACTAAACACACTGTGATAAAGGAAGTTAAGTAGACAACTCTCAGTCAGGTATGCTGACAAAATCCCATCGGAAAATCCAGCAGCAAAAATGTAAAACCAGTAATTGTTGGGACAAATCAATACTTAGGAAAAGATAGCAACATATGATTATATTTCAATCTTAACAAAACACAGATGGGAAACCAAGAAGAGCACAGTAAGCAAGGGAGGGCACAAAAGAATAACTTTTATAGACTGCATTTATAAACCTGAACTAACTAAACCTATTGTGTGTGAAAGTCTCTCAAATACTTAATTCAAAAAAGTGAAGTCCTGATTAATATGAATAGAGAATTTCCCAAAGTTTTCACATTGTTTGAATTTGGCAATTTCTTTTTCCATTGAACTGAAACCAATTAATTAATTTTATACCTTTGAATTGTATATATTTGAATATATACTACTTCTACAAGAAATGCATTATTCACATTAAATGCCTACCATATTCTAGCCACTGGGTAAACAAATATAAACTGAATAGCTCCTGACCTCCAGAAACTTCAAGTCGAATAAACCCAGATTTATTGTACTGCAGTAAGAATAAGTCAAGACAACAAGTATTAAGTGCTGCTTGCCAAACAATGTGTTCAATTTGGGAAACAAAGAAGTATAAACATCCTTGGCTCCAGAGGAACTCAAAATTAAGTTGTAAAGACAACATGCAAATGACTATATGCAAATACGATATTGGCAGAATAACTTGGAGATAATATCCAAGAAAAAGAATTAACATTACATTATATAAGTAAGGATTTAAAATGATGTAGATACAAAGAAGTAAGCCAGAAAAAATGCTCTAGGAATATCTGTGTTCAAATAGATCTCTAGAGGGCAGATGGAGAAGGGAAGGAGAAAAGAGGAACAAAGGAAGGTTTCATTGAGAAGGTGGGATCTATTTGCTTTGCAAGGAACAGAATTATAAGTAGGAAAGTGGCCTAAGCACCTTGAAATCAGGAAGCAATACTCCAGTTGACTGAAATAGAAATTATATGAAATAGAGTGGAATTGCATAGGACTGGGGAGGAAGATTGGAGTCAAATTTCAGAGAGTTTTAAATGCCAAAAAAATACAATTTACATTTTATTTTTTAAATCATTTTTAAATTAAAAAAAATTTTAATCATAAATAATTTTTAAAATTTTTAAATCTAAAAATAAAGAATAATTGAAGGTTCCTGAGTAGAGAATCAGTATGATCAGCATATACTTCAGGAATGATTATTTCAGTAGTTATGTGGCAGATGTATTAGAACAGAGAAAAAAATGGAGACCAGTAAGCAAGTGAAGAGGCTGCCATAGTTGTGAAAAATATAAAGGGGCAGGGTCAAAAGGATTTGGTTGGAGGAGAAGGAAAGATAAATTTTTCCAGGAAGGTGAGATATAAGACAAATTTAGAGAGGAGATGAAGTTCTGTTTGGAGGAAGAAAAGAAATAGATAAAAGAAGACAGAAGAAAGAAAAAGATGAGGCTCTAGTCAAAGTGATTAATGAAATGAGCATTAGCATGATATTTTAAAAATCATTATATAAAATGTCATAGAAAGATAACCTATGTTTATAATTTGATGAATAAAGAACTACCAATGAACTATGTTAGTATAAAATGTTCTCTTCATAACCTTTCCATTTACACTCCTCATTTTAAATGACTTTACTATGTAGGCTTTTTTAAAAAAAGATTCTAGAACAAGAGTGAATCTATATATAGTATCACTGAGAAATCTCAAACTATGCCTCTGACCCAACAAAGAATATGACATTCTATATTCTCTAATTTGATGGTCTAATGGTATTAAGTACTGGAAACAATTCAGCCTTTGGAGGCCAGCCACACAAGCTATTCTATAGTTAACTTTTTAAATATATACTTCTCAATATTTCTTTAGACATCTTAGACATCAAAATGCTATTAATGCAAACCTAACATTTAAAATAGTTGAAATGGTGCCAAAAATGAATGTTGGTTCCATGAGTCTAATTATGCATGAATATAATAACAATATATTAAGATCAATATTTTAAGCAGTATATTTATATAACAAAGATTATTACAAATTATTATTATATCTTATTACAAAAATTCAGAAACTATATTTCATATATATATATATACATATATACAAATACATGCAGAATTTTGTAGAATTGAAGTACCTGAATTTAACAATTTACAATTCTTTAAAGTTATTTTATATAACCTTAGAAATCATCTATTCCAATCTCTCACATTCCCATCCCTAAGTGATACAATGGGAATAACATATGCTAATGATTGAAGACAATCCACAGGGAAAGGGTGTGATCCAAGACAATCAGTGAAAGTAAATAAAAGACCTCATTGGGTCAAGTCATAATCAAACAGAAAAACAAATCCAAAAAGAATAGTAAGAAGTAAGAATGAGAGTCCATATCATATGTATCAGTGAAATGATTGTTTACTGGACTCAACTTCCTGACCAAGGAGTCATTATTTTATAGTGGAAAAGTGCTTAATTTCCTTACCCAAAATGTTAACATTATTGTAGACAGTAAAACACCGATATTGGAGCAAAAATTCTCCATGCTCATTTAGTGTCTATTTAAAGAATTCTCCAATGGAGAATTGATTATACACTGTTAGGAAATTTTCTTTTGTCTTATTGATTTTACATACATATATATATATACATATATATATATATATATATATATATAATCTTTGCAAGTTTTATCCATTTTTCCTATGCTCATTTTCTGGGCAAGCCAAAAAAAAGTCTGATTCCTCTTAAGTGATTAATCCCATTAGTAATTCATAAAGCAAGTCACTTTTTCACCAGGGTAAGTTGTTCTCATATATAATAATTTCTAATCTACTACTCTGGATGTACTTCACCATCCCATATGTAAATAAGATTAGGTAATCTCCATTTTAAAAGTCATTATAATGTTATTATGTTATCTTCTGATAAGACTAATACTGTTCATGAGCTAGAGCCTGTCTTTTATTTTATTATTTTTTCTACATCACTTCCAAAACTACTTAATTATTCAATTATGCAAATACAAATTGGAAAACAATTCAACTAATCATTTTAACATTTTACTCAAAGACTAGATAGAACACTGGACTTAGACTCAGAAGACCCACAAGCAAAAACCCTCTTTGATGAGATTCAAAAACAATAACTTGACTGTCATAGAACTAATATGTCAGAGACTAGTTTTGAAAGCATAAGAACTAGATGCCAAGTCTTTTGCTTTAAACATTACATTGCCCAACTCTATTATTATAAATATATAATAGATAATATGCTGAAAAGTCTTCTCTTTTTAATGTAGAAATAAAAACAACCTTTCAATTCTCATTTTGGATCCTTAGCAATCTTCTCACAATTTTGATTGACTTCCTTGAACTTATTCCCAAAATATCAACATCCTCATTATAATGTGGCTCTTAGGACTTCACAAAATACTATTGGTGTGGTCTGAGCAAGGGGGATTTAAAGATGGATTCTCATAACTTATTCTGGATATTGTCCCTCCTAATGTATCTGAGATAGTATATATTTTTTTCCTTCCTTCCTTCTTTTCATCCTCCCATGATGTCATACTGTTGACTCATACTAAGTTTATTTTGGGGGGAAAGAGAAAATAAAGAAAGAAAAGGAAGGAAGGAAGGAAGGAAGGAAGGAAGGAAGGAAGGAAGGAAGGAAGGAAGGAAGGAAGGAAGGAAGGAA
>NC_058135.1:159371843-159385544 GCF_016433145.1 Gracilinanus agilis
GAAGGAAAGAAGGAGGGAGGGAAAGAAGGAGGGAAGGAAGGAAAGAAGGAAGGAAAAAAGGAAGGAAAAAAGGAAGGAAGGAAGGAGGGAGGAAGGGAAGGAAGGAAGGAAGGGAAATAGAAGGAAAGAAAGAAGGAAAGAAGGAGGGAGGGAAAGAAGGAGGGAAGGAAGGAAAGAAGGAAGGAAAAAAGGAAGGAAAAAAGGAAGGAAGGAAGGAGGGAGGAAGGGAAGGAAGGAAGGAAGGGAGGGAGGGAGGGAGAGAGGATTATAATATACAAGATAATAACTGTTACTATTCTAAAATGATATCAGGAGAACCTAAACTAAGCTACTTCAAGGTTTAGGCCTGACTTCTAGAGTTATTATGGAATAAGTACTGAGGTAGAATCATAAATAGACCAAATACCTATGGCTTCTTTGTAGCTTTGGAGAATAAGTATAGACATTTAAATAACAAAGACTTGGGAAATATTTGCCCATAGATCACTTAAGAGGAAGGAGAAGCTCATCATGTCATGAAAGCAAAGAGAAAATTATTACTTTGGAGAAGAGTAACCTCAAGAAGGCAGGCAGGGCAATAAAAAAATAAAGCAAGTGGTTGCTTTCCTCACCTGCCACTCTAGTCTTCTCCCTCTGCCAAGTCCAAATGCTAAGCTTTGGTGTTGAGATTCAACAAACACTACAAGGTCCTAATTTCTACTGTCCCATATTAGAACAGTGTTCTCCTAGTTCTGATGACTAGTGTACTACCACTGCTACCCGCCAGAATATCACTGCCTGATCTAATGTACCACACCTGATGAAATCAAGAACTCACTCAAGGTGACTCAGACAACTACAAAGGTTCTTATAGACCAGTGGTTCCCAAACATTTTTGGCCTACCGCTCCCTTTCCAGAAAAAATATTACTTAGCCTCCTGGAGATTAATTTATTTTTAATGTTAATAGCAATCAATAGGAAAGATAAATGCACCTGTGGCCATCACTGTCCCCATGGATCACTGCAGCACCCACCAGGGGGTGGGTGGCACCCACTTTGGGAATCACTGGTATAGATGCTTGAAGTTTTAAGTCTGGGACAAGGGTCAGTGGTGGGGAGGGGTGGTGGTGGTTCTTGAAGGCAAGTTACCCGGGAAAAGGGTTAATTTGGTGTTTCATAAAAGAAAGTTGTCCACAGGAAGAACAACTCAAGCCCTTGAGGTTACTCTTCTCCACTATAATTATTTTCTTTGTTTACTTTCATGATAATGATGAGCTCTTCCTTCCTCTTCAGTAGGATATACTCAATAGGCCCCCATGACCAATATCTACTGCCTTTTGTCTTCAGATTAATTCCTATCCAAATTATTTATAACTATCAAATTAATTGCAAATAGAGGATAATATATAAAAACAGTTCCTTCATTAAATATCTAAGAGAGAGGATAATTGATATGTTTCTTTTGAAGAGAAAATTATAGCAGTACAATCTATGTTTTAAAACATTACACTATCAATATTTAGTTAATATTTTTGGAGTAATTATTTTCATGCAAGATTCTAAAAATAGTGTTTTCATGGTTTATATCTTAAGAAAAAGAAGGAAGGAAGGAAGGAAGGAAGGAAGGAAGGAAGGAAGGAAGGAAGGAAGGAAGGAAGGAAGGAAGGAAGGAAGGAAGGAAGGAAAGTAGAATGCCTATCACATCCTTAGAAGAAATTAAAAACCTCTTCCAGAGGTTATCTATCCAAACATCACGTTTTCCATCCCTTTGTAGTGGAAAAGAAACATCGTCTGGAGGTCCAAATGCCATCATGAGCAGACTTTCTTTTGACTCTGTGAGAAAAAAGAATGTCTGTTGTGGTCAGGCACCCTCTGTCCCACAAATTTGTGGTATATACAAAGGGGCCTGACTTGGGTATCATGGACCCCCTGTCCTTAGCATCCACAGATGGCCATACTTTGGAAAAACAAGAGTCAAAAGGAAGAATGTTCAAAAATTGAAATGTTAAAGGTCCCAAAGCAGCCAGGTCAACCATCACCTGGTCAGGTGTCCTAGACTGTAAAGTACACTGATAAGCCCGTGCTGCGTACACTAACGCAGCTTCATCTGGGCTTTCTGCTTCATGGTGCAAATCTGAGGCAAGTGTCTGCTCCTGGCTAGAGTCCACACTGCCATGTCTCATTTCTCTTGGTCTTGGAGGTGAGTTGTTTTGCTGGCACCTTGAATCAATTCACTTAACTGGGAAGCATCTTCTTCAGAGGGTGGGGCCAGCTTTGATTGATTAAAAATAGAAAGCCTGCTCATGAAGGCATTTGGACCTCCACATGATGGTTCCTTTCCCCTGCAAAGGGATGGAAGAGGTTTATAATTTCTTTTAAAGATGTGATGGGCATTCTATCCAATGAAGAGAAGAAAGGAAACATGTAACTTCTCAATGACTTGTGTGGAGAACAGTATAAGGATAAAGATGATAAAACAAGATATTATCAGAGAGCAGAAGAGATTCCCATTTTTAAATGTTTTTGAAATACTACATAAAATATAGTGAAGTGAAATAACATTATGGGTAAAATTCAAGTTTTCTCTCTCTTTAAATGTGCAGAGAAAACAATCAGACTTGTAGCATAGGGTCATCATTACAAGTTAATGATGCATGGACCAATTCAAACTGCCCAGGAACATCGACCAAATTCAGTCACAAGTCATGAGGAAACCATTCACCCTTAGAGCTGACACTCAGCTCAAACAGCTTTTTCCAGTCTTGCAAATAAATGCTCATAATTTACCAGCCCACATTTTAGAACTCAGGCAAGACTCTTGAAAATGCAAAGAAGAAAAGCAAATGAAATCAGTATTTCCAAAAAGTTTATGAATCGGACTACGCTAAAATGTTACAATATTTTATAAAAACCAAGCATTATAATCCTTATTTGCCCACTATGTCTATGGTATTTTCTGTAAGACAAATACTTAGATTATGTTTTATAGAGGAAGCTGGGTGGTTAGTGGACAAAGTGTTCAATTTGAGAGTCAGAAAGACCAGAGTTCAAATTCTGCCTCGGAAGTTTAATAAATATGCTGCTCTGAACAAGTCATTTGACCTCTCTCAGCCACTGTTTCCTAGTCTCTAAAATGGAAATTATAATAATAGCAAATCTGCAGGACATAAGATATGAAAAACATATTTATACTTTAAAGCACATTATGACTCATTACTCAAGAAAGTCAACAAGCATATTTATTAATAACAAAACTCTATAAGCAAGGCACTATTATAGGTACTTCACCAAAAATGTAGGCATAATCTCTTTCCTTAAGTAACTTACAATTTAGTGAAGAAGATATAACAAGATTATGATTAAACACAACAAAAATAGGTTATTATAGGCATATATGAGAGATACGAGCGAAGGGCTAAAAGTTCCTGGGAAGACCTAAATACTTCTCCCCTGGTGGGATTAGAAAAGGAATTATGGAAAAGATAACACCTGATCTAGGCACTGGTTAGTAGCAATGGATATTCGTAACACACACACACACACACACACACACACACACACACACACACGTGTTTTCTTTATAACAACACTGAGGCAGAGAAAATAGATATTATTTTCTTCATTTTCCAAATTAAAAAAAAACAGATTTTAAGATATTGAATACATCATCCCTAGTTACACAGCCACTAAGAGTTAGAGGCAGAAATCTAATTCAGGCCATGATCTCTAAATTCATTGTTCCTTTCACTGTGTATAGTAGCTGCCAAGGACCTGACCAGAGAGAAAAGGAGACTGGGTACATGTTAGGAATAGATACAGAGTGAGCAGTTGCTTACAAATGGGAAAGATATGAATATACAGTTTTTGTTTAAAGAAATCAAAGCTATATGAAACTACATGAAAAACATTTTAAAATTATTTTCATAAATATTTATAGGAATTTTTTATGGTGGACATTGAAGGGATGTCCATTATTTGGGGAATGACAGAAAAAGTTATGACAGTGATGGCAAATCTTTTAGAGACTAAATGCCCAAACTGCAACCCTCACATGGCATATGAGCCACCCTGTTACCCCAGACAGGTGATGGAAGAAGTGTTCCCATTGGGCTGCTGGGCAGAGGAGCAGGTGAAGTGAAAAATGTCCTCTGGAAGGCTGGAGAGCAGGAGAGGAGCAGCCCTCTTTGGCATGTATGCCATAGGTTCCCCAACACAGAGTTATGATTTATGATTGATATGGAATACTATTGTGCCATAAGAAATGACAAACAAGAACCCATATGTTGTTCAGTGAACATTTTTTTTAGTTTTAGTTCTAGCCAAGAGGGAAAATGCCCCAAAGAAATGAAGAATCTAGCCAATCCCAGCTAGGCTGTGCTGAGACATTACCTGGAGGACTTCTCTTCAAGAGCTGACCTACTCTGACCTTGATTCATTTAGGCAAGTCAGCATCTCTACAGCATCCTGAGATGTGGCTACAGGCCAACAAGCAGTACTCAGAGCACATTAAAAGCTTCTCATGATAACTTTATAATTACTTCATCAAACATTAGTAGAGTCATTTGGTAATACACCATGTGTCCACGGCGATCCATCTCTCCTGAAACATACTCAGATTCTCTCACATTTCAGCTGTAAGGAGAGGGTCTTAGTATTTTGTTTTAAAGAAGCTTTTGCCTAAGCACCTATTTTCCAGGTAATAAAAAGAATAACAACAACAAATTGAAATAATAGCATTTAAATAGGGCTTTACCATTCAAAGTGATTTAAAAATATTATCTCATTTGAAATTGACAGCAACCCAGGGAGGGAAGTGTTATGGCTATCCCAATTTTATAGATTAGGAAAATAAAATAGATTGATATTTTAAGAAACTTATCTATCATAGGGGAGATAATTATCAAATTCTTAACAAGTTTCTCTTTTTACCTTGATACATCTTGTCACACTTTTTGGTCATCAATTATTATGCTGTTTTCTTGAATTAATGAATTGTTTTTTGTGTTAAAAACTGGGAATACATTGTATGAAGCATATAACATAATTAGCTTATATTTAGAGGAGTTCTGGTCTTCTCAGCTTTTGATACATGATGCCTTCGCTAAGATAGATGAGTTCAGATTCCATGCAAAGAAGAAGCTACTAAAGTGCTTTCCTAGTAATTCTTGTGCCACTGTGAATTTTTTTTTTAAACCCTTGTACTGTGGTGTATTGTCTCATAGGTGGAAGAGTGGTAAGGGTGGGCAATGGGGATCAAGTGACTTGCCCAGGGTCACACAGCTGGGAAGTGGCTGAGGCCGGGTTTGAACCTAGGACCTCCTGTCTCTAGGCCTGACTCTCACTCCACTGAGCTACCCAGCTGCCCCACTGTGAAATTTTTAAGCCAATAATTATAGATTTTATCTGACCTGGCATTTTCGGGTTTTGTGGAGAAGCTACAATTTGAAGTACCTTCCTTCCCATAACTGCTCTGTTATACATTGTATTAATAGTGCAGAAGCTTTCTGCTCTGTTTGTACATATTAATATATATATATATACATATATATATATTAATTTTATCCTTAATTTGGCCTTAGAGGTGATAATGTATCCCTACCTTGAATATTTGATGTTCTTCTGGTCTCTTTGCTAGTTAAGCCTCTGTAATGAAGCTTTAGCACAATGATGAAATTTTTTTCCTAATTCCATGCATTGCTTTATACTTCTGAGTTTTGCTTTCATTTGCTAATTAAAGTAAAATAGCAATTTAATATACTCCCCAATCAGATTTCATTCTGAACTTTTCTTTTTTTGTTGTCTTTAATTGGATAATCTAACTTTTAAGTTATATATAAATATACATACATATATGTATGTATGTGTATAATTCTGCATATAACCTTTCTGGGTCTTCAATTTTCTTAAATGGTTTTTGCCATTAATGTTTTTGATGACTGGATATAGAAATATTCCTAGACAGTTTGTTTCCTCCTAGAAATTTTTAGTATGTTAAGGATAGAATTTTTAAAAAATTAATCAAATGTTGTAGGGCAATACATTCATTCTTGATGATTATAACATATCTAATTTTTTCTTTTTAAAATTTATTAACAGGTGGTATAATAGTTGAATTCATATATAAAACAAAAATGGGTTTAAATTTCCTGGTGTAAGTATATTCATTTATAAAATAATTTGTGAAAATTAATATTTGTTCATGTATTTCATTATTTAAGTATGATATCAGAAACTTTTCAGGTGAATATTTTCAATAAACACGAGTTCTTCAACTTTTTCTTCTTCAGAATTCTTTTAGCATCATAAATTTAGTACTTGTTCATTTTAAACTGTGCTTAAGGTTGAAGTTATTCATCATGGATGCCTTCATTATTCTGTAATAGATTATTATGAAAATTGGAGCTGAGCACACCACAGACTAAAAAAAAAAAGAAAAAGAAAAACCCTTGCTTATGCCTGATAAGATCAATTCCCAATTTTGTTATAAAAGGTTATTAAAACACAACAAAAGCATCTTTATCTTCTGTCATTTTGAAACATATTCATGGTCTGCCTACTTTAATAGTTTAGGCCCTTCTTCACTGAAGGATTTCTAGAAGATAGAGTATTGATTATTGATTTCCCCACCAATTTATTATTTATTTATTCACAACATTCTTTTCTTTTTTTAAATTGGTGTTCCAAATTCACAAGTCTTTTGCAGTTGTCTTGGATCACTGTATTGAGCAGAATAGCCAAGTCTTTCACATTTGATTATAACTTCATGTTGTCATTACTGTACATGATTATTTTGTTCTCACTTCACTTTGCATCAGGTCAAATGGTCTTTCCTGATTTGTTGCTGCTGTTGTTTTCCTTAAAGCACTCCCTTTTCATTTAGATAGTACTCCATCACAATCTTATGCGACATCTTGTTCAATCATTTCCTAATTGATGAGCATCTTCTCAGGGTCCAATTCTTTGCCAACATAAAGAATTGTTTTAAATATTTTGTGCATATAGGCCCTTTTCCTTTTCCTCTGATCTCTTTTAAGTACAGATCTAGCACAGTTTACACAATTTTATATCCCTTTGTGTGATAATTAGATTAAGTCTACACTGCCCATCTTTAGAGTTAATCACCAAAGGTGAGAGCACCTCCAATTCTGGGAGATCTGTAACCCTCCTCTGCTAGAGTGTCAGAATAAACTGACTGCCTCCTAGGCAGTCCTATGAGAAGCATCTATTGTGATTGGACAAGCAAACTAGGGGAAGACACAGGAAGTGACACATAAGTGACCCATTTAAAAGGAGAAGGTTTTTTGCTGGAGGGGGCTCCTGGTGAAGAGGGAGGCTGGTGAAGGAGCTCTTCTGGTTCATGGAGGAGTGCTGGCTGGAAAGCTGAGACCTTGGTTAGACTGTTTTCCATATCTTCTTTAGAAGTCCACATGGTGAGTTCAAAACTGAATCTTCCTGAATTTCTCTTAAGTAACTTCCCTTTAATAGACTCTGTGAATGAAGTTTGCTCCATTCACCTCCCGAGCTTCTGGTCCTCTGACTGAGTGTTAATTAGATCTACCTGGATTAATTAGAAGATTGTAGTAATTTACCAACTGTGTTAGATTCTTATTTCTTTATTTCCTCTCTTTCTTCTCAATTGTAAATAAACTTCCATAAAAATCAATTTTGATTTGAGATTATTCTTAATTGAGGACTGAAAACTGTTCTATTCTCTGGCAACCAACCTTAAATATATTTACCCCCAAACCCTTTTTCCCCCCTTATATTTTGACATAATTCCAAATTGTTCTCCAGAATGGTTGGACCAGTTCACTCCTCTACAAAGAGTTTCTTAGTGTATCTATTTTTATTCATCCCCTTCAGCATGTGTTATTTCTGATATGTATAAAATAAAACCTCAGAGTTGTTTAATATGTATTTTTCCATTGAATAGTTATTTAGAGAATCATTTTTTAAATATGAAGATATAGAGCTTTGATTTCTTCTTCTGAAAACTTGTCTGTTTTTATCTTTTATTCATTTACCAATTGGAGAAATGGTTCTTTTTTTAATAAATTTCACTCAATTTTCTACATATTTAAGAAATGAATCCTCCATCATAAAAACGTGTGGTCATTTTTTGTTACTTCATTGTCTAAGATATCTTTTAGTTAAATGTAGTTCCTCTTTTTTTAGATCTATTTTTGCTTTGTCTGAAATCATGACTGCTATAGGGTATTGATATTTAAAGTTTGTTTCCAGTATATATTGCCTTCTTCTTGTGTCCTAATATAAAGAAGTTCCATTAAGTACTCTATGTTAAACTTGTCATGAAAGTTTTCAGTAGAGCTAGTCTGCAATCTCATACTGTTTTACATATCTGTTCTTCTTCGTTCTTAAAAGCAGTTTTGTTACTTTGGTTGTTAATCCAATCAATAGAATTGCCAAAACTTGGTTCTTCAGCATTTCAGGGTTCTTGCCACAGGTATTCAAAGATACTATAAGAATATTAGGGACCTGATCTTCTTGTTTTATCCCCCCCTTTTTTCGTCCTCTCCATACTCTAAGGCCTGGTGCATTTTTTTTGTTTAATTACATTTTATTACTGCTATTATTCAAATATCATATAAAACTGACTTCCTAACATCATTATAACTTCATGTCAATTCCTCTTCTAAACTTTAAAAAAATCTCATTTGAGTTTTTTATCCTTTGATTTTTTTATCTTCCTGTATTTTTCTTTTCATTCTTAGCTAACTGTTTTTAGAAAGCTGTCCATATTAGTTGCCTTCACTTCTAAATACTATACAATCTGGTTTATGACTTCATTTCCATGAAACAAATCTCTCCAAAGTTAACTATGATCTAATAGCCTCTTCCAAAAACCATCCTCATTTCTCTGTAACCTTGGACACCGCTAATTACTGTTTTACTTTGAATATTCTATACTTTCTGGGTTTCCCTAAGACTTTTTTCTTCTGATTTTCATTCTACCTACCTTATCTTTCTCATTCCCTTTGGTTGTAGTTTAATTCAGGTTATTCTCAGTAACTATGATGTTCTTTAAGGCTCTATCCTAAATGTTCTCATTTCTCTCTGTAGCAACACACAGAGCTCTTCATTATTTCCCATGGGTTCAACTATCATCTCTTATAAGATACTTCTTAAAATATAATCACACCCTAATCTGTCTCTGAGGTCTAGTCACAGATCACTTACTGCCTTTAAGATATCTTTTAAGCTTATCATACTGAACATATTCAAAACGGATCTCCTTAATCTACAAACAAAGCTTTCCCCTTCCAAAGTTTCTCATGGGTAGTGAGGGTCCTCCAAAACCCCAAGCATTCAAACACATATTCAGTGATACTGGCAGCTCCCCTCATTCTAATCTGTTCTCACGTCTTATTTCTATCTTTACAACATCTCTTTTTCTCCATTCATACAGTTATTTCCCTAGTACAGACCTTTTTCTCTTCTTGTCTGGCTACTTCAATAGCCTTGTAAGTGGTCTCCTTGACTCAAAGTTTCTTCCCACTCTAGTCTTTTACTTAAATGACAAATTAATTGTCCTAATGCACAGGTCCGACTATGTAAACCATCTTCTCATTAAATCCCACTAATTCCCTATTATCTCCAGGATCAAAAGTAAAATCCTTTCTTAGGTTTTTAAAGCCTTTCACAACATGGCCATCTCCTATTCTTTTTAACCTTTGCTCTCCTCTCTCCATACACTCTGATCTAGCTGCTCTGGTCTGCTTGTAGTTCCCCAATTTTGTGCTTTTCTACTAGATATTCCCATGCGTGGAATGCTCTTTTTCCTAACCTTTCCCTTCTAGCTTCCTTTAAGATTCACTCAAAATTCATTTTCAGCAGGCCTTTCTTTCCCAGTTTTCCCCCTCACCCTTCATTCCACATGTGTCTTCTCTCTGATCTTTGTGACCTCCTCTGAGATTTTTCTTGGCAAAGACTCTGGAGTGTGTTATAAAAATAAATAACAGGGGACTCTTGTTGAATACTGATTTGCTCCATGGGGATACTGGCTTGGGAAGTTGTGGCTTTTGTATTTCCCTAGGTAACTGGTACAGGAACACCCATTGAGTCACCCTTGTTTGATGGTATAGGTCCCTTTCTAAATATAACAGTGCCCAGGTAGGACCCTTATGGGTTTATGGATAGGTAACCCTTTCACGTCCCACCTGGGATTGGATTAATTAATATTATTGGGCTCTATTAGCCTTGGATAACATTTTCATCTGACTTCATTGCTCCCTCCCCAAGGGCCATGATGTAATGGCCACTCAGGAAGGTACTTAAATAAACTTTATCTATAGATGTTAAATAGGGAAAAGGAGGAATCAGGAGCGGATTGGGGATAGGAGACCCTGTCACTATAGCTATGATCAATAATCCCTTAGGACTGTAGGCAGTTGTTTCAGTCAGCTGGAGCTACTGGTTTCACACTCCTCTGGTTCAACTTGGCCACCGCCAAACCAGGGAGGGCAAACTGCTCAGTTGGTACAGATATTGTGATTTCTCTCAGCTTCCCTGTTCTCAGTTTGTGATGTTAGCCTGCACAGCCTTTAGGAAATAATTACCCTTCACCTTATTCTGCTTCTTCTCCTTCCCTCCTGCTGGTTACCACCCAGGCCCAGATACCTAAATATCTAATGATTATCAAAATTCCAAAATATCTAGGGATATTCAGAGAGGATCAATGGTCAAAGCTCCAAGACCTCAAGACTTGAGCCCTCCAGGACCAAAGACCCCTTCCCAGATGACAGTTTGGGTATTTATATCCTCATGCCAACTGCCTTTGCTCCTGTCCTCAAGGCATCCGGGAACATTCTGATGTCTTCCAACTGTCTCCCTTGTCAATCGAGGTGAAACTCAGAGTTTGAATATAACAAGTGTTTTGCAATTTCCTTCTCCACCTCATTTAAAGATGAGGAAACTGAGGCAAACTTGCCCCGGGTCACATAACTAGTAAATTTCTACGGTTAAATTTGAACTCTGCTCTCCCTGACTCCAAACATGACAGTCTATCCATTGTGCCACCTAGCTATGTCAGCTTTGAGAGTAGAGAATGTAATTCTCCCTCTTTTTTGAATCCTCAGCACTGAGAAAAACATATTGCATGTGGCAGGACCTTAATAAATACTCTTTGACTGACTGATTTCATGATGACAAAAATCACTTTGGTTAAGAAGTTAAAATCGTTTATGTTGGACTTAACCAAGTATGTTTCAATTTTATTCTGGCAGCCAAATTATAATTATTACAGTGATTGAGGAAAGATGTCCTTATAGCCATTCAGAAGGGGAAAAATAAATGTATATTTGTCTAAGTCACATTAGAGAGCTGTACAATGGTGTACATAGAACTTAATGAATGGAGAGCAGGTCATTTTCCTTCTCTTCAATTGATCAAGAAACAGGAGATAATTAGTGAACCTTGTACAGATTTCATTTAATGAAAAATATATGATAGTAGAATGGTTTTAGGGACAGTGTTCTTAATTTAGTAAAAATCCAACTACTAGCAATCCCTCAGGCTTTAGAGGAAAAAAAAGAAATCCCATCATTCACTCAGCCAATTATGTGAACTCCAACTTAGACCTTGCACCTCTATCTGGTTTTCAAATATGAAATTTAATAGCCTTATCTTAATTTCCAAAAGGTTATATTCTTCCTTCTCTAAGTCATGTTGATTCCTATATCAAAATGGATTATAGAACATTCCTCATTTGAGACTAGAAAATAATATGAAATAATATGAAAATCAAAATTTATGGCCTAAAAATTCCATCTTTTGCTGCTACAAAACATCAACAATATATGAATGAAAAATATTAATAATAAACTATGTTCAAAATGTGTGCTGCTTCCTACTACTATGTATACTATTTTAAAAATAATGTTTGCAGAAAATTCCAACTAGGTTGATAAGGATTGATAGATGAATAAAGAGAAGAATAAACCCAGAAAATAATGTTAAATTCAAATAAAGTTATAATATGTTATTACATTTTCCCAATCAGTTTCCAGTGGATTTGTTTTTTTTTTAGATTCCAAAAGGCTTAATCAGAGTTTCAAGTATATGAGAGAATGAGAAAGTGTCCATTGGCCAAGCCATCACTATTCATGCACCTTTGAATTCCCATAATCAGTTCATTACTTTAGAACCAGAATAAACATTCCATAAGACAAAAAAATGCCCTTGAAATCATTCAAAAATATGTAAATTATAATTAAAAAATGTTTCTTCAAATATTTATTTCCCTTTTTGAGTAAAAGTGCTTGTACACCTACATATATCCATTTTGATTCAGAGAATTTAGACATGGAAGAGCCCTGAAAGATTACCTAGTCCAAATCTCTAATTTTAAAAGTGAACAGCACAAGCTTGTCTAAGGTCACCTAAGTAATAAGTAGTAAAACCAGTATTGCAATTTCTTTCTTGTTAATCCAAATCCAGTGTTCTTTCTACTGCACTCTACTATCCCCTCAGCCATCACAGAAGCCTATTTTAATTTTATAAAAGTAATCTTCAGCCTCATGAACAGATTCACATGTCCAAAGGTATATGCTGCAGTTATAAATTTCCATGAAGCATTAGCATGTTTTATTTAAAGTATTATTATTCTTAATACTCAAGGAGAATTCTGAGTCTTAGAGTGTGCTTTGAAGAGAAATACTTACAGCAGACTATCCTTTCTTATTTAATGTACAAGATAATTTTATAATAAAGCAACCTTGATTTTTCACTCAATTTTCCTATGGACTGACCTGAAAGAACTGCTTTTCATTATATTTCCTGATTAATATTACATCCAATCAGAAATGTTTTGTTATATTATTTGTCATTAAGACATGATATGTATATAAAAAACAAAAGTATTTTGCTTTAAAACTAAACACCCCCATAGAAATAATAACTACTCTGTATATATATATATATATATATTACATACTTTTTTACATCAATACTATCTTTTATATTAGAATGCAGTGTGATTTGGCCTTGGTTATGGAAATAAATAGAAAGAACTTTCAGCAGAGTGAAGAAATCCTGGCTATTATTTGTATGAGCCACCATCTCTCTGAGATTCAATTTTTCCTTTGCTAAAATAATGGGGTTGGTCTAGATGATCGCTAAAACACCTTGAATAGAGATCATGCAATATTATGTTAATGGAATATAGGCAGGATGTGATGCCAAATGTCAAAAGTTGAATTCCATAGCCAAGTGCTTTATATAGCAGTTGGTCATTACAAAGCATTTTATATGTTACTTAATGAGAATAACAATAATCCTAATGAGGCAGATTGTACAATTATGGCCAGCATTCTTCAGTGATTATTATTTCTAAGATCAAATTTAAATGTCTCTGGTTGACATTTAAAGATCATCGCAACCTTCCTGTCTTTTTGTTCTTCTTACAAAATTAATTGACTTCACAGGCTCTGGGATCCAGTCTACTTATGGTTCATCAAGCACAATGTTGGATCTTTCTTGGTCCTGGTTTTCTCCGTTCCTAGGTGTTCCTTTACCCTCTACCTTTTATAAACTACCTTCCTTCAAAATTTAACTCAAATGCCATGTTTTGAAGGAGGCCTCTCCTCATTTCTCCAGCTACTAGTGCCTTCCTCTCAAAATGTACCTTACACCTTCTCTCTCTCTCTCTCTCTCTCTCTCTCTCTCTCTCTCTCTCTCTCTCTCTCCATATATATATATATATA
>NC_058135.1:159388521-159396757 GCF_016433145.1 Gracilinanus agilis
ATATATATATATATATATATATATATATATATATATACATATATATCTCTTAGGTTTGTCCTTTTACATGTGTGTTGTCTTCTAAATTAGAATGCTTTGCCTATTTTCATGGTGAGTCAATAAACCAATAAACATATCAACAACCATTATTCAGTGTCTACTATTTGCCAAAAATTGGGGATATCAAGAAAATATAAA
Source organism: Gracilinanus agilis (assembly GCF_016433145.1). Classification (NCBI taxonomy): domain Eukaryota; kingdom Metazoa; phylum Chordata; class Mammalia; order Didelphimorphia; family Didelphidae; genus Gracilinanus; species Gracilinanus agilis. The sequence continues at coordinate 159,388,720 of NC_058135.1, forward strand.
ATAGTTCCTGAACTTTAGAAACTGTTATATTCTATTCAAGAGGACAAATAAATAAATTATACACACACACACACACACACACACACACACACACACACACAACTGTACAAAAAAAGAACAAAATAAATATAGGCAAAAGAGGGGAGAACTATAATCTGGGGCACAGGAAAGGTCTCTTGTGAAAAGAATGTAGCACTTGAGATTCATTCTTTTGGATATTGAGTGGAAGAGAAGAGGACTGATTTCTATATGTGAGGATGAGCTTCTGCAAAGGTAAAGTAGCCACACACCCATAACACAACTTCAGCAGATGAGCTAAACCAGATGTAGAGTAACTGATGATCCATAGTCCTGCCAGGGAGTGAGGGGGTGGGGGGTGATGTGAAGCCTTTCTCCAATGGAATGGATGGATGAGAACAATTTGTTCCAATAGCCATGAAGTTGGTTGAAGCAAGCACTATGGAGATTTGGAGTTCAGTCAAACATGAGAGATGCTAAGCTCATTCACTGCATTCCTGATCACCGCCAATTATCCTGACTTTTAATTTGCCTCTAGAATTAGATGATTCTGGAAGACAGAGTGAGGTTGATCATTTTGTGCAACTCTGCCACATTTAAATCCAGTTCACTTACATGTAGACATCATCCTATGATGTCATTTTATATTTTATATATGATGTCTCTTAATATGTGGGATAAACATGGAAATGATATTGGTTGAAAATGGTGTTCAAAACTTCTGGTTTATAATTTTATTCTCTTTCTACTACACCTCATTGAATTAAGTGTTATTTTTATGCTCAAATCAGTCTAGCAAGGACATAAAGCTCTTGCCTAGATTAGAGTTTGCAAAAATCCTCAGAACAATTGTATGTATTTCTTCTGTAGGGAAAGTTTAGAGGGAGAGCTCCTGGTACTTCGTGTAGAGCATAGTAATTTTTCTGGTAGTAACTTTTTTTAATTATGTGTGATAACCTTGTAAAGTATATCAGCTGTCATTTTATTTAGAATTAGATCATCAGAGAGTTGGAAAGAAAGTTTAGAGGTCATCTCATTCCTAGAATCATAGATCTGGAGCTGGAAGGAGCTTCAGAGATGATTTAATCCAATACTCCCATTAACAGATGAGGATATCAAGGAAGGACAATTTAGTAGTCATATGAAATGTGGATTCCCTTCACAGCATCCTTGAAAAGTGACATTCCAAACCCTAAAGATTCCTAATGATAAGGAAATGGTTATCTTCCAAAGCAGACTACTATATTCTCTTACAGTTTTATTTTAGGATTTTTGCTTATATTAAGATTAAATCTATCTCCCCTATAATATTGCACCATTATTGCTCATTTCTCTTATTTAGGACAGAGAAGAATCAAAACTCAATGACTGTGGAAAGAATACTGAATTTCTAGTCAAAGGATTTGAATTCAAATCCTTGCTCTAAAACTGTATGACATTGGGTAAGTCACTGTACTCTTGAACCTCAGTTTCCTTAACTGTAAAAATTATAAAGGTGGATCATTGAATAGAGCGCCAGGTCTGGAGTGGGGAGGACCAGGATTCAAGCATGGCCTCAGATACTTCCTAGTTGTGTGATCCTGACCAAGTCACTTAACCCCATTTGCCTAGTCCTTGTTCTTCTGCTTAGAGTTGTTACTGAGGCAAAATGTAAGGGCTAAAAAAATCAAGAAGTTAAATGAGATGATTTCTGAGTTACTTTCCCATTCTTAATCTGCGATTTTGGACCTTCTCTATGAAATATTTATTACCCACCCAAGTGAAAATTAACTCTACTCATATTTCTCACATTTTAATAGGTTTCCCTTTGATCATTTATAATCTTCTATGTATTATGTTTATTTGTGCATGTGACATATCCAAATCCAATCCACCATTGGACTATAAACTTCTTGAAGGAAGTTTTCTTCTTAATATTCACAGTACCTAACTTTGGCACAAGTACACTTATATATGGTGATGGAGCTTATTAAATATCTGTTGATTTTTATTAAATTTAAATTCAAATATATTTTCCATATGATTATTCTTTCATTTTTGGAAAATAATTATTGTATGTCTAATAAGGCTCTTCTCCTCTTGGCTATATATTATTATTTTCTTTGCCTTGATACGTCTTTAGTTTTAGTTGTTTTCAATAGCTACTCATTTATTTATAAATTTTATTAATACTTTAAAAATATCTATGTCCTAAAATATATATTATCAGATTGTTGGAATTTTATCGAGACCATATTTTCAGTTGACAAAAAACATGCAGTTTAAAATGAACCTTTAGGGAAAAAAGTAAGATAATATGTTGCCCAGAGTGATATTTCCCTTAATACATGTTGGGGAATTGAATCATTTAACAAATATTGAATAACTTATCTCTCATTTTGACAAATGTGTGAATGTATTAGGTTACATAGGGAAAACAGGCATAAGTTGTTGTTCATACTTACTTGTAGTCATTCTTTAATGTATAACAATTAATATTTTAAAAATTCCTCTAAATATACTTTTGGAAGCAATATTTTTCCTGAGTTCTGTAGTATTCAACTTTGCTACAAGCAGTAAAAATGGTTGCCATTTCCAAAACAGTGCTAAAGCTCCATTACACCTGATCATGGGATCCAAAGGAACATCTTGAGAATGGAAAGAAGGAACATCTTGAGAATGGAAAGTGGAAAATTCAATTGCTTTTAATTTAATCATAGAATATAGAATAATGCTATGTAAATTTACCTAGACACTGGAGAAATATTCATATTGTAGTTAAGTGTCATGAGACAAAGCCTTCATTCCCAGTGCTATGGATTTTTGGTTTTTGGTCTAAAAGAGAGTTTCTGCCCTCAAGGAGCTCAAAATCTAAGGAATTTCTGTTTCTGAGAAACTAAGTGACTTGTCCATTATCATGCATATAATGTCACAGCCAGGACTTAAAGCCCATCTCCCAGTCCAGTGCTTTTCTCCATGGCTATACTCTCTCCCTTTATTTCCCATAATCCTTTTACTCAAGAATAGGATTATAATTCTATCTTTTTTCGGCTACTAAATGCACTAAAATTCTCAGACATAAGTCTAAGGACTCAGATGAATTTAGCTTTTATCAGCTAGTTCCAAGCCCTGGAAAATAGAGCAGATATCCCTTTTTTACCTTTAGTCCTGCACATTTCGCAAAGTGAAGTGCTTTAAATACTCCTAGATAATCAGAGCCTAGCAAATGTCCTCTCCTTGGAGAAAACCCTCAACTCCTCATCATGTTGTTTTTCATAGACTTCTAAGTCAACAGTAAGGTTCAAATTACACGTGCAAATGTGAGTTGTTGTTATTAATGTGGAGGAAAGAAAAGGAGCTTTGGTTTTTCTTTTGGGCTTTTGAACCTAATAAATTAAAGTAATCTAAAGGAAGAAATTTTTTACTAAAGGATTTTTGGATTTTATTATGGGGTGGGGATAGAAGTTCCCTAAGATTTAATCAATGAGGAGAACTCCTGATATGGAAGCTCACTCTACAAATGGAAATGGGAAAAAAAAAAAGGATTATCCTTAAAGTATTGCTGTGGGGAAACAAGAGATTAACTAATTTCATAGCCATGATCACCCAGCTAGTGTGTGTTAGGGGTAGGACCTGAATTCAGTGCCTCCCTTTATCCAATTTATAAAAACATAATAAAAGCAACTATTGCAACAGAATCAATCAACAAGCATGAAATGCTTGCGATTTGTCATAATCCAAAAGTGTTCCTCCTTCACCAAGGACATGTGAATGTTATTGTAAAAATGTATAATAAGACCAAGGCCTGCAAGTATTAAGTTCCAGAGTGGTAACTCAAACTTTGGGACCTTCTTTGCTTTTTTCATTATATTAGTTTTTTAAGTCATTTTAATTTTCTCTTTGATTTACACTCAACATCCAATTGTTATTCGAATATGTTCTAATATGTCATTGTAATATGAATCTTTATGGAGAATTCATAGTACTGGAATGAGCATATAAGCAGAAACAAAGAATGGCAGGATAGAAAAGTGAAGATGAATCGTAGAGTATATCCAGAGCCTGTATTTGTTTGGTCTAGGAAGACAACGAAAATCAGATTTGGTACATACCGAAAAGGGTAATTAAGCAATAATTGCATTGATGCGGGGTATGTGGGGGATAAACAGCTTGTGAATCAATAAAGCATGAGGCTGCAGGCTGAGTTATTTATTGATTTATGATCCATTTAGCTCCAAGTTTACTCTGCATCTAATGCAATTAGACTTACTGTATCGTACTTCATTTGGGAATGGTGGGGGGAGAGAGGAGAGAAGGCTTGTATCTTTTCATCTGGGGAAAAAAAGGATGTCAGAATTAATAATATATTTTTAAATTTCATGCAATTGTATTTCTCTTTTTACTTCTTTCCCATGTCACTTTTCAAACTCTAGAGCTTGATTTTCTTGTTTTTCGGCTCACGAGCTTCCTTAATTTGGATAGCCTCAGACAGTATACACAAATGAAGAATTTAATGTAAGACATTGCATTGATTTTGACACAGGTGTACTTTTTAAATAGCATAAAATTGCAAAGTTTATCTAATTTGATACTGTTATGGTGTAAGAATTTAAATTTAGGTTTCATGCTAAATATGAGAATTCTAAAGTAATATTGTGGTCTCCAATTTAAAAATACTACAGCTTAAGTCAAAATGACTTTAAGCAGCTTTATTTACAAAAAGGTAGAAAGAGTGAAAGTGGAAAAATGCAAATAAAGAGACAGAAAGTACAGCCTAGCTACAAATACCCTGGCATTAATCCTAAAGTCTCCAGACCACAAATTTGAATCCAAAAGGGAATCTTACCAGAATCCAAAATTCTAATTTGGAAACCAAAATCCAAAGAGCCAGGAAATGCTGAAGAATCTGCAAGAACTTTCAGTGCACATGAGGCGAAGACCTCCAAGAATCTCCCCAGAACTCACGCTGAAGGGAATATCCTACCCAAAAGCCAACAAGGAGAGAAGATCTCCTCACCTAAAAAGCAAGGAAGGAGTAACTCCACTCACAGCAAGCTGATGCAAAATCCAGGAAAAGAATCTCTTTTTCCAGTCAAAGCCCACCAACAGGGAGAGCATGATGGAATCTTCGAGCTGGTCTTATAAAGCAGTTTTCTCCACATCACTTCCTGTTGTTCCCCCACTTTACAGGAACCAATCACAGTCTTTCAATTTTCCTAACTCTCTTGCTTAGTGTCCAGTAGGAGTACTTTAAGTTCTTGATTTGATTAGCTAAAAATGGACAAGGAGAGAGTTAATCCTATCTTCACATGGGTACCGGCACTATTTGTAATAGGAGACAGAAATATTTACTTGATTCTGTAATATAACTGGAAGAATATGGTTATAGTTTGACTTTGCCATAGATTGCTGTTAGCTTCTTCAGAAACATGTTGTGATTGTGAAGATGTGATGAGTACAAAAAAATTTAAAAGACTTATACCCTAAGAAATGAATTTTTAAATGAAAAGACATATAAATTTAATAAAGATGAAATGAGTGAAACCAAGAGAACATTATATTCAGTTATGGAATTAATGTTTGAAGAATAATTTGTGAATGTCCACCTCCTGAGTAAGAACTCATCAATAGACACATAAAAACATAATTTATATATACATTTTTGTTTTGTTTTGTTTGTTTTTTCTCACATTATGATTTCTCTAGTGCAGGGAGGGGAAGGAGGGAAGGAGATACGTGAGAATTTCAATACAACAAACAAATTAATTAATAAAATAATTTAATTAAATTGAAAAGGTTTCAAATTATGAAACACATTAGTTGAGAATGTATAAATAAGAGGCCATAGAAAGGAGTACTGGAGAATTAAAACTACATAGGCAAATATTTTCAACTCTACTATATAATTTGATTCAAATTATGCACAATGTCCTATATGCAATGCTTCAGTTCACATACTTGAGATAAATTTTCTTTCATTCTTTTTTTATTTAAAACCTTTACTTTCTTTGTGTGTTGATTCTAAGGCAGAAGAGTGATAAGGACTGGGCAATGGGGGTTAAGTGATGTGCCCTGGTTCTCACAGCTAGGAAGGATCTGAGGTCAGATTTGAACCCAGGACCTCCTGTCTCTACGCCTGGCTCTCAATACACATAGATTTTAAAGAAAAATGCCAAAGAAAAAAGAAGATGCTTGATTTTTCTTTTTCTTTTCTTTTTTTTTCTTTTCTGGTTACATGGATGGATATTGGAAAATGCAATAGGCTAAATATAAAGAATGAAACACATTTTTGGATATGGCCAATATAAGATTTTTATTTTGCTTAACTTTGCATATTTATTATAACAGCCTTGACTCAGGAAGTGGGTAGGAGGGCAAGAAAATAAATGCCTATTGATTATAAAAAATGAAATTTAATTAAAATAAATTTTAAAAAGAAACATGGAACAAAATTCTTCTAATTACAAACCCAGTGTTTTTGCCACTACACCATGCTGATTTTCAAATTATTTTTTCTCCCACACGCTAGTTTTAGGGTTATCATTTTATTCACCATTCAAGTATAGCCATGGGCACTTTGGCTGGGAACATATCCCCAATGTCATGCTAAATGTACATTGCTGAATACTGTAAAGAATGAATTTGATTTGGGACTTCAAAACCAAGGAGATATGTTGACATTTCTTCACAAAATATTTACTTGCTTTGGTGCGGACTAGGATGTTAGAGTAATTTTTTTTCTTATAAAGGAGAACCCTTTGTTTCAAGGTCTATTACTGTTCAAAATTTTCTCAGATGAGCTGGTTTACTGTTTGGAGGAAAGCTTCTTGCTTTTACATCAATAATGTTTTCTCTCTAATAATTTCTTAAAGTATCAGGATAGACCATCCAAGTAGAAAGGTTAAAATCTAATTTCAGTGCCTTGCTTTATGGCACATAACTAATACCAATATTATTAATTACTACAATACTCTACTATGGTACTTAGTATAACAAATCTATCTAACCTTGAGCAAGCATTTACATGATTGAAATAAATTCACTTTTGCAAGGAATTCCAAGGTGAGCATCTGAAAGAATGACATTAGTTTCTTAAAACTAAATGCAGGGGGCAGCTGGGTAGCTCAGTGGAGTGAGAGTCAGGCCTAGAGACAGGAGGTCCTAGGTTCAAACCCGGCCTCAGCCACTTCCCAGCTGTGTGACCCTGGGCAAGTCACTTGACCCCCATTGCCCACCCTTACCACTCTTCCACCTATGAGACAATACACCGAAGTTAAGGGTTAAAAAAAAAAAAAACTAAATGCAAACGATTTACTTCATATAATTTAATTCAAAACTTCATAAAGTATTCCTTGATCACAGAGTAATCTAGATAATTTTACAGATGGAATAACTGAGACTCAGAAGCCAAGCAATTTGTTGAAATATAAATGGTTTGTTAGAGAGTCCTTAGTCTAGACCCAGGTCTCTATCCTGATTTCACTATTCTTTCCACTGCAGCATGCTGCCTTCTATATTATTGCCATTAAAAAATTCAAATGCATTAAAATATTCTGTTATGGAAAATGCCATGCCAAAATTTTCATTTGACTAGACGTGTATAATTTTCCAACTAAATTCAATTTTACATTTATTAAGTGACTACTGTATTTAAAATTCTATGTTGGGCACCAGAGAGCAGGATAGAGCTAGAGACTAAATCTGTAATTTCATAAGTAAAGAGATCTCTTGGGTGAGAAAATTCTCTTAACTAATGAATGTGCGTTCAGCAATCTCTCCACATAAAATAGTAGAGATTGGCTGAGAGTATTGAGATTTTAGGTTACTACTTGACTAATTGGCCACAATAATGGGTGTCAAATATGAACTCTGTTCTTTTTGTCTTCAGGACTGATTATTTCTGTTACTCCAAAATGAAAAACAGCCCCGACCTCAAGAAACCTACAGAGTACTACAGGATTTAATCTCTCTGTCTCTGTCTCTCTGTCTCTCTGTCTCTCTGTCTCTCTGTCTCTCTGTCTCTCTGTCTCTCTGTCTCTCT
>NC_058135.1:159399618-159485053 GCF_016433145.1 Gracilinanus agilis
TTATATATATATATATATATATATAAAATTTAATATATATATAATTTAATATATATATATATAATTTAATATATATAATTAAATTTAATACATATAATTATATATATATAATTTAAATTTACATATTTAATATATATATATATAATTTAAATATGTAAATTTAAATTTATCATTAGTTTAACCTTAAAATATTCCTCTTATGTAAACAAAACATGTTCCTGACTGACACTGAGATTCTATCTCCTTCCTACACTGGATGTTTTCAGTTAAAACTACATTATGTTATAATCAAAGTGATAAATGCCTATGCGTTTATATATGATCACCTATGGGTAGAAATGTATGTCTATTTAGTTTGTTATTCATTCATATAGAATGTTGAATTATGTTTAACACCATTCAGTTAATATATTTCGATTAGAAAACATCTTTCTTCCAATGAACTCAACCATATTGTTAATCCCTGAAGGAAGAATATTTAAAATTTTAGATGAAAGATGGAATGAAATAAAGAATTGAGAACTCAGAATTTTTAACTAATAAATTTGTTACATTAAAATACCTAGTTAACTCCTTCTTTCCCTCCCTTTCTTCCATTAGAGAAGGCATCATTTGAGAAAAAGACATATTACATATAAAACTATGACTTAATTTTTTTCTAATTATCAGTTCTTCCTCAAGAGGTATATACTGAAGTCATTCTTCAGACAATATTTCTTTTGTTGTATATGATGTTCTCTTGGTTCTGCTTGTTTCTCTCTCATAATTTCATGTAGGTCTTTCCACGTTTTTACAAAATCAACATGTTTATCATTTTTATAGCACAGTAGTATTCCAAAGTGATAATATACTACATTTGTTTAGTCATTCCCCAATTTATTATATGTCAGATAAAGTCTCAATAAAAATCTGTGATAAAGAGAAACTGAGACACAGCTACCAGCATGATCAATTTATTAGCAAAACTAGCAATTGCTGATAAATGGGACCCAAACTCCTTAGTAGGCAAGGAAAGCACTGACAAGCAGAGCCACCCTTATATAGCATATGCACAGTTATTATTTTTAAACATAGATGTATCTCCCTTCTGATTGATTGCTCCCTTCTTGCATCAATTCCTAACCAGATGGTCTGACGTCCCCTGACTAGCATTCTCTTGAAAGTCCTGGAGAGAACAAACATCCTGTCACTAGACTAATTCACATACCCTGGAAATCCTGTGGTTGGCAGTTTTTAGTGTTTTTAGTGACAGAAGGCTTGTGGTTTCCTCGCTAGTACTTGAAGAAGGGTGGAGAACTGTTGTGGTTTAAAAGCACAAAGAAAAGGAGAATCAAGAGCAAGGCTCCTAGAGTCATTTTTCTCTATTGCCACTATTGTTAGGAATTTTGGAGGTGGCCCTCTATAAGGGTAGAATTGTTGTAATGACATCACAAAATGTCATGACTTTCATGTGAATTAGAATCAAGCAAGACAGAGTTACATAAAACCATCAGCCTCATTCTCTCTTTCAAAATCACAGAAAAGCAGTAGTAAAACGAAAGTCAGGACAACTGGCCATATCCCAGGACTCAGTGGATGATCTTGCAACTTTGGTGCCTGGCCAAGCACTCCACAGTATCTGCTTCAGTTGCCTTTGTGGCCCCTGGAACAAATTATTGTCATCTATCCATTTTGTCAGGTAAAGTCTTCACGTGCTGGGAGTAGATATTCTCCTCTGACACTGAGAGTGTGGAGTAGAGTGTGTAGAGAGAGGGAGGACTAGCACTTCTGGCTTAAGTCCTTTCAGGGCTGTTTGTCCACCTTTGCTGTCCACCTGGCACTCAGCTCTCACCTGTGATTCCAAGAAGCTGTAGGATGAATAGTGGCCAAACAAATAATAAAACTGGCTTTACAGATGGGCTAAAGCTGGTTGAGAGTATCTGACATGTTTCAAATAATTAACTACTTCTTGTTAATTCCTCTATTCCAATTCTTAGCCTACTTTAAAGAATTGTGAGAGTATTGACTTTATTTTGTGGTCAAGATATGGTTCCATTCCAGAATTCAAACTTTTCCCACAAGCAAAACTTAAAAATTTCCTATACTGGTGCATCCTGATGATTTCTTACTGCCATCTTCTCTCCTCCCTGAACCAAGTTCCTATCACCCACTTTGGCATATAGAAGAAGATAGGGGCCTTTTTCTTTCTACCATGTCTTGCTCCTAGAAATGATACAAATCATATTTTTAATTTTTCATAATATTTTAATATTCAACATGGAAGATATATGAAAAGGGGCAATAAATCAAAGGATATATAGATGAGTTGAGTGTTGCTGAAATTTAATTCATTTGTATTCAACTCTATTGTGTCTTTGCTCTCTTTGTTCTCTTTCATTATATTTAACCACTTTCCCCACATATGATCCTTAGTGCTTTCTGGAGAATTTAATGCCAAGATTTTAACCAAGTCTTAAAACTTCTCTATCATTTTAGCTATTATTTCAATTAGGCAAGAACTTTAGGAATCTCATAACTTCTAGAATCTACTGTATTCTTACACCCAGAGCTGAGTTGGGAAAGGTTCTAGAAGGTATAAGATTTCTAATGTTCTTGACTATGTGTCCTTCTTTCTCTGTTCACTCCAATGAATAATAAATCTCTTTGTCGGTCATCTGCCCCCTAAGTAATTTATCATGAACTCCTTCAGTCAAACTTCCACAATTATGAACTTGGAAGAATAATTGCCCCCATTTTCCTAGAAAAGGAGATGCTTTCCTAACTCTCTTCCCAATATTTGTTCTCCTGATCTTCAGGCTTCTTGACCAGACATCACACTCACTTTTCTTATGTTCTTGAGAGTTAAATGTCATTAACCTCCATCTTCATTATTCTGGTTAATTTGCATATAGCAAATCTAGCATGTTTGAAATGGACAACTATTCCCTTAATGTTGACATTGCCATTTCTGCTATCTACTAACATCTAGGCTCCACACTTCTATGGAGGTTTTATGGTCAGGGGCACATGACTATGTCCCCATAATCCACTTCCTCAACTTAGAAATTCCAACTTGTTAATATAACATTTCCTTCAAGACAAAAATCTCCTTCCTTATGTTTTACTCTTTGCTTCCTAGTAGAACTTCTTGGTCAAGGGGAGAACTGGGAGATAATAGACAGCCCAAATGTCACTAAATAATAGTCAGGGACCACAAGCCAATTAGTAATAACTACCTCCCTATTCACAGATTGCTGAGATTACATGCCTTCCTTCACAGAGTAGTTTTTTTTACATCATTTATTAATATTCATTTTTAACATGGTTACATGATTCAAGCTCCTACCTTCCCCTTTCTCCTCCCACTGTCCCCCCCACCCATAGCTGATGCACATTTCCACTGGTTTTAACATGTGTCCTTGTTCAAGATCTATTTCCAAATTGTTGATAGTTGCATTGGTGTGGTAGAGAGTCCACATCCCCAATCATGTCCTCCTCAGCCCATGAGTTCAAGCATTTGTTTTTCTTATATGTTTCCTCTCCTGTAGTTCTTCCTCTGAATGTGGGTAGCGTTCTTTACCATAAATCCCTCAGAGCTGTCCTGTGTCATTACTTTCTGCTGGTACAGAAGTCCATTACATTCGATTTTACCATAGTATATCAGTCACTGTGTACAATGTTCTTCTGGTTCTGCTCCTTTCACTCTGCATCAGTTCCTGGAGGTCTTTCCAGTTCACAAGGAATTCCTCCAGTTTATTATTCCTTTGAGCTCAATAGTATTCCATCACCCGCATATACCACAGTTTGTTCAGCCATTCCCCAATTGAAGGACATACCCTCCTTTTCCAGTTTTTTGCCACCACAAAAAGCTCAGCTATAAATACTTTCATACAAGTCTGTTTATCTATGATCTCTTTGGGGTACAAACCCAACAATGGTATGGCTAGATCAAAGGGCAGGCATTCTTTTATAGCCCTTTGAGCATAGTTCCAAATTGCAAGCCAGAATGGTTGGATCAGTTCACAACTCCACCAGCAATGAATTAATGTCCCAATTTTGCCACATCCCCTCCAGCATTCATTACTCTCCCCTTTCATTTTAGCCAATCTGCTAGGTGTGAGGTGGTACCTCAGAGTTGTTTTGATTTGCATTTCTCTAATTATTAGAGATTTAGAACACTTTCTCATGTGTTTATTGATACTTTTGATTTCTTTACCTGAAAATTGCCTATTCATGTCTCCTTCACATTTATCAACTGGGGAATGGCTTCATTTTTCATACAATTGATTTAACTCCTTGTATATTTCAGTAATTAGACCCCTGTCAGAGTTTTTTGTTATAAAGATTTTTTCCCAATTTGTTGTTTCCCTTCTGATTTTGACTGTATTGTTTTTGTTTGTACAAAAGCTTTTTAGCTTAATATAATCAAAACCATTTAATATACATTTTGTAATTTTCTCTAACTCTTGCTTGGTTTTAAAATCTTTCCTTTCCCAGAGATCTGACAGGTATACTATTTTGTGTTCACTTAACTTATTTATAGTTTCTCTCTTTATATTCAAGTCATTGACCCATTCTGAATTTATCTTGGTGTAGGGTGTGAGATGTTGATCTAAACCTAATCTCTCCCATATTGTTTTCCAAATTTCCCAGCAGTTTTTGTCAAATAGTAGATTCATGTCCCAAAAGTTGGGCTCTTTGGGTTTATCATACACTGTCTTGCTGATGTCATTAACCCCAAGTCTATTCCACTGATCCTCCCTTCTATCTCTTAGCCAGTACCATATTGTTTTAATGACTGCTGCTTTATAGTATAGTTTAATATCTGGTACTGCTAGGCCACCTTCCTTTGAATTTTTTCCCATTATTTCCCTTGATATTCTTGATCTTTTGTTATTCCACATGAAATTTATTATAGTTTTTCCTAATTCATTAAAGAAGATTTTGGTAGTTTGATAGGTATGGTGCTAAATAGATGAATTAATTTGGGTAGAATGGTCATTTTTATTATGTTAGCTATTCCTACCCATGAACAATTAATTGCTTTCCAATTGTTGAGCTCCAGTTTTATTTGTTTGGAAAGTGTTTTGTAGTTGTTTTCATATAATTGCTGTGTTTGTTTTGGTAGATAGATTCCCAAGTATTTTATATTGTCTAGGGTGATTTTAAATGGTGTTTCTCTTTCTACTTCTTGCTGCTCTAGTGTGTTGGAAATGTATAGAAATGCTGATGATTTATGTGCATTTATTTTGTATCCTGCAACTTTGCTAAAGTTGTTGTTTATTTCTACAAGCTTCTTAGTTGATTCTCTAGAATTTTTTAAGTAGACCATCATATTATCTGCAAAGAGTGATAGCTTAGTCTCCTCATTGCCTATTTTGATACCTTCAATTTCTTTTTCTTCTCTAATTGCTACTGCTAGTGTTTCTAGTACTATGTTGAATAATAGAGGTGATAATGGGCATCCTTGTTTTACTCCTGATCTTATTGGGAAGGCTTCTAATTTATCCCCATTGCATATAATGCTTGTTGATGGTTTTAGGTATATACTGTTTATTATTTTTAGGAGAGGTCCTTCTATTCCTATACTTTTCAGTGTTTTCAATAGGAATGGATGCTGTATTTTGTCAAAGGCTTTTTCAGCATCTATTGAGATAATCATGTGATTTTTGTTTGTTAGACTGTTGATATGGTCAATTATGTGGATGGTTTTCCTAATGTTGAGCCATCCTTGCATTCCTGGTATAAATCCCACCTGATCATGGTGGATGATCTTCTTAATTACTTGCTGGAGTCTCTTTGCTAACTCTATTTAAGATTTTTGAATCTATGTTCATTAGGGAGATTGGTCTATAGTTTTCTTTCTCTGTTTTTGATCTCCCTGGCTTGGGAATCAGTACCATATTTGTGTGATAAAAGGAATTTGGTAGGACTCCCTCTTTGCTTATCATATCATATAATTTGTATAGTATTTGGGTTAGTTGTTCTTTGAATGTTTGATAGAATTCACTTGTGAATCCATCAGGCCCTGGCGATTTTTTCTTAGGGAGTTCTTTGATGGCTTGTTCAATTTCTTTTTCTGATATGGGATTATTTAGGTATTCTAATTCTTCTGCTGTTAATCTAGGCAGTTTATATTTTTGTAAATATTCATCCATATCTCCTAAATTGTTATATTTGTTGCCATATAATTGGGTGAAATAGTTCGAGATCTTTGTCCGCACCTAGGACAATGTCCCCACCCACACAGACGCTCTGGAAAGTCTGTTCGAGTTCTTTAGCCACTTGGGGTCCTACATCCTGCAGCTCTCAGGTACAAGCTCTCGAGCTGCCAGTGACTCACTGGTTGCCCCAATTCCACTTTCACTCTTGTGCGTTGGCCTTGGCGCTGTGTGTGGTGTGGGGGTTGGGGGAGGGGCTTCTTCCTCTCTTGTTTTAGTGAGAGCTGTTTCACCCCTTCACAGCATGGAAATGCCCCTATTCCACGTACCTTCAATGCTGCGCCCTGTTGTGGGGTCCCTTCTTTCCTCTGGATTCGTTTTTATGTCCCCTTGAGGAGTCCTGTATGCTTCGGTTAGGAGAGATTGAGCAGCTGCTCCTTACTCTACTACCATCTTAACTGGAAGTCCACAGAGTAGTTTTTAATCAGAATCTGACTTCTCTGAAGGAAAAGTACATATGTAATAAAAGATCATTTTCTTCCACTTCTCCTATAAGGATAAATAATAATGCCATGTTGAGATCATTCAAAGGTCTAGCATAATGCAAGATGGTTGCTGTTGATTTTTTAAAAACCTTCTGTCTTTGATCCACACTGATTATTGCTTCTAAGGCAGAAGAATAGTAAGTGAGGCAAGTAAATAGTGTTAAATAATTTGCCCAGAGTCACAGAAATAGGAAACGTCTGAGGCCACACTTGAATCCAGGACCTCTTTTCTCTAGGCATATCTCTCAATCCACTGAGCCACCTAATTTACCCTGTTACTACTGATTAATAGGTACTAAATAAACATTAAATTTGCTGGTCTGTGCTAAATATTAATAACTATAGCAATGATTTACATGTCTTAAAATTTTTCCCTTAGTTTTGACCCACATGTTAAGAGGACAAAAGAAACTTTCTTTCTTCATATTTTAAATACTGATAAAATATCATCTCTATCACAATCATTTAGGTCTTCTCAAATTTATCTATTTTAGATAAAAATAGGTGCTCTTTAAAAGTAGAACCATTCTATAACCTTTTCCCCTTCTATGAAAACTGAATATTCAATGTAATTCTTTTTTTTTCTCTTTAATTTCATCATTTGACCTTTTCTGAATGAGCTTCCACCCCTGGAAGCTTCAAAGAAGGACTCATTTTGTCATAGCCAGTCAGTCAATACATATTTATTAAGCACATATTATGTGTTGATAAACATGCCAAACTCTGGGGTTACAAAAAGAAAAAAAAATTAAAAGGAAAAGACAATCTTGTCTTCAAGGGACTTACAATTTGATTATTGTAATTGTAAGCAAATATGTATGAACAAGCAATGTAAAAGATAAATAGGAAATGAGAGGGAAGAAACAAAAATTAAGATAAGTCAGGAAATCCTTCTTGGAAAAAAATGGGATTTCGTTGTCATTGTCAAGATGTTTTTCCTTCTTCCTGGACTCTTCTACTTTACTTGGGGTTTCCTTGACAAACACAGGAATGATTTGCCAT
The DNA here is from genome assembly GCF_016433145.1 of Gracilinanus agilis. Classification (NCBI taxonomy): domain Eukaryota; kingdom Metazoa; phylum Chordata; class Mammalia; order Didelphimorphia; family Didelphidae; genus Gracilinanus; species Gracilinanus agilis. The sequence continues at coordinate 159,407,306 of NC_058135.1, forward strand.
TCTCTTCTCCAAATGGGATATTAGTAGAGACTTAAAAGAAGCCACCAAAGTCAATAGACAAAGATGAAAAGGGCAGAAGAGCATTCCAGGCTTTGGAGACAGTCAGAGAAGACATCCAAGGCAAAGAAAAGGAGTGTATTTTTTTTTTGTAGAATGAAAGACCATGGTACACAGAACAGCACTTTCCTGCTTTCCTGTAGTATAGGAAGCCCATGAGGACAACTATCAAATTAGAATGAAAATAGTTACATTTTCTCTCTTTACTAACAAAAAAAGCAAAGGCATTATGTTCATTGAGGAAAAGAAAAAAAAAACATTATGGCTTCCTATCAACTATTTAGCTATTCTGCCATCATTATCCCCAGCACACTGCAGATGTAATGTATTTGTTTCTTTTTCTCCTGGATTCTGGATCTCTTTCCTACAATCATTTAAAATATATGGATTTATTTCTTGGCCGTAGTGTCTTTTATATAATCATTATACTTCTAAGCACTGAAATCAGCTGAGGCGATTATTGCCATCAAGTTCTCTCTTTTCTCTTTCCCCCCTTACCCCTTCATCTTTTCCTCCTCTTTCCTCTCTCCCTCATCTGTCTCTCTTCTCCTCTCATCTCTCACTTTTCACATAACCTAACTCCCTTATACCTATGTTTTCTCTCCCTTCTCTCTCTCTGTCTCTGTCTCCATCTCCGTCTCTGTCTCTGTCTCTGTCTCTGTCTCTCTCTCTCTCTGTCTCTCTCCCCCTTTCTTCTACCCTGCTTTCTTTTTCCTCCCTCACTTTTCTCTTATCTTTTCTTCTTTATCTCTCCTTTTATTATCATTTTATTCTCTCTTCCTTTTCCCACTCTTCTCAAACACCTTTTCCTGCTTCTTATCATGACACTTTTTTCTTTATCTACTCAGCTTTATTTTCTCTCCTCTCTTTCCCTGCTTTCCTTCATCTCTCTTCTCAACTCTCTTACCCTCTATTTCTCTTCTTAGTTCATTTCTTCCTTTTTCTCTTTTCTCTTATTTCGTCCTCACCTCTCTTTCCTACTTTTCTTTACACTAGAATCTTTCCTCTATATTTCTTTTTTGAACCAAATAAAAAATGTTGTTATTCTAAAGACTGCATGAGAAGATAAAACATATTTTATTCACCAGGAGAATTTTTATCAAACCACATGTATTTTAATAGGAATTCAGTTCTGATATTTCAGTAAAAAAAAGTCCAAAGATGTAAAAATGGTTTAGCTCTATTGTTGACATTTACCCACAACCAAATATTGGGACAACATACAACTTTTGATGCCATTCCAGAGTATGGTATGGAATTTGCATATTTATACATGTAGGCTTTTTCAGGCTTTATTTTGTTTGTTTTCCCTCTGCTTCCCTTGGATATTGGACAGAGATCATTACTGGCTGAGTTATGACACACTGAGAATGGACTATTAACTTGCATTTTAAACATGACATAATTATACAAAAGCTACTGATGCTGCTATGGTTAAATTATTTAGTTCAGTGCCTAAAGTCAATACTGCTTCCCTATTTCAGTTACAAATAGCAAAAGACCCAGAGACTTGTTCTTCAGTTTTAATAATCCAAGTAAATAAAGTGATTTGCTATATATCCCTATGTACTGTAAGTCTTTTCAGTGGTTAGGCTTGTAAACACTCTTCTGAACAGAGAGAATGGACAGTTTAAAAAGCTAACTATAAGAACAAATTTCACCAGGATGAAAAAGTAATGTTGTCAAAAAAAAAAAAAAAAAGAAGAAAAATAGTTTTAGAGGGATTTGTTGATTGTTCCTTTGGTTAATCTTCCACTATTTTGACCTCAGCTCAGTGAATTTCAGACAGTCAGTGGTATGTAGATATGAAGGTTTTGAGTGAATCCATGATTTCCTAAACAAAGAAGGTAAATGAGCAGAGGGCAAGTTCCCTGACTCCACTGTTATCTGCTGTGATCCTCTTTAATAAAAACCAAATGTAGGCAAGTCTGTAGAAGATACTGAAACAATCTGGACACTAAGACATTTGTATTGACATTGTAGAGTAAATTGTACAATATTAATATTGTATATCAAAAAAATTAAAAGGAAAAATACCCTTAAAATACCATTAAAAGAAAATAATTCAAATAGCTCAATAGACCAATTTTCATCTCCCCTCTGCCCCAGCTATGCTTATTAATATGGAAAGTCACTTCTTATTGTCCCCTGCCATAACGTAGACAGTACTACTAATTCACAGTTATTGCCTATTGATATGACTTCCTAGTTAGTTAATATCAGCTTCTATACCTCTGGTAGAATGGTTTTCCTTTCAAATCAGTCAATGGAAAGCAATGGAAAGGATTAAAAAATGCCCAGGACACCATACCTTCTTCAACTTGTAGCAGTGTCCTCTGCAGCAAAACTATTAATTCACTCTTACCTAGAAACATGTTTTCTTCCTTGTTTTCTGTTAAAACATGAGAATAAATAATTTTTTTTGTTCAGTTCAGATAACTAGCCAGGAAATTTCTACTCCCTCTCCTTCCCTCATGTTCCTTTAACCCTTCTCTCACATACACAAACTCAGTCCTATTGCCTTTTTCTACTACATTTTGTAATGAAAATAGATTTAAAATATATATTATTATAAAATGGCGATTAGAAAATGAGCACAATCTCCAAAAAACTTAGGGGAGAGGCAATAAAAGTGGAGACAATTAGGATCAGGCTTAGTCTTATATTTCAATATCCTCAGCAAACTTGTTGCCCACTCCGGGGTTCTGGGACATAGCTTAATCACAGTTCCTTACTTGTAGCCATGTGTGACTAGAACTCTCTTTCAGTGGTTTCCCAGTATTTACCTCTCAGTCTCATACAGCTGCCAGTAGTATATCACTGGTCTGTCTACTTAAGTCTAAGCCATGTCTCATACTCAGCCTATCCTGCATATTGGCACTATGGCTCCTTCCTTGCACCTCCCTTAGCAGTACTAGTTTTGCATTCATAGTGGTGTTGTTGCTTTAGACTTTTAAAAAAATTTTAATTGAAAATATTCATGGCAAAGAATCCTGCATTAAATGCAAATAGGCACCTAAATATTTCCATACAACAATTCAGTGGTTAATATATGAACTCTTTAATTCAAAGGTCCTTATCAAATTAAAAAGAAAGAAAACCTAGATCCATTTAATCTCTTGCAGTCTCCGGGTTCAATCTTAGGTCTCATTGAGGAACTTACCTGCTTGTCAGTATGGTTCTACTTTTTTTTCCTTTTTTGTCTTTAAACGACTTAGGAGAGGCTCACCTGTTGGACCAATGATTCCAGAATAATTGACTCTCTGATAGCCTTTCCTAAAATAAGAATAACAAAATCTGGTCTTCTATAGAATTCAAAATATTGGAGCATCTGAGTTACATTTGTAAAAGCTATGTGCCTCACTTAGGACTATTAAAAAAATACTTGTCTTAGTTTTCTTCCTTTTTATGGTGATCCTCTTAGAGAACTTAATTCCTATATTTTCTTTCTCCCCTAATCCCCAAAGCACCAATAACTTCCTAGTGCCACTCAACTATCCTGAGGCCTCTGAGGCATAACTTCACCCAAATTGTCATTCCCTCACTCAGGACATTTCCTCCCTCATTCATTTCCTCCCAAATTAAAACTTACCTGCCCTGTATCCAATTAATTTCATCCAATTAGATGAAAGATAATGAATCAAATAATATAATCCCTACTAATGTATATATGCACATTACTGTATTAATGGTGTTTTTATCTCCTCCCATAGGAACATATGCACTAAATGATAGCTAGCATTTATATAGCACTTCCAGGTTTAACAGATATTTTACACACACACACACACACACACACACATATACATATATATGTTTTTATAGCATATATACCATGTGTCCACACACACACATATATATTCCTCTAATATATTTTATATTCTTTACCCCTAAGTTATAAGCCAGTTGCTATTATAATCTTCATTTTACAGATTATAAAACTGAGGCTCCTAATGGTTAAATGATTTGTCCATGGTCACACAAATAACAAGTATCTGAGATGAGATTATAAGATTTGAATTAATGTTCAATAATTCCAAGTATTAATTTTATAAAATTTATTAATAATTACTTAAAGTAAAGGTAATAAAAAACTAATTAACAAATATAATACCACGTGAGTAAGTTCTCTCCTGTCTGGCCCAAAGCCAGCTTCCACAGCTGCAATCACTGGGAGAGAGTGAGAGGCGGGGCTACACAAAACTTATATCCTCCCTACATCAGCATGTAAGATGAGAAGGAAAGAAGAATGTTGGGAATTGAAGTCCTAGGGAACAGGTTTTAATTACATAAGATTTAAACTAAATTTTGTCCGGACCCCCAGTCTAGTGCTCTTATCAGTTGAACCACAAAGGCTGCTATGGAATTTTTTTGTCATTTAATAATAAGATTCTAATGCAAAAGAGAAATTATAATGCTGAAAATTTTCTATAACCACAGATTCATGCAGGAGGAAACATTTTGGGACAGGAATGTGCTTTCAGGAATTTTCAGACTGCATTTCATTGGAAGCTGTCTCTTCCAGACCTAGTGCCACAGATTATTTGTGTCTGTTCTTCTGAGCTTGCCTCCAATAGCACTTAAATCATGGGTTCCGTGATTCATGAGTTCAGAAGATTACATTGGAGAAATATAATATTTTCTCCAAAATGCTTTTTCAGATTTAGAAAGTCATCAAATCAGGAAAATAGAGTGATCACCATTGAATGATATTCTCTTACCGAATAAGAATGTTCAGTTAGAAAATTTTCTATTTTCACTAAGGAAAAAAACCCATTTCATCAGAATAAAAAGATACCATTTTGGATACTAAGATATGAATCATGAAATGAGGTCCTAGTGGTCTAACTCACTCAGAGTTTAACTTTCATGTGTAGCATTCACTGCCACTTTATAGCTCTATAAAGGACACAGATTTCCACACAGGTATTTTATCTGTATTGTGTGTAGCTATAACCCTGTAATCAGTGCTACCCTTTGGCTGTGTAGGCTAGGCTAGGATTTCCCTGGACATGGCTAACTGAGAACACATACAATCACTCAATTCTATTACTAAGAAGGGATTCATAGATCATCTGGTCCAATTTCTTCATTTCACAAACAAGGATACTGAGAATCAAGAACTTTTAATCATTTGCCCAAGTTCCACATTTTCCTCCATCCGATTAAGCTCAAGAACATAAAATTCCATGTATTAAAATTTTATCTGAACTTTCTTTAAGTTATTTATTTTGCTGAGCAAGGGGGCCACATGGCATGGAATGTCAGAAAGTACAATGGATATGAATTCAGGAGATTTAGATTTGAGTTACAGCTTGGTAAACTGTTTGCTGTGAGGTCAGTCAAATATTCTTATCCTCAGTTTCCTCATTCATAAGATTAAAATAATAATACTTGGGTAACAATGCAAAATACTAATACAACTCAATATGTTTGTCATAAGAAAAATGTTTATATATCTAAGTCAAGGAATTATAATGTAGGCATTATGAACATTTAAAAATTGTTAATTTTTAGCTTCCCTTTTTGATCATTTGTATTTTATTTTATGTACCTTTTTCCTGAGGAGTCATAGGCTTCATCAGATTTCTAAAATGTCCATGACACATACATCAGTTAAAAACTTTTCTAACTGGTACTTAAACTTTAAATCATACAAATGTGAGCAATTTCTGCTATTTTTTTTATTAAATTCCTTCTCTTATGCCTCACAATAATATGCAAATAATCCTAAATTGCTGAAGACTGTGCTAAGTATAGTAAAAGCCCTACCAAGTTCTATTGTGCTAGAAAAACTTCATGCACAGATCAAAAACACCCATGGTTGGTCACCTCAGGACTATTCTAAGTACTCTCAGACAGTTTCATCACCAGATAACTGCTCACCAACTGACAATTTTTATTTTGGTTACAACCCTTCATGAAGAATATTAATGTGGATGGGTTAAGAGTAACTTGTAGGACTTTTAAGTTTGCTTTTGATTAGAACTATCTATATAGAAAGAGTAGATTAATTGCTACATAATATGAATGGATACTTGCAGAAAAGTATTATATCTTTATCCATCCAGTGTTATCCACTGTTTAATGCTTGAAATTCTCAATGGAATTTCCATCCTGTAGCCAATTAATGACATCATTTTCTATTTTTCTTCATCCTTCTTTGTTCATGTCATACCTTTGCCTACAATGGTTTCTATATATCTTCCGCATCTGAGCTCCAATGCTGTCTCCTCTACAAAACCATGACTGATTTCTATCAGCTAGAAATTTTTTCCCCATTTTATTAAATATCTTAGAACTTTCTTCCAACCTCCTTTGTTACATTAATCATGTTCTGGTTTGTTTTAAAGTTTAATGGATGAGAAGGTAGACTTGAAGCCAGGAAGTCTTTCCTTTGATATACAGACTTTATGACCCTGCACAAGTCATTTAATTTACCATACTCTAACAATTTCCACCAAAAGTATCTAACAGATGATCATCTATGCTTCAAGCCTACCTTCCCATCTATTAATCATGCCATCTCAATGCTACCTCTTAGAAAAGACAAAACATGCATGAATAACCATAAAATATATCAGAGGAATACTATTGTGCTAAAAGAAATAAGGAAGAATTCCATGTGAACTGGAATGATCACAAGGAACTGATGCAGAGTGAAAGGAGCAGAACCAGGAGGACATTATACACAGAGACTGATTCACTGTGGTACAATAGAATGTAATGGACTTCTGTACTAGCAGCAATGCAATGACCCAGGACAATTCTGAGGGACTTAGGAGAAAGAACATCATCCACATTCAGAGGAAGAACTGTGGGAGGGGAAACACAGAAGAAAAACAACTCCTTGATCACATGGTTTAATGGGGATATGATTGGGGATGTAAATTCTAAGTGATCACCCAAATGCAAATATTAATAATATAGAAATAGGTCTTGATCATTGACACAGGTAAAACCCAGTGGAATTGCACGTTGGCTATGAGAGGGGAGTGGGAGAATGGAAGAGAAAGAACATGAATCATGTAACCATGGAAAAATATTCTAAATTAATTAATTATTTTTTAAAAAGACAAAAAAAGTAAAACAGAAAAATGAATGAACGGCTACATTCAAATATTTAAATTTATACATGCACATTTATATATTAAGATACAAAGTATATCTTATCCATCATATATGTGTATATATGTATATGATAGAGTTAGATCAGATACTTTTTGTTGTTCCAGGAAACAGTTGGGTTGCAAAGGACTAAAGAATTGAAATTACCAAGGGCAGCTGGGTAGCTCAGTGGAGTGAGAGTCAGGCCTAGAGACAGGAGGTCCTAGGTTCAAACCTGGCCTCAGCCACTTCCCAGCTCTGTGACCCTGGGCAAGTCACTTGACCCCCATTGCACCCACCCTTACCAATCTTCCACCTATGAGACAATACACCAAAGTACAAGGATAAAAAAAAAAAACCAAAAAGTAAACAAAGGATTGACTATCTTAGTAGAGACTGAGTACTATGTCACTTGACTTGTTTAAGCAAAATATGGATGCCCACCTTCTAGAAAAATTTTGGTGGGATTATGGCACTGTCAGAGACAGGAAGATATAATCTCTCAGGCAACTTTGGTCCAAATTTTGATAATTCCATTTGAATCCATTGAGAGTCCACTCACAATTTTCCATGCTTCTACCCAATGGCTCTCCCTGACTAAATAGTCTCTCTCTAGTTAAGAGAAAAGTGATTTTTCTTCCACAAAGCTTTATACTCTGTATGAATTTCTATTTCTTTTCATCTGTAGTCAGAACTGACAGAGAAAGATCACAGTTATCCCTTGTGGGCACATCCACATGTCCACTATTTCTGTAATTGCATCTTTTTCAATTAGGCAAGAGTTTCCCTGGCAACCATCTCCTATATCCTTCACTTGAACTCCACCTACATCCTATTTTCTGAATCTCAAAGCTGGTATAAGACCCAATTTGAATATGGTACTAAGTATTCTCTATTGATAGACTTAATAGTCTCTAAAGTCCTCTTGAACATGTTTTTGAAGGACCTTGCTTTACTTTCCTCTGTTAATATTTAAAAGAACTGAGTAGTTTTAAAATGGAAAAAATACAGTGGTATCCTCACAACATACATCAAAATATGGTTTTAACAGTCAACACAATTATGTATGGTATTACAGGGAAGTAATGTAATCATAGATAACATGCCAAGCTTGACATATGGCTGTGACCTTAAATCCCAGAGCTTAATATTTGCAGGACAGAAAGCTCATGACTCTGACAATGTAAAAGAAAAGGCAATCTTCCACTGACATATAATTTGAAAATCCAGAGGAACAGAAGCTGTAATTGACTAAAAAGATTTGGAGGTACATGACAGAGTAATGAGGAGATGAACATTTTCAGAGATTGGAATAATATTATGAGAAAACATCAAAACAAAGATATGTAGAGATTTACTCCATATTTAATTTCCTTTATTTTAAAACTTTTAAATATTTAAGAAATATTTTAAATAATAATACAATGAGAAATATTTTATACAGTGAAATGTTTAATATAATAAAATATTTTATACAGAGAAATATTTGATACAGTGACAAATATTTTAATTAATAATACAATGACTATATTATAACAAATAGTAACACAATGACAAGCATTATGGAATAATGATTTTAAATTAAAGCAACTACTATGCTAATGAGTGAATATTTACTTGCACACATGATTAATAGACATCTAGAAAAGGAAATGATATCACTAGGAATTAAATGGCTTCATCTAGAAGACTTCATGTTGAACTAATGCCATATTAGATTAATGTCATTTCCATTATTCACAGATTTATTAGCAAAATATTTCACAAATTTCTCATTCAACTTTTTTGGTCTTTCTAGAGGGTTGTTCAGAGGTATTTATAAATAATTGATTGGAGAGATTGAAAGAGTTGGGCCTGATTTTCATAAATTTATAGGTGGGAGGGACCTTAGAAGATATCCAGGTTAACCCCATAACTTTAAAGACATTAAAAATGGGACACAAAGACAGTGAATGATTTAGTCATGGTTATGTAGGTAATAAGTGAGCTTGCTGGAATTTGCATGCAGGCACTCTGACTCTAGACTCAGCACTAGTTATCATTACTGGTTTCCTAAGAGAAAGGTTTCTAATAAACACAACAGATCTGTGTCCTTGACCCTGCTCTATATGACATTTTTAAAATCAATTACTTGAATGAAAATGTAGGTTGGAAGTTACACAGATTTGTAGATGTGACAAAGAAAGAAAAGAAATCTAAAATGAATGACAGTTGAAATTTAACTGTGTCCTTCCATTTGACCTGAAACTAACCTCCCTAGAAGTGTCATCTAAGTACAGAATGTGAGCTCCTTTAGAGTATGAACAAAATCTTATTTTTCTTTTTGTATTCTCATCACTTGGAATAGTTCTCAAAACATAGTAAATGGTTTAATATATATCTATATATTTTTTTCATTCATATATTAACAGGCTAGATTATGGGGATAAATCTAATAAAATTATAGCTCTAATAACCAACAATTAGTTTTAGATTTGATTTCAAAGAACAAGCTCATAGGCACTAGATATGGAAGTCATGGCTAGGTAGTTTATTTTTTTTTAAAAAAGTGAGGATTTCAGTGAATTAGAAATGATTGCTTGATACATATGATATGGTACATAACAAAACTAATGCATTGTGCAACCGCAAGCTGAGTTAAGGGCATCATTTTGTCCAGGACTAAAGAAGTGATAGGGCCTTTTTATTCTCATCCTGTCACACCATGTTTAAAATCCTATGTTTAGGATACTATCAGACATTGTTTTAAGAATATTGCAGAGCTTTAGGAGGAGGGCACAATGGATAGGGAAAGGACATAAGAAGATGCCATATGAAGACTCATAGCAGGAATTGTGAATATATACCCTGTAGGAGTCAAGTCTGGGTGTGGGGGGGGACCTGATACCTATTTTCAAGTGTTTGAAATGCAAAAGAGTTAGATTTATTCTATTGAAGTCCTCAAAACAGAACCAGGAACAATGAATAGAATTTGCATAGAGGGAGACCCTTTTGATGTAATAAAACAAAACAAAATGAATAAACAGAACTTTCTGACAATTAGAGCTTTCCTACAGTGGATTGTACTGCCTAGACTAATAGGTTCACTCTTAATAGAGGCTGTCAGAAAAAGGCTGGGTGCCATTTTTCAGGAGACTATAGAGGAGAACTTTTGCTAAAGAAACTGCAACCTAAAGTAGGGGCAGCTGGGCTAGCTCAGTGGATTGAGAGCCAGGCCTAGAGACGAAAGGTCCTAGGTTCAAGTCCGGGCTCAGACACTTCCCAGCTGGGTGCCCCTGAGCGACTGTGTGACCCATTGCCTACTGGTTGTGGCCCTATGCTCCTAGAATGGAGTCCCAGGATAAAAAAAAATAGAGGAGAACTTTGTTCAAGTATTGGTTGAACTATATATGGCCTTTGAGACCCCTTCTCTTTCTGAGATTCTGTGATCCTAATCTAGTTACTAAGTAATGTCAGAAGCCTGATGGTCAAAATGAATTGGAGACAAAATAAAATCCAGAAAAAAAAACACAAATAAAAACAGACTATAAATCAAACCATGTTTATTATCTGGTCCTACAGTAATTGAAACAATTTTCTAGTAAAAACTTTTAATTATCCAACCTGAATCCTCAAGATGTTTAAAAAGTCTGAGAGAAATCAGCTTTAAAAAAAAAGGAAAAAGTTCTTCTGGTAAGCCACATGATAAATGTTGAATTTATTATATTTCTCTGTTGATTTTAGCCTCAGACTTGCAAACTTTTTAAAAAATTAATTACATACATTTCTCAGCTGTCTTTGGATACTGTTTGGGTCCCTATCCTATTTAAATATGTGGAACTTCAATTAATTAAAAGGCCCCATTTGAGCCTGAAATACTTTTGAATTATTACACTGTTTATGAATTACTTACCTATGCCAAAATTCTTAGAGATAATATTTAGCTAAACAATTGCCTCATGATGAATTATAGAATACTGCATCTAGGAGGCATTTCAGTTACTTTTATTTTATAGATGGGGAAACTGATTGTCAAAGAGGTTGGGTGACTTGTGCAAGGTTCCAAAGCTAATTAATGTCAGATGCAATATTAGAATTCAGGTCCTTTATCTTCCAGTTCAATGTTTTTTGCACTAACCTACCTTGGATTGCAGGCACAGAATTATCAAGGGGAATGAGGTGAGTGGAGAGCAAGCAGTCATTGGGGTAGAGGAAGTTTGAGTCAGTCTAGAGTTCATGGCGAATTCAGGAGATATGATAAGACCCCTTTTTAAATTATACTACCACCACCACCACAACTACTCCTACTCCTACTCCTACTCTTACTTCTACTCCTACTCCTACTCCTACTACTTCTACTACTACTGCTACTACTACCTACTACTACTACAACTACCTACTACTACTACTAACTACTACTAACTACTACTAACTACTACTACTACTACTACTACTACTACTACTACTACTACTACTACTACTACTACTACTATTACTACTACTACTGTGTTAACAACATTAACAAATACCTTTCATGTAGCCTTTTAAGGTTTACAGAATGCATTCTGTTGATCTCATTTGATCCTCACCACAACCCTGTGAAGTAGACATTATTGTTATTCTCACTTTATAGATGAGGAAACTGAGTCTCAGAGTTTATGTAAATTGCCCAAGGTTTCACAGTAAGGGTCTGAGGAACAATTTAAAATAAGTAAGGTTTTCTGGAGTATAAGTCCAGCAAGCAATTCAGTATGCCACCTAGCCATCATAACCTCGATCAGGCTGTCTCTGTCTTGAATTTATTCCTGGAAACTTCAAGTCCTTTTCTTATATTCTTTATTTGTTTGACTATTCCTCATAGTATCCCTTCCAATACCCAGTGATGTAGACAAATGATATCTAATTTTTCTCTGTTTATGCTATCAGAGATAGGAAAACCTTAGTGTAACATAACTTCATGAGAATCCCTATAACAAGGTCCTTGTCTCTTAGTGCATCAGGGACCTTCCCTGGTATGCTAATGTTTGGGATCCAAAAGAAGTGCTCCTAAACTTGGAGAAAGACCTTCATCAACCACTTTCTCCTCCTATCACATACCCAAGGTCCAAAAGACTTGCGTAGTCACATCATTTATTATTGATCTCATTTTCCACATTCTAGCCCCTGGGCTATTTAATGTTTCGTGTTGAGAAAATTAAAATGAACAGTAATAAGAGTTCTATTATTTTGTGCAGAACTGATCTGGCAGCTATCAAACTCATACAGTAATTAAGAACAGATCCAAGAGGGATAAAGAGCAGTAGAGGTAAACTGGTATAATAGGGTTACCAGGATAGGGAGTAGTGGTGGGGTGGCATTTCTTATTTTTTTTTAAGATATGAGAAGCTATTATGTGTTTTTTTTTAATTTTTAGTTTAATTTTATTTTTAGCTTTAGTTTCAAATTCTCTCCCTTCCTCCACTTCCTCTTCAAGTAACTTAGAAGACAAGAAATTATATACCCATGATACATATGAATTTATACAAAAATTTTTCTAACAGTATCCTTATTGTAAGGAAAAAAACAAGGAAAATAAAGAAAAAGAAAAAATCTACTTCAGTTTATATTCAAAGTCCATCAGTTCTCTGGAGGTAGATAGCATTTTTTTTTGAGACTTTTGGTATTGTCATTGTATCATTGTGTATATCACATTGCTAAGTCTTTCAGAGTTGATTATCATTATAATATTTCTGTAACTATGTGCCTTGTCCTCTTGATTCTGATTACTCTTCTTGAGGTTTTCTGCAACCAACCATTCATCATTTTTTTACATTGCAATAGAGTCCCATCATAATTAAATATTACAACTTGCCAAATCATTACTCAATTGTTGGGAATATCTTCAGTTTCTAATTCTTTGTACCACAAAAAGAGTTGCTATAAATATTTGTACAAATGAGTCCAGGTGAACCTTTGTACAGATTTTTACTTTTCTTTGATTTCTTAGTAGAAATATTATTTGGTATTATACCCTTTATGTTATAATTAAAATGCTTTCTCCAGAATGTTTGGGCCAGTTCACCAGTCTCCCAACAATGCATTATTATCTATATTTTTCCACAATCCCTAAAGCATTTGTCATTTTCCTTTTCTATCACTTTAGCCAATCTAGTAGGTACAAGGTGATATGGGAAAAAGTATTTCACAGAAAGGTTATGAGGGCATATGAATGTTCAAAATTCATTAATCATTTAAGGTGTGGAGATCAAAGAAAGATTGGTATGTAGCTCCTTGGTTATATGGAAAAAGTGTTATTGTTAGACCAATAATCTTAAAGATGAATGATGGAAACAAAGAAGGCTGGATTTAGCACTTTCTGGCTAAGAGTCAAGTCACTTAATTTCTCTGAGTTTCAGCTCTTTCTTCTGTAGAATGAGGATAATTGTATCTGAAATGCCTCCATCACAAGACTGTTGTGAGAAAAAACTTTGCTACTAGCAAAACATTACACAAATAAATGTAAATTATTATTGCTCCATGATATATTACAGCACACATAAATGCTGCTTGCAATCATGAATAATCTAGTTCTTGATCCTAATGAATAAATGATATCCATTGTTGTATCACTAACTAGTTATACTTAAAAATATTAGACATGAAAAGAATTTTGAGACTTCCTTTGACCATGAGAAGATATTTCATTAGTTGTGTTAATACATATATAATTTTGTGAAGTTTCATTTTCACTTGCCAAGTTTAATTTCATTATTTTGTCAACTTCATCTATTGTCTCCCAGATTTCCACTCCACATACTTCATGGTTTGGGATTAACAAGCTTGCCTTCAGTAAAATTATCTAGAGAGACTCAAATTAATTTTCTTCATTCCTCCTGATGAGAAATTTATTTAAAGGCCTTGTGTTATTTTTCCCCTATGACCACTTTTTAACTTGCTTCTCTGAAAGGCACAAGACATCAATTGTCTTCTCTAAGTGGGGGAAAGAAAATTGGTATGTTATACTGAAAAATAATTAAAAATATAGCATTTAAAATATACTTAATTTCATATTTTAATGGGTTTTTACGTTTTCTTTTGTTTTACAGATTATATGTATCTACATTTTTTTAGTTTAAATATTTTATTATTTTAGGAAAATTTTCCATGGTTACATGATTCTTGTTTTTACTTTCCCCTTCACCACCACCCCCATAACCAATGCACATTTTCACTGGTTTTAACATGTGTGATCAATCAAGACTTATTTACATATTATTGATAGTTGCATTGGTGTGGTCATTTCAGATCTACATCCCCAACCATGTCTGCATCAAACCATGTGTTCAAACAATTGTTATTCTTCTGTGTTTCCTCTCCTGCAGTTCTTCCTCTGAATGTAGGTAGCATTCTTTTCCATAAGTCCCTCAGAATTGTCCTGGGTCATTGCTTTGCTGCCAGTATAGACGTCCATTACATTCTATTTTACCACAGTGTCTCAGTCTCTGTGTATGATGTTCTTATAGTTCTGTTCCTTTCACTCCACATCAATTCCTGGAGGTCTTTCCAGTTCACATGGAATTTCTCCAATTAGTATTTCTTTGAGCACAATAGTATTCCATCACCAACATATACCACAATTTGTTCAGCCATTCCCCAATTTAAGGGCATACCCTCACTTTCCAGTTTTTTGCCACCACAAAAAGCACAGCTATAAATATTTTTTTACAAGTCTATTTATCTATGATCTCTTTGGGGTACAAACCCAACAATGGTATGGCTGGATCAAAGGGCAGGCATTCTTTTATAGCCCTTCGAGCATATTTCCAAATTGCCATCCAGAATGGTTGGATCAGTTCCCAGCTCCACCAGCAATGCATTAATGTCCCAATTTTGCCACATCCCCTCCAACATTCATTACTCTCCCCTGCTATCATTTTAGCCAATGTGCTAAGTGTGAGGTGATACCTCAGAGTTGTTTTGATTTGCATTTCTCTACTTATTAGAGATTTAGAACACTTTCTCATGTGCTTATTGATAGTTTTGATCTCTTTATCTGAAAATTGCCTATTCATGTCCCTTGGCCATTTGTCAATTGGGGAATGGCTTGGTTTTTTTATGCAATTGATTTAGCTCCTTGTATATTTGAGTAATTAGACCTCTGTCAGAGTTTTTTGTTATAAAGATTTCTTTCCAGTTTGTTGTTTCCCTTCTGCTTTTGGTTGCATTGTTTTTGTTTGTAAAATTTTTTTTTAATTTAATATAATCAAAATTATTTATTTTATGTTTTGTAATTTTTTCTAACTCTTGCTTGGTTTTAAAATTTTCCCTTTCCCATAGCCTAATTTTCTTATAGTTTCCTTCTTTATATTCAAGTCATTCACCCATTCTGAATTTATCTTGGTGTGGGGTGTGAGATGTTGATCGAGACCTAATCTCTCCCATATTGTTTTCCAATTTTCCCAACAGTTGTATATACAATTTTAATAATCATTCTCTGACATTTTTCTACCCATATTCTCTCCCTCCCTCCAATTCAGGCCCCTTCCCTAAGAGAAAAGATAATCTGATATAGTTTGTACCTGTGCAACATCTCCATGTCTGTCATATTGTTAAAGAAGACAAGTCATATGTACTATAGAAACTTCGTAGGGGGAAATGAAATGATGAATGGCATGCTTCAGTATGCCTTCAAATTGCATAAGTCCCCTCTATGTCAGTGGACTGGTTTTTTGATCCTGATTTTCTTGGATTTGTTTTGGATCCTTGATTGCTGATAATAATGTCATTCACAGTTGATCATCATACGTTATTGCTGTTACTGTATACAATGTTTTCCTGGTTCTTCTCACTTCACTTTGCATTACTTTATATAAGTATTTCCATAATTTGTTTTTGTGATGGTCTTAGTAATTTCTTATGGAACAACAGCATTGTATTATAATCATATACCAAAACTTGTTCAGTCATTCTCCAATTGAAGGATATCCCTTCAGTTTCCAGTTCTTTGCCACCTCAAAAAGAGATACTCTTAATATTTTTTCACAAGTAGGTACTTTTTGTCTGTCTTTAATCTCTTTTATTAGTGGTATTGCTGAGTCAAAGGTACAATTTGATAGACTTTTGGGCATTATGCTAAATTGCTCTCCAAAATCATTGTATTATTTCACAAACTATGTATTAATATCTCACTTATTCCACAGTCCATTCAACATTTATCATTTCCATTTTTGTCATATTAGGCAGTCTGATAGCTATGAGATGGTACCTTACTTAGAGTTGTTTGCATATTTTTTCATATTTTAATTAATATTGGTTTAGCAATTAATATTTGTTTTTCATATCATTAAAGATAGTTTTGATTTCATTTGAGAGATGCTGTTCATATCCTTTAACCATCTGTAATTGTGGAATGCTTTCTATTGTTATAAATTTGACTTAAATCTCGATTTAATTGTGAAATAAGGCCTTTGTCAAAGACATCTGCTATACAATTTGCAATTTGTTATTTCCCTTCTAATTTTGGTTACATTGGTTTGGTTTTGTTGTACATGTTTTTTAAAAATTTAGTTAAATTTATATATTTTGCAACTCATTATGTTCTCTGTCTTATTTGGTCATAAATTCTTCCATTATCCATAGGTCTGACAGGTTAACTATTTTGTGCTTCCTTAATTTGTTTATGCTATCATCCTTCATTTCTAAGTCATGATTCCATTTTTGCCTTATTTTGGTATATGACTATTTTAGTGGTTCTAAGAAAAATTTTCCACTTATTTTAGAAGGAAAATTAAAAAAATTATATTACTGACTAAAGCTTGCTTTTAGTGACCTTATTATTAATTCAATGGATAATTATTAAGTGCTTACTATATGTAAAAAAAAATAACTTGATAGAAAGTTGGTCTTACCATCAGGAAAACCTGAGTTCAAGTACAACTTTTAATGCCCTATTCTAATTTATGTGGTTGGCATATAGCTGGTAACATGGATAGAGTGCCTGGTCTAGAGTCTGGAAGATTGAGTTCAATTCCAGCCTCAGACACTTATTAGCTGAGTGACCCTGGGCAAGTCTCTTTACCCCATATGCCTCAGTTTCTTCATCTGTGAACTGAGCTAGAGAAGGAAATGGCAAACCACTCTAGAAATTTTGCTGAGAATATCCTAAATGGAGTCACCAAGAGTCAGATAAGACTGAAAATGCTTAAAAACAAATTATATGACTGGATAAATCACTTTAACTTACTATCTTAGATAATTTTCTAATACTGTAACTTGCTAAAAATTTGCTGATATATATTACTAGGCATAAGGTTCTCAATAAGATTTCCACATAGGAATTAAATCATTAGATTAAAATAAGAATGTTTAAGTCATCACACCATGTACTAGGGAATCAACAACAAAAACAAAATTGTTTCTACTAAGAAAAGGCTTATATTTATTTTATTTTATTGAAGGTAATACATTTTATACCAAGAATAAATTTTAAAATGGCCAAAATAATATCAAAAAGTAAGGTTCACTAAGAAGAGGGATTTGAGGGCTGTAGATAAGGATGAGGAAAAGCGTTCTTTATAAAGTAGCTTGGGCTTTGCTTTGAAGAGAGATAGGGATTTTGAAAAGAAGAACTGAGACAAGAGCACACTCCTAACATATGTATAGCTTGAAAGACATGGGGGTGATAGGAAGATTACTACACACAGGGAATGGCTAGTAGGACAGTTAGATAAGTAGGTTAAATACATTTGAAGGAGTAATAATAAATAATACTAGAAAGGTAAGTAAGATAAAAAATTATGGAAGTCTTTGAATTCTAGGATAATAATTTTGAATTTTATCCTACAGAAAATAGGAGAATATTTTTAATATAAAAGGGATAAGTTCAGCTTTATATCTTAGGAATATTAGTTTGAAAGCTTGTGAAGGATGGATGGGAAAGGAGAGAGGTTTAAAGTTGGGAATCTAGGTAGCAGGCCACTACAATGGTTCAGGTGATTCCGGAAGTGTGCTTTTATATGAGAGGTGACAATTATATGAGAGGTGGAAATGGAGCAGATTTTAGAGATGTTTGGGTGACAGGATGACAATTTGGCAATTGATTATATATAAGGCTAAGAAAATTGGAAGACCCAAGGAAATCTCTGACATGTGACCCTGATTGACTAGAAGATTAATGGTATACTCAGTTAAGAAAGGAATAGGTTTAGAGTCCATTGTGGATATCTTATTACATTGGGCATACTAATATATCCACAAATATTTAATGTATGATTATATTTTAATAGAGGCTACAGTTGAATATATGAGTGTATGTGCATGAATTATTTGCATAAAGATAATTATATCCACGGGTGCTGATGAGATCACCAAATGAAAGGGTCTGAAAGGTGAGAATAGATATGGGAGGTGGGAGCAGGTGCAGCTACACCAGGTGGGCAGGAAGATCATCCTGAAAAGGAAATGGAAGAATGGTCAGAGATTTAGATCAGAGAGCCAAGAGAGCACAGAAACATGGAAGGAAGAGGAAAGAATATCAAGGAGTGACAAAGTACAAAACTTTAAGAGAGGCTAAGTAAAATGATGATTGAGAATAAGCAGTTAAGAACTAACTGTTAACCTTGAAAGTATGAAGATATAAACTTGAATATAGGGAAGTGATAAGTGAGAAAGGAAGAAATGGAAACAATGAAATGTAGATGAGCTTTTCTGTGAGTGTGTCAAATGAAGAGGAGATATTGGATGAAAACCTGAAGGGATACCAAGGTCAAATAAAGTGACTTGAGCATGTTGGAGGAAGTGTGGAAGGAGCTAGTAAATCGAACTTCAAGATGAGGGAAAAAGAGAGAACAAGTGTTGAAAGCTATGCAACATCCCCAGATAATCTGATAAGGACAGCTTAGCTGATAAGAAAGATGAGGAGACTCTGAATTTCTGTCAGCTCATAGTTGCTCGGAGGTACAATGGAGTCACAAGTTTATTATATATGAAATTAAAGCTCCCTCTCACCCAAAAGCACAGGGGAAATTTCACAACTGCGCAGAATTGCAGTTTCAATTTAGACAATACGAAGAGGCTTCATAAACTTCAAGGTGAAGATAAGAACCATGCTGAACTTTCAGCAGCCTTATTATCAGTAAGCTAAGTCTGGGAATATTTTGCTAGCTAGGGAAGCCCCTGAATTTTTGGCCTTGGTTGTCTCAAACTTCTTCTGAAACCAAGCAGTTACATTCCTGACCAAGGGAGAGAATGTTAACCTCTTGACTTCTGGTTTCCTAAGAACTTAAAGCTTTCCAGTAAGACTACATTGCTTTCTAATAAGAAAAGGTGTGGATCATAAAAGGGGTCGAAAGACGAATCTCAGATTTTTATCTTAGATAGCCCATCCAGTCTTGTTCTAATTTATAGAACAGAAAGATTAACACACAGTTCTGCCAGGCTGCATTGACCTTTTGATGGGGTCTAGATAAAAATATCTATTTGAGACTCTGTTTCTCTTAATGGCCTCCCACAACAAGCTACCAGAAGAGATGAATCAAAATTCCAAGTAGAGAGTTTGATCATAGTAAGAAGAATGCTCAACTCTTCATTACAAAAAGGAATATTATAACAGTATTTGTAGGTGTGGGTTACAGGAAATGAGACAACGCAGATGGATGACTTTCTTTTTACTTAGCAAAACAAGGAAAATTCCTTTGATGAGAATTATAGGAAACTTGAGAGAAAAGAATGTCTGTAATAATGAAGGTCATGGCAATCGACAAGAGAAGACCAAGAATAGTAAGGGCCCAGTTTAAATTAGAAAACTTAAATTCATATAATACCCAGTCAGCAAGATAGAAATGCTTATTTTCTAAAATATAACTCCCACACAAGAGCTGTATGAACATGGCTACACTTCCCCTTCCAATGTATTGTTTTTGTTTGTTTGTTTGGATTTTTCCTTGCCTCTAGATATAGACCTAGCTTTTTGTTTATTATCTTAGGTCAGCCACAAGACTGATTACAGCAAGTGATGGACTCTAATAGCATTTACAGGAATGTAACAGAAGATGCAGAGCCTGTTATTGCTTTTCAAGAACTTGTCATTTGCCTTGGAGTGTCAAGGAGATCATTCCTAATTTGTCATGAGGGGAAGACACAGGTACCTTAGTGTATGTATAATGTGTTGGTGGGGTATTTGAGAGTATAGGCATGTGTGTGTTTGTGTTGCTTCTTTAATGTATTCCTAGAGAATTCAACGGTTTTTATTAACCCATTAATTGCCTAAACATACTTGGGTTTCACCCCGATAGTAAATGAAAGAATTGGAGAAGGATAACATTTTAAAAGGATATAAAAAGGGATATTTAAGTCTGTTCTCCAGAAGAGGGGAATTGAAGGAAAAGGATCTAGACTGGGTTGCCTGATGAACTGTGTCAGCCAGTGGGACATTAGAGTAGATATTTGAGAGATACAAAATATTCACTCATGGACACATCTACTTCTCTGTCTTCATTGCTCCCTATTCTCTTGGTATAAACTCCTTTAAAATAATTCAAAACTTGCCCACATCTGATTCACACTGAGGACAAAAAATTAGAGTCCCTTTACTTGTTAAACACTGAAGACAGGAATAGGGCTGGTAGGTAGGCAATAAATGTTTGTTCTTTTTAAATTTATGGAAAACAATAACCCTAGCAGCATTCATTGATGATCAGGTGGGTCCATGATGTTGCTGGACTGGAAACAAGCTCCTCTCATACAGATTTTTTAAATGTCTCCTTCCATTGTCTCTCATCCTCATCCTTTGACCAGCCCCCCCTTTTTTATATTCCTACCTGTCTCTGATGATTTTGCACTGCTTCTCCTGTGCAAGTCATCATTTGTAATAGACTGAAACCTACTCACTCCTACTCTATATGTCTTTCCCTTGTTCTTCAGGTTCTTTATTCTTTTAATGCTTCTAAGATCATAGCACTTCATGATACAAAGTCATAGAGGATCAGTACGAGAATGTTAAGGAGATGAGTTTTGTAGCAGTGAGTCATTTATGATCACTGAAAACACCATGTAATTTCCCAAATTCAATCCCAGATCAATTTCCTCCTTCTGCTCAATTAGATCTAATCTGTATATTTTTATCAATTTTAAAAGTCAATACAAGAAATATAGTAGTTAAGAATGTTTGGGAGGGTTTTCCTAATATATATACTTTCTTTCTCTTATGGATTTGATTTAATAGAATGCATTCCTAGATTCTAAGACAATACAGCCCAGTCAGCCCAGTCTCCCTTACATAAGAATGAATGTCCTAGCCTTGCCTATAATCTTATGTCTAGATCTCTAAACTTGAGCTCCACCAGAATGGTCCATTCCCTAGGAAACTAAATTTTCTGAAACAGAGATGACTCTCAGAGTCAAACAAATGATGAGCATCCACCCAAAATCCTATCTCACACTATGTGAAGAATTCCTATGGCAACTTGCTGCTGTTAGAGAAGCTACCACAACATTGATTTGTTGCTATTGTTTCATTGCCTTGTTTTATTTTTGTATTATAAACATTTACAGATTGCCTTCTCCTGGGTGAGAAGCAATTAAGAAAAACTCAGATCAATGACCTCTTCTGGAAGTGCATATAATATTCCCATCTCTAGCACCTGTACCCCCACTACTTTATTTTTTTTTAAAATAACATAATTTCTGAGGTTTTTTCCTCCCCCAGAGACTTGATTTGATCCCATCTCAGCTGAGTTTTGATATGTGCTACAAAGTAAGGAAAAAGTATATGTGCAGAGATACCTTTGGTTCCTGGGGTAACTCTTAGGTATGGACACTCCCTCTTCCAATGCAGGTTGCCAACTTCTCAATTTAGAAATTTAGTGAGTTTCCCAGAGTAGTGAGAGCTTAAGAGACTCATTTCGCTAGAGTCAAACAGTCGATATGAATAGAGTCCTGAATCGAAATCAATTCTTCCTGATTTCAATTAACTCTGTATGCACTAGGTGTTGCTTCTCTCATAGTAGACACTTAATAAATATGTATTGTTTTGAATTGTACATGTATTTGGTCTACTTAACTTTGAACATTGCAGATCATAAAAGCTTAAAATAATCATTAGTTGGAATCATAGGACAGGCATTGCCTTTTTTATCTATATCCTAAAGTGAACAAGCTTCTACTTATGTCATTAAATTGAAAAGAGAAAGCATTAGAAACCTCATCTCTGGACAGCTGTAATTGGTTAGGAAGTTCTTTCATCCTTTATACTTTCATTTATTTATGATCTCATCAGTGTGGATAGTCCTTCCAACAGTAAAGATATTAAAACAATGAATTAATCAACAAGTTTTTTTTGGTCTATTTGCTTTGCAAATATACTGGTCCTAGTATATAAAAACAATGAATGGAGCAATTCCTACTCACCAGCAATATGATTCTTGTTCCTAAAATTCTGTAAATTAACCAAAGAAAATGTATATTCCTATATGGAAGCCTTCCTCTTGTTTGTTAAATAGTTCTAAGTTTCCAGTGCTATTTATAGCCTATTCACATGTTATACTTCAGAGGGAATAGAAGGGAATAAACGTTTATGTGGCACTTACTATCTACCAGTCACTTTCTGGCTACATGCTTATATCACATGCTTTTCCCAGGCATATCATACATTCCCTTAATGGTATTTAATCCTTCAATGCCATTCCTTATACTAAAGGAATTATTGATAGTACAGGAAGCTCGGTGGTCTTGTGGGTAGTGCTGGACTTGGAGCCAGTAGAACTTGAGTTCAAATCTGGTCTCAAATACTTATTGGCTATGTGATGCTGGGCAAGTAATTCAATTCTACCTGCTTTAAATTTCCTTAATGGTAAAATGAGGATAATATTAGCACTTCCATTCTACATAGAGTTCTTGGAATCAAATGAGATATTTGTATGTCTCTTTTCAAAATTTAAAATTCTATATGAATGCTAGTTATTATGATTAGTAGTATTAGTATTATAATAAATAATACTACCTATTAAGCCACTTATAGCTACCATATTTTATGGAAAGGAACATAAAATTAAGTGTGATTTTACATTTTTTGAAGTTTTGATGCCTTATGATTAATATCCATATGAAATCAAACAAAGAATATTAGTATTAAATTTATTGTTATGGCAGTAATTAGCTTGGGGCCATTGAAAGTGCTTAGCTATTTATTAAATTCTATCCAACCTAGCTTATTATACATCTGCAGTGTCTATCAATGATATGTCTATCAATGATATACAGATATGTATATTCTGGTTAACTAATTCAGGGAGCAATTCATCTCACTAAATGTAATAATCTGGGAAATATGAATTTTTCATCCACTTTGTCCAGTGTGTATGAATAGATCAGACTCTTTTGAATGATGATAGTCTTGTTCTTGTTCATAGAATCATTCCATTCATTTTGCACTTGACGAAGTCACCAACATGTCATCCTGGAGTAAGATCATCTGGAGAAATCTGATAAAGAGAGACTCCATTTTGGACTAGATGCAGACTGTTTTCCAAGCTGCTATTAAATAGTTTTGTTGAGCATATGTCACCCTTTTTTATGCCTCATTTGATGCTTATACTTAGTGAATTATTGAACCAAGTTATCTCTGTGGTTGCATCTGTCTTCAAATCTTGAATGATTTTAAAATGAATAAGAAACTGAATTTGAACATAATCTATAAAATTAGCCTGTTGTTCTTCTAAATCTAAACTTTAAGAAAATCAATAAATTACCTAAACCACTCAATCAGCTCTGTAATTATGAAAATGAGATTTATTTTAGAAAATCATCTGCAAAATCTCTGTATTCTCTCCTCATAATTTTTTCAAACATAGCCTGGATTTCTATACTAACTATTCTCATCAAGATTTTATACAGATGAGAAGAAAAGATGAATAAAATTTAGTAGCTGTTCTTTGTCTAGTTTCTTCTCTAGCCATTTTGGGTTTTTTGTATAAAAAGTATAATTTGTGATCTTTCTTTTTTCTTTCTTTCTTTTTATAGAATCTTCTACTTTGAGATAGAGGTAATTTATTCCATGTCTGAGCTCAATTATAATAGACAATGAGAAGAAAATACTGTAGAAAAAATGACAAATCAGTTCCATTTTATATGTTTTTAGCATCCTCCTTCTCTCAGCATCATCTAAAAATTGCTCTCAGAATGACTTATGACTTGATGTAGCTAAATTTCATACTAAATTCTTCATGAGTTAATAATATCCCATCATCCTTCTATGTACAATTTTCTAAATTAAGGGAAACTTTGTTTATATTAACTTTCACTTGCATGTATCTCCATTTGGGGTGGTTACTAGAATCTTACAGTTTCCTATTGGGGGTGACTATATTGTATTAATTGTACTTCATTTATGCCAAGTAGATAGGAATATAATGAATAAAAAGCAAGTAAAACAAATTTAAAAAATCCAAGACCAAGTCCTGCCTTGGAAATATTAGCTGTGTTTTCATGGAAAAAAGTCAATGGAAAAATAGAACAAAGTCATAAAGGCAGGGATTTTAGTTTGCTTATTTCATTTCATTTTGTTTTGTTTTGTTATTGTATCCCCAGTGCTTAGCAGAGTGTTTTTCACAAATTAGTTTCTGAATAAATATTGTTGGATTTGACCAGACCAGTGATGGGCAAACTATGGCCTCCAGTCCAGATGTGGCCCCCTGAAATGTTCTGGCTGGCTGGGTGACATTATTCCTAATCTGACAAATATGAGTAGGATACAATACAATGAAACTTCAAAAGAATTGCCTTAAAAACAGACTGACAGATGAGCATTTCCTTTCCTTTAGCCCCCTCTTTAAAAAGTTTGCCCATCACTGGACTAGACCATATGATCAGAGATATAAGGCAGTAAGGGACCTCAGAACCTTCTAATCTAACCCACTTATTTTACAGTTGAGGAAATTTCTTATCCATGGTCACACAGGTAATAAATATATGAAACTAGATTCAAGCATGGGTCATCTGATATCAGAGGATATATTCTTCTTTCCAGTGTGATCACATATATGTATATTATGTAAAATATACATAAAATGTATATTATAGAGCTGCTGATCTACATTGATGAAGATAAACTGCACTGGTAAAATTATAATTCTGCATACATTTTTTTAAAAAATGGTGATATAATCAATATAGGTTTTTTCAGAGTTGTCTTCTTATTTATACAATATAAGCTGCAGTAGTCCTTCATCTTCATCTTTCCTTCCAATTTGTTATTTATTTTTAACTCTTATAGCTGCCCCAAATACAAATAGTCAACAATATGGTGAAGTGTGCCACAGCCTTTGAAGCAGAGATGGGCAGCCAGACTTGAGGTTTAAGGCACCATTGGTTCAGCTCTTTGAGGAACAGATGTTTTATTATATCTACTTTTCTCTTTGGGTTTAATAAGTAATTTTAAAGTGAAACAATGAACCTGAACCACTCATGAAAAGTAACAGGAAAAATGAATCATCACCTACCAACTTACAGTTAGCTAAGAACATGTTTTTGTTGTGTGTTTTTGAATTTATGAAAAAAACATTTATTGAATTCTTTCTATGTGATATGTGCAATAGATAGAAATGAAATTGAGGATAGTCTATGTCTAATTTTATCCTCATAATGGAAGACACTACCTACGTCAGAGTAGTGGCTAGTGAAGATTATTTTGAATTAGAAATGTTTACTTTTAATTTTCTTAAATAACAAAAATCTATTTTCTCTATTCCAAACACTATAACAGGGGTGGAGGTTGGGGGATAGCACAAGCAACAACAATAAATTACTTGTAACAAATATATGTAATGAGACAAAAGAAATTCCCTCATTGACTATATTGAAAAAATATATCTCATTCTATACCCTGAATCCATCTTCTCTTTGCCTGGTGGTGGATAGCATGCTTCTTCATCTGTCCTTTGGAAGAATGGATGGCCATTGTATTTATTCAAAGATTTGTCTTTTCAGGATTGGTTTTATTTAGTAAATCATTCTCTCAGTTCTCATCATTTCATTCTTCATAACTTAATAGGTCTTCAAAATTGATATAGATTATTGGTATTACTATAAATTGATAAGAATAAAATTTATATAAATTATTTTTCACATTCTATTTACTTATTCAAATTCACACAAGTCCATCTATTTCTTCATTTTTATATCCCTATAGTATTCTATCACATCGATATACCAAAACTTATCTTTGGCCCAGAAATTTGAGGCTATAAAAGGCATAGCTTCTAGAATAAGTAATAGTTCCTTGATGATCTACTCTATACAGACCAATCAGCTGACACTAGATGATGTGAAGCAGTAAAGAATTTTTGCAGGTTTTATTGGGATGTAAAAAAGGTTGGGTTATACTCAAAGATCCAACTTCCTGTGCCTTTAATGGAAGCTCTTTTTCAGAGATTTTGTTTTCTCTGTCATACAAGCAGACAAGTAATTTTAGACTCTCTCAAAATGTTTTCCATTTGAGAGCATTATTCATCAATTTCTTTCCCGCCATCCCTAATTTCCTTCTCTTATCTCCTTTTCTTTCTTTGTATCCTATTTCTGTAGTGGGATACAGGTATGACAACTCTCCCTAAATTTAGGAGTAATAATTCCTTCTTCATTGCTTTCAATTAAATCTCTTCTTCATCTTCTACTAGTTTCTAAGGCAATCATAGAGTATGCTTTTACATTTTCTGATACATTGCAAAAATTGCATCATTTCTCTCACTAATTAATCATTGAATCTCCCTATCTTAATTTATTAAGTAAGCTGCAAAAAGTTTTCCCCATTCATCTTTCCTTCTAGATATACCTAATTATATATTCCCCTGGGCTTAAATAAACATCAAGGTTACTGGCTGTTATTGGTTATAACTTATTAACAAATAATAAATTACAAAGGAAAGAATTCTTTACGATATATCAATAATAAAGATCAGAGAGTCACCCCTCATTAATCACTGTTATTCCTAACTTCTTGGTTATGAAAATCAGACCCAACACTTAGCACTCTTAAAATGCAATTAACATTTCTTTCCAAGAAATCCCTTCATAATATTTCTTTACAAGATAAGAATTAAAAACAATTGTTTTTGACAAGTTCTCATGTTCTTTTCTCTGTGTTGTCTCACAGTTTCCCTCTTGACACCATATTAACTATCTTTTCAAAAAGATAGAGAGTTCAGCTGTCATTCTCCAGGATTCCATTGACTCTTGAAAGATAAAATAACAATATACATAATATCTGTGGAAGAGACTATTGAAACTAGTGTTATATTTTGTTAGGTGAGTATTTTTATAAAGCTTCCTCCATTTTTCTCTCTTGTCATTTACTTTTTTGTATCATCCCTTTCTGTATATAAAATCATTCCAATAATTTCAACTTTATTGAAATATTTTCTACAAGCATTATAAGGTTCAATTGTGTTTTTTAAGGCCAGGGTTCCATGGTGACCTTTTATTTAAGAAAAGACAAGAATCACCTAGTCAAATCTGTTCATCTTGTGCTTTTCCACCTTCCTTTTAAAGTTCCATGCTAAATTTCTAGTTCCTTTTGTAAAGTTTAGACTATTTCATCTCCATAAAATATACCTTTCTTTTTCCAGATAAGAACCAAACTCGACCGAGTTCCCAAACTGGAGTGAGAGGAAGTAACATGCTCTGTTAGTGGCAAAGGGTTGCTTATTTTAATAGAAGGAGATTATCATTGTATTTTTCAAAGATACAAACAGAAAGAGGACAATTAACACTCTGGTAGCCTCACTTGGGCCAAAATTATGTGGGTACCAATCCTGTACCTAGGTTATCCAATTATTATCTTTCATTCTCATCGTCTGAATGTTTCACCTCCTTTTCTGATCATGGAATTGTTTATTTATGTACAAATATATGTTTTTCAGGTATAAATTAGGCCTCAAGTTATGCCTCTATATGCCTGCTATGCATCTCTGTACAAGTTTTACTTAATTCTGTCACTGCTAAATTATGGTCAACTGTGAAATATTATTTGTTACAACATATCTGCTCTCTCCATATTTTTCATAAGTAATGACCAAATATATTATTTTGATTGTGATTTAAAGAGAAAATAAAGTAAGCATATAGCTTAGTAGTTAATATTTTTACAACTAACTATTAAAAATAGGAATAACCCAAAATGGAAAAATGATTTAGACATAATGGATGATATCATAAGTAAATTAAGAGACCATTGAAAATGTTGCTGACATATCTATAAAGAAGGAAAGAATTTCTGAAGAAGTAAGAGAGAAGATCACAGGAGTTAAAATTAATTATTTTGATTCTATGAAATTTAAAAAATTGTGCAAACAAAACTAATGCAGGCAAAAGCAGAAGAAAAACAGGAAACAAAAATTTTATTGCAAGTAACTGAGTCAAATTTATTAAAAATAAGTAATTCATCAACTGATAAATGAACAAAGGATATGATTTTTTCAGAAAAAAATCAAGTCACATAAAATTAAACTGATAAAAGAAACTATCATCCCAAACAAAAAATATTCCATCAAGATAGAAAAAAGAATAACAAAATTTTTATGGAAGAACAAAAGATCTAGAATATCAAGAGATTTAATGGAAAAAAATTTTGAAGTAAGGTAGCTCAGCTGTACTGATATCAAACTATATTTTAAAGTGACAACCAACAAAACAATCAGATGCTGGCTAAGAAATGAGTAGAGACCAATGGAATAAATTAGGCACTCAACACACAATGGTAAACAATCATAGTAAACTAGTGTTTGACAAAGCTAATGATCAAAGTTTTTGGAAGAATAACTCACTATTTGACAAAAACTGCTGGGAAAAATGGAGAACAATAGAGCAGAAATTGGGTACAGACCTCCCCTCACACCATATACAGGGTAAAATGAAAATGAAAATAATATATCACTTAGAAATAAAGAATTATACCATAAATAAATTAGGGAAGCACAAAATACTTTACCTGTCAGATATATGGATAAGGATGGGATTTGGGTCAAAACAAGACATAGAGAACACTATTAGACAAAAAATAGATAACTTGGATTATATTAAATTAAAAAGTTTTGCCACAAAGCAATGCAACCAAGAATAGAAGGCAAACAACAAATTAGGAAAAAAAATATCTTTATAGCATGTCTTTCTGACAAAGACTTCATTTTTTAAATATGGAGAAAATGAAGTCAAATTTGTAAGAATACAAAGCATTTCCACTTGGACAAAGGATCAAAGAACATGAACAGGTAATTCTCAAACAAAATTAAAACTATATTTAATTCTATCAAAAATGCTCCAAATAACTGTTAACTAGAGAAACACAAAGTAAAACAATGCTGAAGTACCAACTCATATCTTCCAGACTGGCTAACATGACACAAAAGGAAAATGGTAAATGTTGGGGGGGATGTAGAAAAAATGAGATATTGATATATTATTGATAGTCTACTGATAAAAACATTCTGGAGAATAATATGCAATCGTGACCAAAAGATTATCAAACTCTGTATAACCTTTGACTCAGCAATATTACTATTAGATCTGTATGTCTAAGAGATTAGAGGTAGTGGGAAAAAAACCTACATATACAAAAATATTTGTAGCAGCTTTTTAAGTGATGGCAAAGAATTGGAATCTGAAGGGACTCCCATCAATTGAGGAATGTCTAAACAATTTAAAGAATATGCTTATAATGGAATGCTAGTGTGCTATTAGAAATTACAAACAAGATCACAAAAAAGAAAATGATGGAAATACTTATATGAAATGAAACAAAGTAAAATAAGCAGAACCAGGGCAGTAGCAAAAATAATATATGATGGTCAGCTATGAATCCCCAAACTATTATCAACAAGACAAGACTCTACGACCCAATGGGGATCCTTCTTTCCACAGTAAAAATAAATCTATATTTTAAAAAAATAGTTACATGAACATTTGGAATTATGGACAAATGACTACAAAACTGTACACTCTTTCACCCATCAATATCACTGAAGTCTATATCCCAAAGAGATTAAGGAAAACGGAAAAGGATATATTTGTATAAATAT
Source organism: Gracilinanus agilis (assembly GCF_016433145.1). Lineage (NCBI taxonomy): Eukaryota > Metazoa > Chordata > Mammalia > Didelphimorphia > Didelphidae > Gracilinanus > Gracilinanus agilis. Next base: position 159,437,491 of record NC_058135.1, read on the forward strand.
ATATTTTAACAGTTCTTTTGAGGTGCTGAAAAATTGGACATCCAGGGGATTCTAATCATTTTGGAAAGATCAAACAAGTTGCAGTGTAGGATTATGATAAAATATAATTGTGCTATAGCAAATAATAAGCAAGATGGTTTCAGGGGGAAAAAACTAGATCAGATTTTATGGATAGGAAAGGAGTTTATGAGCCAATAAGAGATGGAGAGCATTGTGAAATATAAAATGGATAATTTTGAATACATTAAATTAAAACAATTTTTGTACAGATAAAACAAATATTGCCAAGATCATCAGAAAAAGCAGAAAAATGGTTGAAAAAATATAGACAGCCTCTTGGATAGATGTCTTATGTGGAAAATACATGGATAACTTTGTCAAACCTATGAGAGTAAGGGCCATCCCCAATTTGATAAATAGGCAAAACAGGAACATTTTGCAGATGAAGAAATCAAAGGCATGTAAAAGTATATGAAAAATTTCTCAATCAACGCTGATTAGAGAGATACAAACCAAACAAAGCATAGAAATCATCTCATGCCCATCAGATTGGTTAAAATGACAAAAGGATAGAAATATAAATGTTGGAGGGTATGTGAGGAAAAGGGGACACTAATACACTCTTGGTGGAACTGTGAACTGATGAAACCATTCTGGAGAACAATTTGGAATTGCACCTACAGTTAGAAAACTGTGTAAACCCTCAGATGCAGCAATTCTAAATTTCTTAAGATAAGGGAAAAAGAATAAATAATCTATATATTCCAGAATATTTAGAGCAGCTCTGATACCTCGTTGTGTTGTGAAAATTCTCTTGGTTGTCTACAGACTATACCAAAGAATTTTAAGTCATAATAGAAAGACTTTGGGTACTATCATGATACCATGTCTCTTTTCTAAGAACCATTTTTCTTAACTATGAAGAGGTTCATCATCACTATTTTGCCAAATGGAAGAGTTCTATGGCCATAGAAACATATGAAGCAAAGAAAAATAAAAAATGGTGTTCAGTCTTATGCAGCAGCCTTCTTTTTTTCAGTTGCAACTGGCTTTTAAGAAATGGCTACATTATCAAAAACGATGGGATCCATGTGGGAGATGTCAAGGGACTTCTCTGGGAAATGAAATTCTGTATTCCTCTCCCACCAGGGTGAGAGGAATCTCTTTCCATTGGCTGCATAGCAGGAACTCTATATATTTAAAACAACTAGTTTGGGATGGCCTCTCTTCCTTTTTGGTGGCTTTCTAGAGAAGTGCTTGTTCATCCACAATATGGACACCATGTACTAAACAGAGAAGGATAAAAACCTAACCACTGTTTCCTTTAGGCCATTTAGCTCTAAAAAATTAGCTTGAGGTTTTGCTGTATACCATTTTTCTTTTTCACTTCTAGACATAGGAAGTGAATGAAGTCCCAGACCCAGGAAATTTAGCTTTAGCAAACTTGAAGTCAAGATTCCTGGCCAGATGTTGCATCTATCCTAGTAAGGAAAGCCTGAGAATCCAGAATGCCAGGATATAAGAACAGGGCAATTTTGGACTTTGAGTTGGAAGAATTAACGCCATAATGGAACTGAATTAAACTATGGAACAAATTCCTCTCTTTCCCCCAAAATGAGAGAATGTGTATGTGAGAGGAAATAATACCTATCAAGTATTGGGGGTGAGAGGGTAGAGATATTTGTGTGTTTGTTCTTATTATATTTTTGAAGTAAATATTCATTTGTAAAATTTGATCTGACCATTAAAAGGGTGAATGGAAACAAGGTGCTTAGAAAATTGAAATTAGGGGAAACTAATAGGTAGGGACTTGAACCGGTGGCAGAGTTGACACAATCCTTTCAAATCACACATAGTATATTGCTTGGATACGGATGAAGAATCCACAAAGGAGATTGACAAGGAGTAGTCATAAAGGGAGGAGAACTAGGAGACAGTAGTGTCACAAAAATGCAGTAAGAAGGGAGTATCTAGGAAAAAAGAGTAGTTGATACAATCAAAAACATCAGAAAATTAAGGATGATTAAGAATCATCAAGAATCATTAAGAAATTATTATCAAGACTAGCAATTAAGAGATCACTGATTAATTTGGAAAAAATAATTTGAGGTGAGTAATTAGGTAGAAAGTTAAATTTCAGGTGCCCAAGAATCAAATGATAATAGAGAAAGTGGAGAAAGTGTGCATAGATGGCTTTTTCAAGGAACTTCATCACACTAACCATTAAAATAAAATGAAGTACAAAATAGAGAGATGCTATGATTGCCAGTAGTGTTCAATATTAACATAGAGGCTGTCTGGGTATAGAGTTTAAATTAAAGACTGTTTCCTTTGATTTTGAGGTCCTCCAGATACTTTTTAATAGCCTTACTTTCCATCTTAGAATCAGTACTATGTATAAAAGGAGGTAATGAATTAATTATCACAACCACCAGGACAACATCTTCTCATAAAAAGAGTTAGAAATATTTCTAATGTATCAGTTATACAAGATATATATGTGTGTGTCATATTATATATGTGAATATATTTTTATGTATTTATGTGTCACAATTATACAGGATATATATTTACATATGTGTCCACATATGTGTATATATACCTATCATTTTGTATAAAGATTAGTGCATTTTTCTTGCATAGTGAACATATATTCTTTCTGTATTTATTTTTTGCTTCTTTGCTCCTAGATAATCTTTCACTTCTATAAATTAGTATCCCCAAGTTACTGTTCTCTCTTTTGTTTCTTCAAAGCACTTTTCCATTTCAAATACAGTTTTTATATTCCACCAATATTATTTTCATTTTTAAATCCTTCCCTACTGTCTTAGAATAAAAACAAAGTATCATTTCCAAGAAATAAGAGCAGCAGTAAGGGCTAGGCAGGTGGGGTTAAATGACTTGCCCAGAGTCACATAGCTAGGAAGAGTCTGAGACCAGATTTGACCAAGGACTTACTATTTAGAGATCGCCAAGCCTAGAGGCCACTGAGTCACCTAATTTTCCCTCCATCCATTATTTTTTCTGTTCAGGTTATAAACTCTGCTCTCATAGTTCTTATTTCTTGAATCCCTCAAATATACCACTATGTGATTCATGTTCTTTTCAAATTCTACCAGTTCTTCAGTCTCGTTAAGAGTTGAAAAATTTTCCTTTGTTTACTAGATCTAGAGTCCATATTTCCTTCTGTTATTATTTTTCCTATAAATCATCTGGTTATTCTAAGATTTTTGAGTTTTCTTCTTGCTAAAATCTGATAATTTCATTTCCCTTATTTCTCCTAATATTTTAATTTCAATTTCAAATCTTCTGATAGTGGCTGCCTTGGAGCCTGGGTTTCAAAGCATCTCAGTATTTTCACAGTCCACTAGCTTAGGTTTCTGCCCTCAGTGACTTTTGTGTGGTCAAAACTGGCCCTAGTTGGATGTCACTTTTTATTTGTTTTCCCTCCCTCCCAGTTTTAGTGGAATTATACACATTTCTCTGTTTGTCTTTTTAACTCTCTGTCTCTGTTTGTCTCTCTCTTTTTCTCTCTTTGTCTCTGTCTGTCTATCTGTGTTATGACTATAAAGGGTCCAAGGGAGATGTATAGATGTACAATGATGTTGATGTGCCTGTCTGTACTCTCCTCAGCTGCAGTTGATGGGAGGAACACCTACCTTGATCACCCTTGACTGCTGCTGTAAGCTATACCTTTCTCTCTAACAGCTGCCTAGTAAGCACCCTGAAGAGGTTAGATGGATGGGTAACCTTTCCAGGTCCAACCTGGGGTTGGATAAATTAGTATTGGGCTATTGATTTGCCTTGGATAACGTTCAGGATCTGACTATATTTGATTCCCTTCCCAAGGACCATGATAGACCACTCAGGAAAGTACTTGTTGTTGAACGCTCTTTATCTATAAACAGGGAAAGGATAACAAGGTCAAGGATTGGGGATTGGAAACCCTATTGATCTATTATCTATAAACTAATTGACAATCAGGACTTGGGGCTATTAATCTGGTGGAAGCTGGAGATTTACTCATTCCCACTATCTCTGGCCAGACCTGGCCATGGCCAAGCCAGAGAATGGGGAAGCTATTGATGCAGATGTATTGATGGTCTTATTCTCTCAACTCACTTACTGCCAGTGTTGGTGATGCACTAACTCTTATAGTCTATCAGGAAATATTCAGATTTCTTCCTATCCTCTTCTTCTTAGACCTCCCTGCCACCCTTCGACCACCCACTCAGTCCAGAGACTTCCCAGTCCAGAGACTCCTGTCCAGAGACCTCCAGAGAGAGACCTCCTTCAAAGCAGCTGTCAGGGGTATTTATATCATGGGGCCAACCAACGTTTGCCTCTGGCTCACGGCACCTGGGAAAATTCCGAGTCTTCCAACTGCCATCCCTGTCAGTCAAAGTGGCATCCATCATTTCCCAGATTATGAATATAGCATCTGTCACACACACACACACACACACACACACACACACACACACGTCCCGTCCTACTTCCTGTATTCCTCAGTTCTATCAGTTCTTTGGTCCAGTACTAGCAATTCACAATTTTCTAGCACTGATACTATATGGTTGTGGGCCCCAGACAGGTTTTTACTCTTGAAGGTCATTGTCTGTGTTCACCAGGACACCTAGAGCTGGAATCTCAAAGGTCCTGGAAAGAGGGAGAAAGAGCCAAGATTTAAGGGTAGATTTTATTGTATAGGTATGCCGTATCCTTAGGACTGCTAATGCAACTTAGCTGACAGTACTGTGGGTGGTGAGGGAGATATGCTGAGGGAACTCCGGTTCAATGAGCATCCATATAAGGTATTTACTTTGTTATTATTGATTTGCTTTTGCTTTTGTTTTTGTTTTACCTTTTTTCAGCTCCTTGGTGTCCTAGATCATGGACATAGCAGAACTTGCTTTGCCTTCAAAACTTAACTCATGTTTTGAAGAAGTTTAAAAGGTCATGAGAATAAAAGAAAATGTCCAGACCTCCTTTTTTTTTGCTTATGTGATCTTGAAATGCCTACATTTTAAAAATATCTTCAAATTTGTTGTTTTGTAAACAATGGATATAATTTAACTTCAAATTTATTCCATTCAGGCTGATTTTTCTTCGAAAAATGCTTTTCTAATCATTGCTAAATGACCTTTCCTGCCTTTTGAGTTAAATTCTTAACTGTTTTTTTGGAAATCCCTTCTTTTTTCTTATTGATGATTGAACTCTGATTTTCAGATTACATCACTATTACAATAGTTCTATCATTAAAATTTCCAGGGCTTGTTTTCAATGATCGTTTTGCCTTAGGAAGGTCAGGGAAATTAGACTGGATCTCTGCTCTATAGAAACTGAACCAATAGCTTTTTTTTTTTACAGGACAGGATTCCAGTTTGGTTTGTACCTATGTCTCTTGAAATCCATTCTGCGTTATCTGGGTTTATATCACTGAGGTTCTCCCAATGTCAAAATTATCTCATTCCTCCATCTAAAAAAAGGCAATACCTTTACCCCATTACCAGATATGAAGTGTTAGGCTAGATCATTCCTGAGAGGGAAGAGAACCATTTAAACCACAACCTAAGCTCAAAGAATAAATCCACGGAAGTTTGTCCGGTGGGACATAGAATAGATTAGGTACAATCTGGAGGAAAAAAAATTCTTTTCACAATCTTCCTCTCATTTATTAAAGCTTTGTATCATTTGGAGGCTTGTATGCCATCTGTATTTTTGTCATTTAAATGGTTTTTTGTTGTTATTGTACATTTCTTGTTTTTTGAGATGGTTCGGATACAGATAGTTAATAGTCCAAAAAAGAAATCAGTAACCACTTTCTCTGCTATTATTATAATATATATCAAGATGTATGCAATTTAAAATTTTAGAAGGCCTTGAATGCTAGGCAAAAAATACATTCTGAAGTTTTATCATGCATTCATGCCCCCAAATCATACTATAAATGCCACTAATAATGTCTATAGAATAACCCCCTATAAAATATATGACTATATGATAATATAATATATTATTATAAAAAGAAAAATAGGAATCATAAAGGAATTAATGTTAGGATATTGGCTTGGTTTCTTATCCTATAACTCTAAAATGTGTTTCTGGGAAGATTGCTCCTTTTAAATAATAACTTAAAGTAACCCTTGATCACTCTGGGATCCAGGTATATTATAAGTTGCTAAACACAGTTAGACGTGTCAAGGGTTCAAATAATATCAACCAGTACAACTACATAGTAAAGATTATTTCAATGATAGTTTGCTGGCATATTTAAATTCATTCGAAGTCAGTTAATGTCAGACTTCCTCCTCTTAGCAATACTTAGAAAAACATTAAAGGGTCATTTAATTTAAGAAGTCAGGAACCTCTCTCAGGAGTCATATCCCTGATTTGATCAGGGATTTAATAGGTCACTTTTCTTTTTCACTGCTCCTCAGTTTCCTCATTTGGAATGCTGAAATGACAGTCAAGATAGAGTAGTATACTTTTATAATATCGTTGTCAGGGGACATGAAAACCATATTATTCTAAGTATAGAAGGGCCCTGGTGAAAATTTACTCAAACCTGTCATATTAGTAAAGCTTATTATACCAGCCTTTTACAACATCTAATTTTGTTTCTGTAGTCACGGTTCAGCCTGCATTTTATTTAAATCTATATAGAAATGGATAGTTTTATCATAGGGCTTTATTATATTTATAAGCAACTGAAGAGGAAGGCCATGAGGGGTTCCTTTGAAGTCCTTATAGGAAGGAGTCACAAAATACACAAAGTTATTTGCACATACTTTATGGAAATATCACTGAGATCTATGAAAACAAAGTCTAGTAGGTCTGTGATTACAACTTGCACAGGGTAGTAGTTTATTGCATTGACTGCTACAGATGACCAAAGATCTTAGGCACAATTTTGCTTAAAGGTTAGGAATGTCAGCCTGGCCAAAGAAGGCATCCCATGAATAATATAAAATTATTTTAGATTGACTCATATAACTAAACAATTCTATTCTGATAATTGCTATTTTTCTTTATCTAATGGCAAAATTCAACACTTCAATGACATTTATATCAAATTCTATGGGTTCCAGAGTGGAAGAGAAAAGTGATTGATTAAATCCTGTTAGATTCCTTTTAATGGTTATTGCAGGAATCCTGTCACACCAATTTGACTTTTAAACCTTTCCTTCTTTGCAACTTGCATTTGAGAAAATTCCTATAAAAAGTATTTGTTCAGCTGACTTCTCAACCTTTCATTCATTTCCTTTTCCTAAACAAAAGCTAGGCTTTTGCTATCAAAACTTTCATTTGAAATCCGGGTTTTCTAGATTATAGTAATTATGTTTAAATAATTTGCTAGACTTGCTGGTAAAAACACATGTTGCATGGTGTCTTCTGCAATCTTTTTCTTTGATCCCTGAAATTATTAAAGTTTATATTGCCAAGCCTGCTGGGAATTTTCTAAACAAAAAGGGAAATCTCTTCCCTCTACACATGTTCAACTCCATTATCATTAAGCTAATTACACATACACACACACAAGGAGCAAAAAATAGACTCCCCAAATGATTCAGAGAGTACTATGGTTTGTGATAAAAACGATGGCTAAACTGCAAGTTATTGTGATACCATTACAGCAATTACACACTGCAGGGAAATTACCTCATTAGCATAATGTAATGTAGATTTCAACAGACATAATTACAAATCAATTAGTCAAATCATGCTCTGATTGTAAGACAGGTTATAGATCATAAAGGGTTAGTTTAGTCAACTGAAATTAGATGAACTTTTCTCAGTTATAATACCAGAAGAGTCTCATGATATATAGGTTATCAAACAGAAAAAAAAAAGGTTACCTCTTTTGTACAAAGTATTTTTGCAGGGTATTGTAATGAGCAGAAAAGCAGATTTCTGGCAGAGGAACACAGGTTTAGAAGTGCAAGAGACCACAGAATCTAGACTTCATCTTCTTGAATCTATTCATTTTATATCTTAGAAAACCAAGACCAAGAAGTTTTATGACACATAAAAATCACCTGAATAATAAGGAGCTGTTAGGGTTTCAAACAAAGTCCCCTGACTTCAGAACCAGTGTTATTTTTACTATGCCATGCTATCTGAAGCCCTGCTCAAACATTTTCCCTAACTGATTCCAGGCAATTTAACTGTTCTAAGTCTCATTATTCATATCTGTTAAGTAAGAGGTTAAGTAACAGGTTTATTGTGAAGCTGAAATGAGATCAAGTCTATAAAGACCTTAGTAAACCTTGGCATGTGGCATGTGGGGAGCTGTTAGTATAAATTTCTATACAAGAATAACCTCATGACTTTTTAAGTTCTCTATTAAAATGGAAAAGGCAAAAAAAATTACATTGACCAAACTCAAAGAAATGAAATAAAAGGGGAAAGGATACTATAGTGGAAAGGTCAAGGGACTAGAGGTCAAGAGCCTTGGTTTGTCATTCTAATTCTAACTCAGGTGTGCTTTGTGGTCAAATATCATTATAAGTTTTTTATATATTTTTAGCTACACCAATAAAATTGAGATACTTCTCAGTACTACCTACTTTTCCCAATCATTGTGTTGACAAAATGGGAAACCTGACAGGTCATACTTTGTTCCCTCAACAAGTTGGGTAGATGACTCTGGCCTCACAGAGGCATTTCTGACAGTCCCTTTTGATGTGGGAAGCTTTAAACACAGGTTTAATTACTTCTGATATCTATAAAACATCCTTGGTATGTTCAGAGTGCTTGTCATCAAATTAATCCCAGAGTAATGAATTATTTAATTTCTCTTAAATCAGAGGAATATAACTTTCAAAGTAAACAAACTAGTGAAGTCATGGCTATTAATAAAGTAATCAAAAAGTACTCTACAAAATTAAAAAACACTATAATTGTTTGGAAAGTGTTTTGTAGTTCTTTTCATATAATTCCTGTGTTTCTTTTGGTAGATAGATTCCTAAGTATTTTATATTATCTAGTGTGATTTTTTTTAAACCCTTGTACTTTGGTGTATTGTCTCATAGGTGGAAGATTAGTAAGGGTGGGCAATGGGGGTCAAGTGACTTACCCAGGGTCACACAGCTGGGAAGTGGCTGAGGCCGGGTTTGAACCTAGGACCTCCTGTCTCTAGGCCTGACTCTCACTCCACTGAGCAACCCAGCTGCCCCCTCTAGTGTGATTTTAAATGGTGTTTCTCTTTCTGCCTCTTGCTGCTGTGATGTGTTGGAAATATATAGAAATGCTGATGATTTATGTGCATTTATTTTGTATCCTGCTACATTGCTAAAGTTGTTGATTATTTCTACAAGATTCTTAGCTGATTCTCTAGGATTTTTAAGTAGACCATCATATCATCTGCAAAGAGTGATAGCTTAGACTCCTCATTGCCTATTTTTATACCTTCAATTTCTTTTTCTTCTCTAATTGCTACTGCTAGTGTTTCTAGTACAATGTTAAATAATAGAGGTGATAATGGGCATCCTTGTTTCACTCCTGATCTTATTAGAAAGGCTTCTAATTTATCCCCATTGCATATAATGCTTGTTGATGGTTTTAGGTATATACTGTTTATTATTTTTAGGAAGGGTCCTTCTATTCCTATACTTTCCAGTGTTTTCAATAGGAATGGATGCTGTATTTTGTAAAAGGCTTTTTCAGCATCTATTGAGATGATCATGTGATTTTTGTTTGTTAGATTGTTCATATGGTCAATTATGTGGATGATTTTCCTAATTTTGAACCATCCTTGCATTCCTGGTAAAAATCCCACCTGCTCATGGTGGATGATCCTCTTGATCACTTGCTGGAGTCTCTTTGCTAATATTCTATTTAAAATTTTTGCATCTATGTTCATTAGGGAGATTGGTCTGTAGTTTTCTTTCTCTATTTTTGACCTACCTGGCTTTGGAATCAGTACCATATTTGTGTCATGAAAGGAATTTGGTAGGACTCCTTCTTTGCTTATTATATCAAATCATTTGTATAGTATTGGGATTAGTTGCTCTTTGAATGTCTGATAGAATTCACTTGTGAATCCATCAAGCCCTGGTGATTTTTTCTTAGGGAGTTCTTTGATGGTTCTTTCAATTTATTTTTCTGATGTGGGATCATTTAAGTATTCCCCTCTTTTTATTTTTAAGGCCTAATGAATTCCCTCTCCCTTCTTCTCCCCTCCCTTTTTTGACCTCCCCACTCCCCTACTCCCCTTGGTTTATCCTTTCTGACTTTCTCAGTAGGGCTAGATAGATTCCTATATCACAATGGATATAGCCACTCTTCCCTCTCAGGATTAATTCCACTGAGGGTAAGGTTTAAAAATTACCTCTTAATGCTTTCTTCCTCTCCTTCTTATAATAGTATTCATCCCCTCCCCTTCCCATGCCCTCTTTGTATGTAATAGAATATCCTATTTTTCTTATTCATTCAAGTTTCTCTTGGTGTCCTCTACTATTCATCCCCCCTCTTTCACACACACCCATGATTGCTCATGGGTAGGACGAGCTAACATAATAAAAATGACCATTCTACCCAAATTAATTTACCTATTTAGCACCATACCTATCAAACAACCAAAAAACTTTTTCACTGAATTAGAAAAAACTATAAAAAAGTTCATTTGGAATAACAAAAGATCAAGAATATCAAGGGAAATAATGAAAAAAATGTGAAGGAAGGTGGCCTAGCAGTACCAGATATTAAACTATACTATAAAGCAGCAGTCATCAAAACGGTATGGTACTGGATAAGAGAGAGAAAGGAGGATCAGTGGAATAGCCTTGGGGTAAGTGATGTCAGCAAGACAGTGTATGATAAACCCAAAGAGCCCAACTTTTGGGACATGAATCCACTATTTGACAAAAACTGCTGGGAAATTTGGAAAACAATATGGGAGAGATTAGGTTTAGATCAACATCTCACACCCTACACCAAGATAAGTTCAGAATGGGTAAATGACTTGAATATAAAGAGGGAAACTAAAAAAATTAAGTGAACACAGAATAGTATACCTGTCAGATCTCTGGGAAAGGAAAAATTTTTAAACCAAGCAAGAGTTAGAGAAAATTACAAAATGCAAAATAAATAATTTTGATTATATTAAATTAAAAAGCTTTTGTACAAACCAAAACAATGCAACCAAAATCAGAAGGGAAACAACAAATTGGGGAAAAAATCTTTATAACAAAAAACTCTGACAGGAGTCTAATTACTCAAATATTAGCTAGTTGGTTAGTTATTCCTGTTGACTCCCAGAGGAGCATAGGGCCACAACCATCTCACGCCAACGGACTCTGTTCTGGGCAACTTTCCCCAGCTGGGCCCATGTCATTCCCAAGGTCTTTGTTTCATTTTCCGCAGATCTTTGCCAGGTCTGTTTTGGCCTTCCGACTTTCCTCCTCCCTGGTGGGTTCCAGCTCAGTGCTTCTCTGGCAACGTTGTCCTCAAATATACAAGGAGTTAAATCGATTATATAAAAAATCAAGCCATTCCCTAATCGATAAATTGGCAAGGGACATGAATAGGCAATTTTTACATAAAGAAATCAAAACCATCAATAAGCACATGAGAAAGTGCTCTAAATCTCTAATAATTAGAGAAATGCAAATCAAAACAACTCTGAGGTATCACCTCACACCTAGCAAATTGGCTAAAATGAGAAAAGGGGAGAGTAATGAATGTTGGAGGGGATGTGGCAAAATTGGGATATTAATGCATTGCTGATGGAGTTGTGAACTGATCCAACCATTCTGGATGGCAATTTGGAACTATATTCAAAGGGCTATAAAAGAATACCCGCCCTTTGATCCAGCCATACCATTGTTGGGTTTGTATCCCAAAGAGATCATAGATAAACAGTCTTGTATGAAAATATTTATAGCTGCGCTTTTTGTGGTGGCAAAAACCTGGAAAAGGAGGGTATGTCCTTCAATTGGGGAATGGCTGAACAAATTGTGGTATATGCTGGTGATGGAATACTATTGTGCTCAAAGGAATAATAAACTGGAGGAATTCCATATGAACTGGAAAGACTTCCAGGAATTGATGCAGATCGAAAGGAGCAGAGCCAGAAGAACATTGTACACAGAGACCAATACACTGTGGTAAAATAGAATGTAATGCACTTCTGTACTAGCAGCAATGCAATGACCCAGGACAATTCTGAGGGATTTATGGAAAAGAACTTTACCTACATTCAGAGGAAAAACTACAGGAGTGGAAACAGAAGAAAAACAACTGCTTGAACACATGGGTTGAGACGGACATGATTGGGGGTGTAGACTCGAAACTACCACACCAATGCAACTATCAACAATTTGGCAATAGGTCTTGATCAATGACACATGTTAAAACCAGTGTAAATGTGCATCGACTATGGGGGTGTGTGAAATCGGGGGGTGAAGGGGAAAGTAAGAGAATGAATCATGTAACCATTTTAACTTTTCTAAAAAATAAAAATTATTAAATAAATAAAAAATAAAATAAAATAAACTACTATAAAAGTTATTAGAATCTAATAAAAAGTTAATTGGTCTTTTTTTGTTTTTAAAAATCTTTACCTTTTATCTTGGAACCAATACATAATATTAGTTCCAAGGAAGAAGACTGGTAAGGGCTAGGCAATAGGAGTTTGACTTGGCTAGGGTCACATATCTATAAAGTGTCTGAAGCTAGATTTAAACCCAGAACCTCCCAATTCTAGATCTGGAGCTTAATCCACTCAGTCACCTATCTGCCTCAAGTTAGTTGTAGAAAATTAAAATTAAATAAATAGAATCTATTTACTTAAAATGCATTGAAATTTATTCTCTATACCATAATTAAGGATTCTCATTATGTTTTGGGGGAAAAAGATTTCTTACTTCTTCTGAAAAATCTGTTTTTCCTTCTTTATTTATCCTTTCTATCTTTCTTTAAATTTTTAAGCTAAATTTAATTCAATACCAATTTTCAAGTGACTACCATATTTAAGAAACTGTGTTACCAAAATGAAGAAACATATAGACTCTACTTTCAATGATCTTTTTAAAAATTAGTACACAGAATAAAGAACATATACATGAATGGTAAGATTTAAGCAATATGTTAAGATGCTTTCAAGAAGAGCCAGTTGAAGAACAATTTGTAAAAAGCAGACATTAAAGGGAATTCCAGATGAGATGTGATAAGAGTCCAACTAGGACATCAATGGGAATAGAAGGAAATAGATAGATGGAGAAATATTAAAGAAGTAGAATCAATTGAACTTGGCAACAGATTAAATGAGAGAGTAAGAGTGAAAACAAAAAAAAAGTTCTTTTTAACATAAATAATTAAGAAGCTGAACAATAGAAATATTCCTAAAGGGAAGAGGAAGGTATTTTATTGTTGCTGTTGTAGGGAGGTGATGAGTTTAGTTTGGGACTTGTTGAGACTGAGAAGTTCTCAGGATGTATAGGAAGAAATATCCTGAAATCATATGTGAATGTTGGACCAGGCTTTCGGGGGTAAAAGATCAGTGGTGGTCTTTTTGGAACTTAGGTGGTAAATGATAATTTTTCTTGAGGAGGAATATTTCCAAACTCCAGATTTACTTGTAAACAGATCAATTATCTAATAAATTAAGAAAGAGTCAGATATCTATATAATTTTATATCAGGAAAAGATGTCATAGTTTCAAATTTTAGTAATCATTAGTACTTAAGGATTTATTTTCAATAATGTAGTTCTACCAATGCTCAAAATTGTTTTTACATGTAATTGGGAAAACAAAATATCAAAGTAAAGAAAAGTCATTTTGCTTCTGAGTCTAAGATATACTGATTGTATATTAAAAATAATTATTTCCTCAATGATGGAGGAACTTAACCTATGTAGATATCAGAGAATTCTATCATGAAGTCTAGAGCCTTCTCGAAACTTTGGCAAATACACAAAAAACCTTATATGTAAACACTAGTTAGTGCCAAATTCCTTTGATCACTGACAGGAACTACTTAGCTGCCTTTGTTTTACCTTTCATAACCATCCTAGGAAAGCTAACACAGCCTCAATGACTTAGTAGCATTACTCCGCTTATCTGTATTCAGATATAAAGGAATTTGAATTATTTCCAGTTTTCTTTAGAATTTTGGTGTTTCTGGTTATTGTTGAGTAACTAAACATCCTCCACCTCCCAGAAAGTTGATTCTCTTTCCCTGGGCAAAAGTAAGATATCTTGTGGCCATAGTACATAATAAGGTTTTGGAAAACTTTCACAAAGGCTTTCTTCTATACAGAGCCATCAATAAAATGGTAAAATATGCTGCAATATCAAGTGAACATTTATTGAGTGCAAAAGGAGAGGAGAGGAGGACAGGACTTAAAAATGTTTTGTAGATTTCAGGGAAATGAGGATCAAATTGGGCACTTTTTCTATTGTTTAGTTATTTCAGTGGTGTCTGATTCTTTTCTTTCTTTTTTTTTTTATTTTAAACCCTTAACTTCTGTGTATTGACTTATAGGTGGAAGAGTGGTAAGGGTAGGCAATGGGGGTCAAGTGACTTGCCCAGGGTCACACAGCTGGGAAATGTCTGAGGCCGGATTTGAACCTAGGACCTCCGGTCTCTAGGCCTGGCTCTCAATCCACTGAGCTACCCAGCTGCCCCCTTGTCTGATTCTTTTTTATCTTATTTGGGATTGTCTTCACAAAGAAACTGAAGTGGTTTGCCATATCCTTCTCCAACTCATTTTATGGAAGAGGAAATTGAGGCAAAAAGAGTTAAGTGTCTAGCCCAGAGTCACATAAGTCTCTGAGGCCAGATTGGAACTCAGATCTTCCTGAATAAAGGTCTGATGCTCTATTCACTGTATGACCTTGCTGCCCCCTTTCTGCGCATAGTGGATAGAACTGTATTAATTTATTTAAGCATTATGCTCCATCATCTCTGGTCATCTGCCTCTATCCATTCCATCAGACCCACCTAGATTCCTTACCTGGTAGTCCTAATAGATGATCTTTTTCTTTACCTTGCTCAGAGTCAAGCTTCCACATCACTTCTTGGCCATTTCTAAGTCAGGTTGTCACCATCTTTTTCACTATCCTCTCTCTATATGTGAATTACCTTTAGTAGAATGTAAAGATTTTGAGGGCAGGAAGTATCCTGCTTGCTTGTAATTACGTCTCCATTATTCAGCACAGTGCCTAGGAAATAATATGAAGGGGAGAGTGATACAAAATGAAATGAGCACAGCCAGAACAATTTTATACAATTGCAGCAATATTATAAATATGATCAACTCTAAAAGACTTAGTAACTTTAACCATTACAATGAACTACAAAAGAGTCATGATAAAACATGTTATCTGTCTTCACAAGAACTGATGAACTCAGAACACATTTTGAATCACACTTTCTCATCTTTCTTTTTCTTCTTTTCTTTTTCTTCCTCACTCTCTTTCTTTCTTGGTACAAAGCTAATATAGATATTTATTTTGCATGTCTATTAATATTCATAATGATTTTTATTTTTGCTGCCTGGGGAGAGACTAAGGACAAGAGAGACCAATTAGGAGGCTATTGAAGTAGTCTAGGCAGGAGGTAATGAGATCCTATATTAGGGTAGTGGTTATATGAGTTCATAAAAAGAGATAGATGTGAAAGATATTATAGAAATACAGTTGACAAGACGTCAACATTTTTTGAGGGTGCAGAGAGGGAAGAATGACTCTAAGGTTGTGAAACTGGTTATCAAGAAAGATAATAGCATCCTCAATAGAAATGATAATTATATAAATGTCAATAAATTATTTTATAGTTGTTACTATTATTGTTGTTGTAATAATCCCTTTGGAGATTTAATGATTGCATAATCTCTGCTTCTGATTGTACACCTTACATTTAACCAGGTACTTCAAATATATAGCTTAAAGATCTTCAATGACACGTATACACATTGAGTGATAACTGTTTTAGTTTGGAAACATACATGTATTTTTTCTTTTAAAGGAAAAATAAGATTAAGCTACAATTATGCAATAGCCAAGTTTCATACTCATCAAATATTGCACTGTTACAGCAAAAAAGCATAGCTATTCTAATCATTGGAAAACAAATCCTGTCTTAACTATGGTCCCAAAAAACATCTGGAATTTCAAAAAGTATCATAGCTTGTTCAATTCAATCAGAGCACTCATGATACACAAAACACTGTCCTAGATCCTAAAGATGCAAACAGAAAGTAATCCCTACCTTCAACATGTTATAAATAAAAATTAATCTGGAGGCCTATGATTAGATTTATGAGTATTTATTAGTAAAGAGAAAGAAAGAGAAAAATAAGTTTCAACCTTTCTAATTTGGGGTAAAAATTTGATTCCCCATTGGATTCCCTATTGCAGCCAGTTGACCAAAGGCTTGTCAGAGATAACCAGATACATTTATAAAAAGATCAAACCCAGAGACAGAGTTAGTTCAGAGACCCATCCAGAGAGAGAGAGAGAGCTACTCAGCTTTCTTTGCTGGCTTTTCAACCCCAGGCTCTTCTCCCAATCCTTCCAAAGGCTTTCAAACTTCATGCCTTCTGCCTTGAGGAGCTGACACTGATTGCCCTGCGATTCTGATGCAGAAGTCAGACACGTGACTGATTCCTACATTGAATCTCTGGGTTACAGGGATTAAAGCTGGGATGGAGGTCCCCTAAATATTTATCTCACATTTGACAATGAAGATAAAACTTACGTAGAAATAAATATACTTAGCCTTGTCCAAGAGGAAATATTTTAGACTTCTTATCACATCCATTTCAAACTTGAGAGTTCCTCCTTGAAACTATTTTTACATATGTTTTCAACCAGAGCTTTCTCTAGGAATGCCAGAATTTGACTCATTTCTTTATCTCTACACACACACACACACACACATCTTATTCCTTTCAAGCACTCACTATGTCAATGACCTGTAAATAATGTAGGAATTGTCTCTAGTATTACAGGTTGATAGCAACCTACTAGGACTTATTATATATTCTTATAACTAAGAAGTTTCAGAGGACAGGCCAGAAGTCAGGTCTTCCTGACCACTAGAACTCTGTATACCAGGTCTTTCTGCTTCTAAAGTCGTCAGGCTTTAAAAAACAGAAATAGATAAGGAAGTCTTCATTTAATTAACAGCAAATACAGCCTCCCACGGGATTGCAAATTCCTTGGGCACATAGACAAAAATATTCCCTTTCTGAAACAACCCAATTTTTCCTGGGCACAATATTATCATCCACATTTAGAATATCACTCTGGAGTTAAACCCTTTTTTCTCACTCCCATAGTTCTTGGCAAGTCAACACCCTTCTCTAGACCTACAAAGACCACATACCTTCCTGTGTCATGAAAAGTCAAGATCCTCCAATTTGTGACTTGACCCTCATTGTTTGTTGGACAGTAATAATAATAATAATCAATTTATGGTCTCTCTTATTGTCATAAATCACAAAATGACAAGCTAACTTCAGGAATCATATGGTAAAGTCAGTCAGAATGAGATTTCCAGAATCCTGTGGGAGGCTGTAAAAACAGAACTGATTAAATCCATTAATGTTTTCACTTCATGTCTTTACAGATCCATTCATTACTTTTATTACCTTACTTGAGCATTCACTTTTGGGGTAAAATAAAAACTCCCTTAGCCTAGAATTTAAAAAAAAACCCTCTTAGCCTCTATCTTAGAATCAATATGCATACAACCAGTATGTAATATTATGTATTGATTCTAAGGCAGAAGAGTGGCAAGGGCTAGGCAATAGGATTTAAGTGACTTGCCCAGGGTCACACAGCTAAGAAGTGTCTGAGGTCAAATTTAAACCTTGGACCTCCCGTCTCTGTAAATTGAGCCACCTGGCTAACCCCTAGCCTAGAATTTAAGAACTATCATTTATATCTCATTTACCTTTTTAGCCTTATCCCATTTTGTTCCCCTTAACCTATATACCATGTTCCAACAAAATATTTACTAATCCTTCCCTCAGCTAGTTCTGTATTCTCCTACCTCCATGCAATTGCATAGGTTATTTCTCTACCTGGAACAGATACTCTTCCTTCACATTTTTGTCCATTTAAAGCTAGAATAAAAGTGAGCTCTGATGCCCCTATCTCTTATCATTCACTTTCTGTGCTTCATCCAGCAGTCCTAGAATAAAATGATCTCTTCCTTTAAAATTTCTTTAAAATATAGTTTGAATTTCTCCTTCCTCCCTATTCACATTCTCTTTTTGAAAAAAATATTTTATTCAATTAAATATTTCTAATTTACATGTAAAAATTAACATTAAAAATTTAATTCTAAGTTTCTCCCTTGTCCTACTTCCTTACTACTTGAGACAGTAAGCCATTTGATATTGATTATACATGTGAAATCATAGAAAATTTTTCTATATTAGCCCCACTGCAAAAGAAAATATAGAGAAAAATAAAGTAACACAAAGTATGCATATATGCTGCAATCTATATTCAGAGTTCATCAGTTCTATGGAGATATGTAGCTTTATTTTATCATAAGTCCTTTGAGATTGTCTTGGATCATTGTCTCAATAAGAATATCTAAATCATTCACAGATGATCATACAATATTGCAATCTTCTCTCTGTTCTACTCACTTCACTTTACTTGAATTCAAATAAGCCTTCACACATCTTTCTGAAACCATCCTACTCGTCCTTGATAGCCTTTGCTCTCTAAGAAATAATGAGTAGATTAATTAAAAAAAACTGGAAAGACCTATATGAGACGAAGATAATAAAGAGTAAAATGAGTACAGCCAAGAGAACATTATATACAAGTAGAGATTTCATTTTTGATTAATAACTTGTGAGTATTCTTCTCCAGAGAATGAATTGAGAAGTGGAAACCAAAAAGACATATTTATATGTTTTGCAGGATGATGTCTTCTGCCAGGTGGGGAGGGGAGAGAAGAGCTGAATAAATAAATAACATTTTAAAAGTAACACAATAGCCTTCCATCACAATCATATAGCATATAAGTTTTGCAATATCATACCTCTGGTCAATAACTTTTACTGGCATCCTCTTTGTGCTGAGATAAAATGCAAGCTATTTACCTTCCATTCAAGGTTCTCTACACTCGGGGTCTAACCCACTTTTTTATCGTTACTTCCCCTCACAAACTCTATATAGACCACTATACTTTAATTATACTATGCTACTAACTCCTTCTGGTAGGAAAGATACTGTAGTACAGTGGTAGAAAGAATATTGTTCTCTAAAGTCCTATCAAGCTATCACTCTAAGATGCTATGTATTCTAGTCCAATATCCTTTATGTTCTGCTATGCTTTGTTAAGGTATTTATATAAGGTAAGGGCTTCACTTGGAAAATTCTCTGAATAATTGAGATTAAAGCAAAATGTGGATACACAAACAAATATGATCTTTATTTATTGTCTGCTAACATTATTACAACTTCTATTCATAGAACTGAATCTATCCTATTAGGTTACACTAAAAATCTCTGTTCCACTAGGTATTTTCTATGGCTTCTTTGAAACCTAAATGACAAGATAACAATGTGGAACGTTGGTGTTGCTGTTATTTCTCCATAACCAAATAAGTTTTTCATGAGTTGATCCTGCCACCCCTTTAGGAAAAAAGCTATTTGGGGAGGCATTCTGTTTGCATAGGAGTTTAAAAATAGTAGCAGTTGGCACTTAGCACTTAGCAATTTGAAGATGGAAGATGGGGTTCATAAATTATTCAATTAGTATAATGTAATTATGGTTGTTAGCATTTGTGCTAATTGTGTCATTGTTTTTGGTAACAACAACAACAGATTTGTGTTTAGCAAACTAGTACTAAATGTACTAGCACATTACTTCTCAGTTATAATGATTGTTTTCCTGAAACTCTGAGTCCTGAACTCCTGCACCAATCTCTTAAGTTGCTTTTTTTCACTCTATATAAGACTAGAAGCAATCCTGCTTCTTTCCCTGTGCAGTTAATTATTTTAAACTGCTTCCTTGGTATTAGCATTATTTCAACTCTAAGTTAAGTTTCTGCAGCTTTATTGAACTATGGCTTAATTTGAAATTCCAAAATGACCTTTATTCTCTTACACACAAATTTGAAAACATGCTAGTGAAATCTATATCTTAAAAGAAATAATGCAATGGACTAAAAAGTAAGTGTATGGGAATCAATTACCCCTATTCTTGTTTTTTAGCTAGGGCCTGAGCAAGAAACCTGAGTTATCATTTAATATGGAAATTTAATGATAATTTGTGCAAAAATGTAGTTCTCTGTCAAACACAAGAGCAATCATCACCTCAATGAAATTAGCACTGAGACTTGAGTCAGATTTTTATTCTATTGAGAATTGTATTAAAAATTAAGATTTGTAGAATAATACTAAAATATTTTTATTATGCATCTATTAGGTCTTTAGGCTATCAATGGTTTAGCATCAATTAATTTTTTTCAATGAATCATATTCTGTAAATAAAAGATACTTCATTAACCTGCAATAAAGAGCAAGGAAAAGTGGCAACACAATATCATTTCTTTGAAATACTACTGAATATTCAGAGGAACTATAGTAAATATTTAAGCTTTTATAGATTCTTTGGAGATTAAGTAGCTATCAAAGTTCAAAATTACTTTAAGGTAGGTTCCTTGATTTAGAGACTAAGAACAATCTGGAAGGGGGAAATGAAAAAGGATCCTTCAAAATGTAATCATTCCTCTGGTTTTAGTTTGTACTTTCAAAAGTATAATGTAGCAGAATGCTAAACATTTAAAACAAAGATGAAAAGGAAAGGGTTTATTTCCTGCTAAGTTGAAGCCTATTTCTTCCATATTCAACTTTTAGATGATTATAGGGATCTAGCAATGGTGTACCAGAACCAGCAGGGAGCAAGTGAGGCAATTGTCAAATTTTTAGTGTAAACATTTAAGTCTCAGAAATCAGCAAACACCATAAATCAGGATTTGAATCATTGCTTTGTTGAATCTAAAGACTTAAGATAGTGGTGGAAAAAATGTTAATAATTGAAATTAAACTTAAAACTTTGTCTTATATAATTTTCCTCTGGAAATCCAGTTATGAATCATTTACTGGCACATTCCTAGAATCTTCTGTCCATAGTACTTAGCATAGCACTTAGTTGTTACTGTTCTGTCTTTTCAGTCCTATGGGGTTTTCTTGGCAATGGGACTAGACTAGTGTGGCCATTTCCTTCCCTGGCTCATTTCACAAATAAGGAAACTGAGGGAAACAGGGTTAATTGACTTGGTTAGGTCACACAGTTAATGTTAATAAGTGTCTGAGGTCAGATTTGAACTCAGCAATTTGCCTCTTCCTAACTTCAGGCCTGGC
The DNA here is from genome assembly GCF_016433145.1 of Gracilinanus agilis. Classification (NCBI taxonomy): domain Eukaryota; kingdom Metazoa; phylum Chordata; class Mammalia; order Didelphimorphia; family Didelphidae; genus Gracilinanus; species Gracilinanus agilis. Next base: position 159,458,831 of record NC_058135.1, read on the forward strand.
TCTCTATCCATTGCCAACCTAGGTACCAAACATGCTCCTGACTCCTGGTCATTCAACTTGTATTCAACTTACTTAATTTCTCTATTTTTAAAGATAATCATTGGAAACTGTCATCCTTGAGGAGTCACCATTGTAATGGGGAAAATAGGAAACTTAAGATAAGGCAGAATAGATGACAGCTTGAAGAAATCTTGGAATTCATGGACATTCCATAATGGAGTGAAGCCAGGGTTTGAAGAGAGAGTGGTTTGGCCAAGCTGAAGGAAAGAGGTTTTGGCTGTGTGGTCCAGCTTTGCCAAATATCCAGGGAGCTGATAGAGTGGGATATCACTGAGAAGAAGATATGCCAATCAACTCTCATAGCCTAGGTAGAGGAAGGTCTTGGATATCTATTGGTGGACAGCAGATTTATCTACTTACTCCCTAGAGCTTTTTGAGGATTAACTGGCTGTGGATAAAACTTGATCCTGATTTCCTGTGACATCTGTGACATTGTGGAGCACCATGGACAAGTGTAGTGAGAATCCCACCTCTCCAGCCCTCTCTTATTTTAGTTAGAGATTTAGTTTAGTTTAGACCTTAGTTTAGTTAAGTCATCTGGCTTAAAATAGTGTAGATCCTGACTCAACTCCCAGTTCCTGAGTTTGTCCTTAGATAGCTAGGTTAGGGTGACCTCTCTCTACCGCCCTTACCCTTTAAAGTCCACAGTAGTTTTATTTTTGTTCGTTTGTTTGTGTTTGTGGTGGCAAAGAATTGGAAACTAAAGAGATATCCATCCACTGGGAATGGGCTGAACAAATTGTGGTATATGATTATGATATGATACTAATATGTGAAAAGAAATCATGAAAAAGACAATCAAAAAATTGGAAAGACATATGAGCATAACCAGAATATTTTACATAATAATGATCAACTCTGAATTATAACTATTATCAGAAATGAAAGGATTCAAGATAATGCCAAGAAACTCATGTCAAAAAAAAGAATCTTTCCACCAAGAAAGAAGGAACAAATTGAGTCTGAATGGAGATTGAAGCACACCATTTTTCACTTTATCTCCTTGAGTTTTTTTCTTGCATGATTGATATGTCTCCTTTCACAGGATCAACATGAAAATGTATATTGCATGATAGTATATGTATAGCCTATGTAATATAATCTTCTATCAGAAACTGATGGAAAGGAAGTAATAAAGAGAACATGGACCTTAAAATGTCAAAAAGCAATTATTAAAGGTAATATTTTCTCAAAAATAATTAAATAAAAATAAATACTACTAATGTAAGAGAAAAATTCCCTACCCCTTATATGAGGATTAGATTTTAATGTTATCAGTAGTCTTTACATAATCATGATTGTAATTCTAAGATAGCATAAGTCACAATTTTAGTAGGCTTTTTGGGATTATTTGAGTATAAGTATTTAGGTTTTGAATTAAGTAAATAATTGCTTTAGCCTAAGCCTTAGCCTCCACCCTTCATTCATCCACAATAATGGTCCTGAAATAGGCCTGACATGGGTTCAAAGAGTGGTACCACTCAATACCACTGACTCTTTTCTTTTACAACACTAGTCCAGGCTCTACCTCTCCCCTCCCTTTTCCATCAAGTGACTTCTAAGTCATCATCAAGTATCTTCTTCTTCTAATGAGAAGTACGTCCTGTTCTATTTTTAACATGGCATTTTTAACTTGGTATATAAGTTGTGATATTCTCTGGAGAATATAGGAAGGACTCTATCAGTGCTGGGCGCCTTTTGGTCTTGACCAGAAGTCTAGCTTTATTGTGAGACTTGGCCCTCTCTTAATAAACCTATCTTTCTTTTATGGCTTGGAGACTTTGCTTATCATTTACATTCCTGTGGTCAGAAATTATAAAGCACTAACAAAGCTCCTTACTTTTTTAAGCCTATATATCTATCATATGTTTTTAGGAAATAAGTTAAAGGTCAACAGCTCTACCAGTTCCTCCAGCTATCTCTGACCCAAACTTTTTGTTTTTAAGTAGATTTGTTTAGTGTTAAGGAATGATAGGTTTCTTGAGAAAGGAGGAGAAGCATAAAGGAGAATTAGAAAGGAATCTATATATCCATGCTTTTCCCAATGTCCTATTTAGTTTTGTCTAAGAGGAATTCTTAGGAAATCATCAGAAGGGAAAAAACAGAAGAATGAACAAATAGCTTGAATGAAATTATGAGTAATTGCTGAGCACAGTTCAGGCAAGAGTTTAGACTACAGGATTCCAAGTAGCAGGAAAAGAAAGAGTTGAAAATATAGTCTTTGAAATTCCAAAAATCTCTAATTAAGAGTCTAATAAATAGGTATATTTGATTGGGATCTGCATCACAAAAAATCCATTAGTAATACCTAGTGTTCCCAAAACAAAGAACTGGAAGATCATATTATGGAAGAAACAAGAATTTCCAACAAAAGACCAGCTGAAGATAAAAGAGAGAAAGAAGCAGCTCAACAAAGAATGTGTGTTCTAACTGATAACCAGATGAGAGTAGCTGCTCACTGGAGATAGAGTGTTCATAAAGCAAGCAGTCTGATAGGAAAACCAGAAGAGGTATTGCATTATCAGATGCATATTACCATTATATATTTGTATTAGTTGGTCATATGTGTTCCCTTTCTTGTCTTTTGAATTCACCACTCACAAGTTTTCTTTTCATCTGTCTTTATTCCAATAATGGTATGATAATCTGTGGAAATGTGTATGTCTATGTTTTGGGGGAAATATTTCTTGTCATTCATTTGTCATGCTATCTGTTTAAATATATTTTGCTTTGATTGAATGTAACTTCTGTTTGCCCTAGCAAAAATAACTACATGGTGGAAATTCACAGGCTGTAGTTTTAAGTATGGTATGACTTCAAATTACCTCAAATCCAAAGTTTACTTTTGGGAGCTCATATATAAGGGGTATCCCTTGATGCTACAAATTAAAATCATTTTTTAAATCCTTCTTTTCTTTCTCCTTTAATGATGCTCTTCTCATCCATGACTGCCTCTCTAGCCAGCAAGAATACATTTCCTGAGATTATGAAGGTCAAAAAAAGTTTATTACAAACTATTAACACTTTTTATTGTTCTCCAGTGTAACCAGAGATGGAAAACACTGATCTAAATGAACCCCAGGGTGAGTGAATCTTGGTGTTATCTTTTATATTATCTTTAAATGGCTTCTCTGAGACTGTAACTGAAGACTGCTAAAATGGCTGCTGCCAGTAAGGTTCATAGTGGAAGGAATGCTAGATTTATATTCTGAAGACCTCAACTCCAATCTCAGCTCTGCTTCATATTTCCTTTGTGATGTTTTGAAACTCCTAGGTTCTATTCTACAAAATGGACCAGATGACATCTTTTCTAGTTCTAAATCAATTGCTGAGTTTCTTCTCTATCTGCCTATCTACTCTTCCTCCTAGAAATGTTGTCAGTTTTGACAGATGGTATGCATTTTTTAGGTAAAAGTAATATGATTCCTAAAACTTACACATAGCTCTATTAAGCTAAATTTCCAGAAATTGACTGAAAACAATCTCAAAATGAAAAATTCAAAAAACTGTTTTAAACCTTGGGACCATCTTTAGAATAACTGTATAACCTCTTCAAATAATAGTTTTAGAAAGTATTCTATACCTGGTTAGAAAATAATCAATCACTTTAAAAATGTTGGTAAAAAATGAAAAAGAAAATAATAAAAATAGTTTCCTTATTATGTCAATGTTGAAAACAAAATCAAGTTGCATACTATGCTAATAATAATGCCAAAGAACATAAGTTAACACATATGGGAATTATACCTTTCTCTCTTCACATCTCCCAATGTTGATGGATATCCATGTTCTTATCATTCCCTCACTACATAAACAGAATGTTTACTAAATTTTATTCCCTGTTGTAAAAATTATGGCTTTTGACATTCTAAAAGGCTAATGAATTATTTTAAAATACCTCTCTCTTTAGTAAATACACTAAAGTTATACTTACATACTGCAGTATGTTATGGGTATAACCTAGTTCCCAGAAACCTGTGTCAACAAAACACAAACTCTTTATCTTATGACTCTGGAAAGATTTAAACTATGAGCTTGGCAATTATCTAAAGATTCTAGTATTCAATTTAGGAGAGTTTGTACCATAAAGTTAGTAAACAAGTGATGAATTTTTCCCAAGGAAAATAATGAAAATATTCACTGAGGCATGAAGGAATTGCATCTTATGCTAGTGGTTATGAAAGGTCTAAAATATATAGCAAAGGATTAAGAGAAAATTTTGAAGAAGATGTAATAGCTATCTCAAAGCATTTGAAAGGATATTACAGGATAATTAGATTTTTACTGTTTGGCCTGGGAAGGAAGGATTAGAAGCAGTAGAATGGATATTGCAAATATAGAATTTATAGATTTTAAGAACTTTAGTAATTTATTTAGAGAATAATATCATAACAATCATAATTATGCAAAAGTAGAATGGTTACTCAAAGGAAATATTGGACTATTTTACTTAAAGGTCTTCGAAGAAAGGCTAGATAACAAGTACTTTTGGATGTATATTATGAAGGACATTCTTAGTTAGGCTTGAGTAAATTGGAAGAGGTGGCATCTATGATTCCTTCTAAGCTTGAGTTCATAAAATTGACTGAAGGTTTCTCTGATGCTCTGAATTGAATAATATGGAATGATTAGACAGGAATTGGTAAGACTCAAATGTTCTTAAATTTAACTATGACTTCATGATACTTATTGAAGAAAAAGGGAATGTAGAAAGAAGTCACTGGTATTTAAATAAAAAGAAGATAGTATTTATGTTGCAATCTATTGTAGTTTATTACTCTTTAATTTTTTTTACTTTTAACATTATTTTCCTGTTAAATTTTGAATTACAATTATCTTCCTTCCTTTTAGAAATTCATATAGATATTACTGTGGCTTTTTTCTGAAACTACCTCCTTTATATTTTCTTATATTGCAACAATATTCTATATCATATTCAGCAACTTGTTCTGCCATTCCTGAACTGATGAGCATCTTCTTAATATCCAACTCTTTGCCACCAAAAAGAGTGACTATAAATATATGTGTGTGTGTGTGTGTGTGTGTGTGTCCTTTTCATTCTTTTTTGATATCTTTGTGATACGAATCCATTAGTGGTATTGCTGGATCAAAGGAAATGCATAGTTTTATAGCCATTTGGGTATCGTTCCAAATTATTTTCACAAATGATTGCACCAGTCCATGACACCAATAAAAGTTTCTTAGTATTACTGTATGCCCTCATCACCTTCACCACTTGTCATTTCTGTTACATGTAATAATATACCTCAGAGTTGTTTTAATTTGCACTGTGCTAATCAATAATGATTTAGAGTAATTTTATATGACTATAGATTGCCTTGATTTCTTCTTCTAAAAACTGTCTGTTCATATCCTTCAACCATTTATCAATTACAGAATGATGTTTTTTAAAAATTAATTTGATACAACTCTCTTTATACATATGAGAAAGAAGTCCTTTATAACAGAAATATTTCCTCATTGTCTATGTTACCTTTTGGAAAATGTAGTTTCCCTGATCATCTATTTTTATCAGGTCTCTTTTTGCTTTTGCTTTGTCTAAAATCATGACAACTATTTCTGACTTTTTTTTTTTACTTTTGCTGAAGTATAATAGATTCCTCAACAGTCCTTTATTTTAACCCTGTGTGTATATTTCTATTTCAAGTGTGTCTCATATAAATGCCATTATTTTATTCTGGTTTCTAACCCATTCTGCTAATAGCTTACAATTTATGGGCTAGTTCATCCAATTCACATTTATAGTCATGATTACTATGTATTTTCTGCCATCTCATATTCTTCTGTTTCTTCTTCTCTCCTTCTTTTTATCCTACTCCTCCTCAAAACCCTATTTTTCTTCTAATCACTCTCTCCCTCAATTCTCTTTCCTTTTATTTTCACCCCTTCCCCTCTTATTTTCTTATTGAGTAAGAGATTTCTTTATACCACTATGTGTGATTTTTTTTTCCTTCTTTGAACCAATTCTAATGAGAATGAGGTCCAAACATTGCCTGAGACCCTGAAGCATTTTCCCTTCACAGTAAAAATCTCTTTAAAAGCATCTCTTTTTCCAAGAATATTTTCCCATTCTAATTTTTTTCTTACCCCTGCTCTCAGTGAATTCCTCTTTCTCTTCCCTCCATTTTTGGAGGAGCTTATTCCAATATAACTCGCTCAGACCAGCACCTTCTGTCTATGTTAAGTCCTCCTACCTATCCTAACAATGATAAAGTTCTTGGGTGTTGCATGGTTCATTTTCTAATAGAGAAATGTGAAAAGTTTAATTTTATTGATATATTATGATTTCTTTTTCACATTTACCCATTAATACTTCTCTTGAGTCTTTGATTTAAATGTCAGATCTAGCCTTTCCATCAGGATTGATTAAAAGTCCTCTATTTCATTAAACATCCATTTTCCCTCTGAAAGATTATAATAAGTTTTGTTCAATAGATTATTCTTGATTGAAATTTTACCTTATTTGCCTTTAAAAATAGCATATTCCAAACCCTCCACTCTGTTACTGTGGAAGCTGCTAAATCTTGTGTGGCCCTGAGTATGATTCCATGATATTTTAATTATTTCTTTCTGGCTTTTTGCAATATTTTATCTTTGACCTGGTCTTTCTGGAATTTAGCTCTATTATTCCTAGGAGTTTTCATTTTGGGATCCTTTTCAAGAAGTTATTGGTATATTCTTTCAAATTCCATTTTATCTTCCTGATCTAAGATATAATGGCATTTTCCCTTAATTTTTTAATCTGATGCGCAGGCTCTTTTATAAATCATGGATTTTTATAGCCCAATAATTCTTAACATGTCTTTCCCCATTCTATTTCCAATGTCAGTTGTTTGCCTATGATTTTCTTCTATTTTTTATTGTTTCAACTTTGATTTATTATGTTGATATTTCATGGAGTCATTAGTTTTCATTTACCTAATTCTAATTTTTCAGAGATTATTTTCTTCATTGAGCATTTATACTTTATTGTTTTTTTGCATTCGGTCAATTCTGCCTTTTAAAAAGCTCTTTGTTCATTGAATTTCTACACCTCTTCTACCACTAAGCCAATTATGGTTTTATTTTTTTTTTTAGGAATTTCTTTTCTTCAGAGAATTTTTGTACCTCATTGGCATTAGACCAGTTCTATTTTTTAGGTTTTATTTACTTCAATATTTTTGTGCCTGTTTACTAAGTTATTAATTTTCTTTTCATAATTTTATTTTATCACTCATTTCTTTTCCCATTTTTTCTACCAATCATATTTTTTTCTTTAATTTTTTCAGGAATTCTTGTTAGGCTTGTGTAAAATTAGCATTCTTTCTTTGAAGATTTGGTTGCAGCTGGTTTTACATTATTTTCTGCTTTTATATCTTTAACTTTCTCATTACTATAACAATTTTTATGGTCAATTTTTTTTAATTAATCCTCTTTCCAGCCTATTTTTTGACTTTGAAATTTATGCTAAAGTTGTGCTCTATTCCCATGGGGGTGAATAGGAACTGTCCCCAATTTCAGAATGTCTTTGTGCTATTGCTTTGAGAGTTAGTTCTAGGATTCTGCAAGTTTTTCAAAGTCTTCAAAATGTGATTGAAAAAATTAAGGTGTGGTCACTGATTTCATGGTCTGCTCTCTGACTTTTGCTTCCTGACCTGGTTCCTGCTTCCCTGCCCCTGAAAGTATTAGCATTTCACCTTTCCTTCAAATTCTGGCTAGGATCTCTAATCTTATCAACCATAAGCACTCCATTCTGCCCTGCAACTGCAACCAGAATAGCATATCAGTAAAAAATTCAGCAATCAGTACCAGCTACATCCAATTCCAGCAATGTGTTCCTTGTAATGTCTTTCTGACAAGTTTTCTAACCCTCTTAATACCTTTGAACTGAGATCTCCCAAAATTATTGCGTTTACTGTAGCTATTGTTGCTATCACAATATGTACATCTAAAGTACTGTACATTACTTATCTCATTTGATCCTCACAAGAACTCAGTGAAGTAGATGCTATTTTCCCCATTTTATATATGAGGAAAATGAAGCATGGAGAAAGATCAAAAAACTTGTTCAGAATCATATTTCTACTATTTCTCTGAGAAAGAATGCAAACTCAAATTTTTCTACGTTCAGGACTAAAATTCTATGTACTTTATTACATAACTGATTCTATTTTTCAAAGGAACTCATGGCTAGGAATTTCAAACTGATTTTCATTCTATATGTTGTTAGTTGTTAGGGAGACCAAACAAAGGATTGAAAACTATTTTTTAAACCAATCAACCAACCTTTATTTATTAAGATCTTACTCTGTGTCAGCCACTGAACTAAACATTAGGGGTATACAGAAAAGCAAAAGCAAGATCTCCACACACTTTTCTTAGACATTCTCCAAATAATAAATACCCATTCATTTGCTTCCTTACCTACACTCTGTGTATACATAAGTTGTGGTCGTCATTTCAATCCTATCTGACTCTTCTTGATTCCATTTAGAGTTTTCTTGACAGAGACACCAGAGTGGTAGCAAACTTTATTCTAATGACTCCTCTAGAACACTGGTGAGAACATTTAAATTGGTCTCCTATTTTATTTATTTTAGGAAATCCTTATGTCATATGGAAATATAAATTTTAATTCAGCCTTTACTAAAAAGTAAAAACAGTTCCAACACTTTTTTCCTAGAAAAAAGATTATTATTTTTTAATTTCTTATTTTTTTAAAGTTTTCATGGAATTTCTTTGGAATTTCTTCCAGATTTAGAAAAGACATGAAACTTCCATTTTGTCCTATTATTCTCTAAGGTTCTCAAGCCAACAAAATATTCTTAACTATTATTTGTCAAGCACTATGCTAAATGTTGTAAGTACAAATAGAAAGACACTCAAGGAACTTATGTTCTAATATGGGAAGAAAGTATATAAAATGAATATGAAAGATGATTGATTAACATGGGTTATGATGGAGGAAGTCTGGAGATTCAGGAATTGAGCCCATTGCAGTCTTGTGAGAAGTGAAGAAAGACATGACTAGTCTGAACACTTTCCTTAAAATGTAGTTATTTAAAGGGCATAGGCAATCAGTTGAAGGAGTCACATTTGAGCAATATACATCAAGTATGAGAAGTGGAGTGAACTTTTAGGATGAAAAGTCTTCTGTGTCAAGGTATAGAAAGACTAGAGAGTGAAGAGCAGACATAAGACATTATGGTAAATGGTCAATATTGTTCATCAGGTTATACTTGGAACATATGTTATTGTCTTCCATAATCAAATGGCCATTTATAGCAGAACTCTGGTCACATTTCATCCATAAACATCTTAAAGTACAACAAAAATTGAGGCTTTGTGGTATGGCATAAATAATGAAAGGAAGACTGAGAAGACATAAACTCTTTCCCTGGAATTTTCATGTAATCAAATCAGTTAATATTGATATTTTTGGACCTTAGTTTTTCTACCAATAAAATGAGGGAAATAATCATATTACACATCCCTTTATGAAATACATTTTTAATGAAATAGAACTAATGTGTTTTCCCTTTGTTTCCAAAAGATCATCCTTCTTCAGTCCATTCTGTCAACATGCATTAAAGATTTGACTCAGTAAATTAATGAGATAGAAGAAAACAATAACATGGTATATGGAAATAGACTTGAAGCCTATTGTCTGATAATTAATGAATCTTGTTACTATTTTTTCTATGCACTTAAATTGCTTTGATAAATCTTTTTGTTTAAAATACTTTTATTTGACCTTAAGTGACTAAAAGAGTTACTTTAAATAACTTTACTGGGAATTTTTTTGCTTTTAATAGAAATTGTTACCCTTTATTTAATTATAAGAAGAGGAATAAAGTGGAAAAAGAGTTATTTATGTACCATTATCAGCAAGTTTTTGAATTTCTAGAAAATTACATTAAATTACATTTTAAAAATAAATTATACATACATACATGTATGTATGTATATAAATTATAAAATAAAAAAATAAATCCCCATGCTCAAATAAAACTAATGTGTGTTCACTAACTAGAGCTGTTATTCTGGGCCAGGTAAAGTAATATGCTGTATTGGTGAGTTCCTGGACAAAACAGATAAATAATATTCTAATAATAAAGGGTTTTTCTGTGCATAAAGGAGATATACAGAGACAGAGAAAGTAAGACAGAGGAAGAGAGAGGAAGAGAAGAAGGAAAAAATAATGAATAGGCTTAATACAGTTTTCCAGAGACAATACAGGATGATAAGAACAAGTAAATGTATAATGCAACTACTGATTTATGTTGACATATGATAAAGTTCAAGATAAAGGGACAGTGTTTATAGCTCTTGAATGCAACTTGTCAAGTTGGAACATAGTGAAATATTGTTCAATAAAAAAAATGGAGATTAGGCAGAATCTGACAATGGAGTTTGCTTGTATCATTACTTCCTGCCTTCCTCACACAAGAGCACTTGTTATTGAAAAATTGGTGCTAGTCAATTTGGCTGTCCAAATTTTTTTTCAAATTTTCTGGATTGGTGTTTGAGCCAAGAAAAGTTTGGTGCCTAGATCCTTTACACCATTGATTTGTCTGAATCTTGAATATCAAAGTGAGGGAAGGAAACAAAGATTTCAGGAAGCAATTATCACTAAAAGGAGATACAGTAAAAATAGGCATAGTGCTTATCATTTACAGTAATATTAATATATAGCACTTTAGTGTTTTCAAAGTACTGTCTATAGGTTGTCCCATTTGATCCTCACAAAATCCCTTAAAATTAATCACTACCATTAACCCCTTTTACATATGAAGATACTGAAATTGTGAGAGTTTAATTGGATTTCCCATTGTAAAAAAAATAGTAAATATATGAGATGGGATATAAATTAAGGTCTTCCTGACTCTAAATCTAGTTTTTTATGCTTATGACACTAGGCTGCCTATGAAATGATTTATTATTTACAAAGTCCTTTACAGAGTTCTAAATATGTAGTCAGGGGTCCTGGCTTCAAATTTCAAAACCTATTTCTACTATATACTATCTGTGTGACTTTGGATAAATAATTTAAAACTTTCTTTCCTTAGTTTCTTCACATCTAAAATTAAAGGATCGAATTATTGGCTTCTGCATTCCCTTAATGCTAAAGCTTAGTTTCTGGAGTTTTATTCTGATAACCACAATGACCCTATCTGGGAAAATGCAATATAGTGATAAGGCCATTAGATATTTGATCATTGTTCTTTTTATTCCCCTAATAAGAGCATGCTGCTTAAACAATGTTGGTGAAATCTGAATTTTCTTTATAGATGTTCTTTTCAGATCAATGGATTACAATTTAAGGATCAAACAGTGGAATCTACGACATCTGATAACATGGAATCTTGCATTGTAAGAGTCATTTAATAAGGGTTATAGCTTGTTTTGAGCAAGAACTTAAATATTAGAAAGCTCATTAAATACTGTCAGTAGCTTTCTACCAATGCAAAAGAAGTCAATTCTCTAGCTCTGTGGAAACTTTTTCTTCCATGGACTGTCCCTCCCTTATGATTTCCTAGTGGAGATACAGATCTATTCTAAAATAAGAACAAGGGCCTAATATTAACAGCTGAGTTTGAGCTGACTGAAACATCATGGTGAAGCTGATAAATTGCACAATGCTTCAACAAATGTCTCAAATTCAATCATGTTTATATGCACAATACCTTATACATGAAGAAATAAGAAAATTATGTTTTATTTTATTGATTATTCTTACTTGAAGTTAGAAATATAAAAGAAATATAAATCCATATTTTGTCATTCATCCAGCAGTCTTCCATCTTAATAGAACCTTGTCTTTACTCTCAGTGCCCTTTGGGGCTTATATGAAATATTATTAGTCTTTATTATATATAGAAGCTGCAATTTTTGCCAATATTTCCCTAGGGAAGGTGTATATTTTACCTCTTACTGTGCTGATTTTTTCCCCACAAATCTGGAAAGGTGAAGAATGCTTTCTACATATGCATATGACATATAATAGATTTAAATGTTTATGCCACTTAAGCCAGCTGACTTGGTTTAATTAAATGTGGTTCATATGTACATAGCTAATTGTTGATAGATACTTAAAGTTTGTATTATCAGTACTGCTAAGGTAACTTCACATAGGGATTTAAAATAATTATTTTTCTTAATATTTCCTTATTATCCCTATTTCAGAAAAAATATCATTCATTGCTTAGTACTCTGTCAAAAGATGAGATACTTTATTTCTGTTTAAATTATCAAATCCATTCCTAATGAGGACATGATCAAGATTTGGTTATTGCTCAGAGCAACTATTTTTTTTCATAACCTTGCATCAGCTGAATCCGAGGCAGATATAATTTGATATTGTTTTAGATGTAAGAAACAGTAATATAATTTTTTAAGGACATATTCCTTTGAGTCAGAGGGATAGCTTCATTATCTGAGATATTTTTAAATGTGACAATTATGAGTAACTACATTTATCTCCTATTTAAAATTAATTCAGTTTTATGAAGGGAAAACAAAAACAAAACCTTTTAAAATGGTTTCATTCCAGTATAGCTGTCTATAAGAGTTAGGTTAACTAGATGACCACTTATTTTCCATTTGATATTATCAAAAAAGCAAATTGATAATTATCTTGGTAAAACAGTGGTTTGGAAACAGAGACTAGGGATTCAAAAGATATTTTGTTCCACCTCCTGAATGAAGGACAGCATTTCTTGTTCATCAGTAATGCAAATCATCAACATCAGTACATTTTTCAACAAGCCACCAAAAATAAGATCTATGGCATAGAAGAGATCAGAGGAGATATTGGACAGTGAAAAATGATGAAAGAGTGCCAGCAGCACAATCTTACAGAAAGTACAATGGATATATGCATGAGAATATCCAGATAGAACAAGCTTAACCATTTATAATATTTTTCCTGTGAAAAGTGCAATTCAAAGAAAAAGAATCTTTCTAAAAATATCCTTCCTGACATAAGTAAAATATGTCTGTAACTTTGTCCACTTATGCAGATCTCAATTAATCCTGGCCTAATTCTTTCTTATTTTGTCAATGCCATATTGCAAAGCCTTCACAGGGAATTCATTTCACATGCCAAGACTTCCTTTTTAATCTCTTGATATTAGATGGATGTAAATGGTACATAAGTTCCAGTCTGTTCTCTGGTTTCCTTGATCTTTCTGCTACTTGACCAGTCAGTCTTTATCTCTGGTGACCTTATTCTTTCATGACATTTAAATTTTGTTATACAACATCTCCTTCATTACTCTTCATTGATGATAAACTGAAGCCTACTCATGTACAGTATGCATATTTCCACTACCATTTGTATAACTATTAACTGTAAGTTTTCAGTGATTAGTAAGCCATGGTTAAAAGCCATACAGCACCACTAGATGAATATTGTGGTAAAAAGAAAGAGATTGAATATATTAACTATATAATCTACTAAAGGCAGTTCAAGTTATTCTCATTCTCCAGTTCAATTCCAGATCTAACTCATTGTCCATGTATGAGAAAATACACACACACATACATATACACCAATGTACGGTTCTCCATCCAGTGTAGTTTAGCCATCTCATGTTTGAGAACTTAATTTCTGTCTCAGTTTCCCCTATATATCTATAAATTGAGGATAATAACAGCAACTACCTCACAGGATTATTGCAAGGATAAAATGGAATATTTCTGAAGAACATAGAATACTACTTGGCACAAAATAAGTGCTATATGAGTTTTTATTTCCTTCCTATGGCTTATCAGTACAAATATCTTATATAGACATTTTGCATAATCAATAAATGAAGCTTATAATTGAATTGAAAGATAACCCCTAATGCTTTGGCAAAACTCCATTGGTCCAGTCTTTGCTCTGTTTCAGATACTTCACAAGGCAATATATACCTATATACCAAATGATCAATGTAGATATGAGTACAGTGAGTTCAGAGGAGAGACAAATGCAAATTGAAGTGTTCAGACTTCATACAGCTGTTGGCTTCAGATAAGGTTTAATAGATGGCCAATATTTAGATAAATGTTGAGTACTTAGGAGGTTATTCAGTACAGAGGATATTACCCATACTCAAGTGTGAAAATAAGAATGAATTTGGCCTCTTTGGAGGACTCTACCTACTTTGCCAGGAGTTGAAGACTTTTTAAGTAGAATGGAGGAAAGTATGGTTGAAAACACAGACTGTGGAAGGTCTTGAATATTGAGTGAAGGATTAGAAATGTTTTCTTATAAAAAATCAAAGCCATTAAAAGTACATGACAAGAAAAGCTGCCATTTATGTCATAGTTAACTTGGAAATGATGTGCAAGACAGATTGGAGGAGAGTGAGGAGAAAGACCTGAGACCCACATAGTTACTTTATTAAAATGATTGAGTAGTCATATATTTGGGCAGTTATAGGCAGAAATTATTCATAATAATGTATTCATTTGTAATAAAACCTAGATATTATTCAGTATTTCCAGTAATATTCTTTCCCAAGAGGGTACATCAGTGCATAAATTAAACACATAAAAATAATTTCCTCTTTAAAAAGAGAACCTTTTGGAAATTAGAAATACAGTATCAAAAGGTGGGGGGAGAGTACAGAGGAGGCCCACAGGGGAAGAAAAATACTCTGATAATGGAGTGAGGATAAGGTTGGCAATCTTCGTGGAAATGCAATAACAGATGGGGTATCATTTTTGTGAGTCCTTCTGCAGATGGTTCACCAGATGGATTCTGCTGGGTTCATACAGCTTATGTGTATTTTTCAGCGGCTTATCATGATCACTAAGTCTACTTCTGTGAAGGCAAAATCTTTGCTTGATTCAAGTTCTGTGGAAATGTATCACTGCAAGAAATCAGCACTCAGTGACATGGTAGAAAGAACATTTGTTGACTGTTACTTCAAATTAAACCCAGTCCTAGCAAGTGATGATGTCTGGAAGCCTGGCAACCTTCAGAATGAAGTCATGGGTCATGAGAGACACAGGGCTTTTCAGTGAACCATGGATAGGTCAGGAGGTTTATAGATGTCACCTCTAATCACTATATGACCTTGTTGGGCAAGTCATTTAACCTTTCTATACCTCATTTTTAATATGACCTACAGGTATGTAATTCACAGACTTTTATGAGAATAAACTGGATAGAGCTAGAGAATATTTGGAACAACTTAGAGATGGTACCTAAGAGGGCTTAGCTTACAGCTGGTAGTAAACACATATATCAGCTGGGCTTTTATTGAAATTGATAGTATTGGTGAAGGACTAGAATAAGTGGTTATTCTGATCCTAACAGAGCATTACCTAGGTCCTTATAGGAACCACAATCACAGAATTCCTTCTTGAATTATTCTGATAGGAACTAAATGAAATTAAGTTGCAACTCTTAAAAGACTCTAAGATAGGTTACCAGCTTGAAAATGAGTGAAAATTGTAATATAAATGTAATATTTAAATAATTCCATGAATATCCAGTATACATTTTTTATAATTTTAAAGAAGTCTGTCATCACTGTTACTAAGTAAGTTGGTGCCATGAAGTGCCATCACAATATTTAAAATGTCTTAGAATACAAAGGGGAGAAAAATAATTGGTTTTTGAGTCAAACAACCTAAATTTTAGTCTATGTTTTACCACTGTGGGCCTTTGGTTTGACATTAAAAATTTCCCTTGCACACTTTTGTCATTAAAATGGGCATATAAAAGTCTTGCCTAAATCTGAATTATTATTCTGAGCATCAAATGAAATCAATATGTGAAAGGACTTTGTATAGCAACTTTAAGAAATAAGATGTAGCAAAATAAGATTGTTTAAACTGTGAAACAGAGCTAGATGAAAAAATATATTTTTTGTACTGGAATTTGGGAGCAAAATGCAGATAAACTGTGGTGCTTTGTCACCTGTAAGAAATGATAATCTATTTTCATAGAATCAATTGGCTAACATAGGTTGACTTGAATATTTTGTTTGTTCAGGATGCTCTTTTTAAAAAATCTTTCACAATTGCCATTATCACAAGATGAAAGTGAATGATTGCACTAGAAGGGGCTTAGAGACACTTGAATTCTGGATGTCCTAAAATAGTAAATCTGAAGGGGAGCTAAGTAACCTGGAGATGGGAGGCACTGGGTTAAAATCTGCTCTCAGATGTTTCTTACCTGACTGACCCTGGGCAATTTATTTAACTCCAGTTGCCTAGCCCTACTCTTCTGCTTTGGAACCAATACTTAATATCACTTCTAACATAGAAGATATGGGTTTTGGAAAAAAAGTAAGCATGGCAAGGAATAGAGGAAGAGCCAGAAAGATTGGCTTCTAGTATTGCCTCTGACTCATATAAACCATATGACAAAAGGCAAACCAGTTAGCTCAGGGGTCAGTAATGTATGGCTCTCGAGCCATATCTGGCTCTTTTGAGGGCCAGAAATGGCTCTTTCTGCAGAAGCCATAAAGTCATTTTTTTTTCAGGTGCTGTTATAGGAGCGCCCACTGTGAGCACTGTATGGCTCTCATGAAATTACATTTTAAAAAATGTAGCATCTCACGTCCAAAAAGGTTGCCGACCCCTGAGTTAGCTTCTTAGTTCCCCAAACATCTCTTTAAGCCTATGCATTAAAGAAAAATTGATTATTTGTGAGTTTTTATGAGTATTTCTCTACATTAATTATATCAAAGGTCAAAACAGAAAAGTAGAAAAGACTAAAAAAGAAGAGAATCATTTATTTATTTAAAAGCACTAGAGTAAACTGTTATGCTAAAATGAATACTTTACCTTTTCATCATTAATAACATTTGAGTTATAACTCATTTATTCTGTAATTCCTTGTTTTGCAAGATGTCATTGAATTCACAATATTTTGACACATTCTTTAATTCTTTATGTTAAAATTTTTCATTGAAATAATACTTTTCCCCCATTGGTATATTGTAATCAAACAATTCAGTTATCAATGTCTATCTGTGGTGATAACCTTTAGGCTTTAAATAATGTTTAGAACAGGTTAGTTCCTATGTCATAGGTTCATGCTTTTTGCCATATCTTGGGTAAATTTCTTAATTTGTTATGATGTGACTATTCAAGGTTATGTTGCATTAATTCATCTTGATTTAGGATATTCTATAATATTAACAATTAACAATAACAATTATGATTATCAGGGTATTGAAATATTTATTAGAGTTCATCAATATCCTGAGAATCTTAATTGTTAGAGTTCAATTGGGAAACATTTTTTGTACTGGAATTTGGAAGCAAAATGCAGATAAACTGTGGTGCTTTGTCACCTGTAAAAAATGATAATCTATTTTCATAGAATCAATTGGCTAACATAGGTTGACTTGAATATTTTGTTTGTTCAGGATGCTCTTTTTAAAAAATCTTTCACAATTGCCATTATCACAAGATGAAAGTGAATGATTGCACTAGAAGGGGCTTAGAGACACTTGAATTCTGGATGTCCTAAAATAGTAAATCTGAAGGGGAGCTAAATAACCTGGAGATGGGAGGCACTGGGTTAAAATCTGCTCTCAGATACCCTGAAAATTAAAAAAAAATGAGGGGGGTAAATATATTACAAAATGAATAAGATAATATTTTACAGGCTCACCAAAACATATTCTGACAATATTTTAGAATAGCCTTGTTTGAAAAATGAGTTCATCAGTAAAAGGAATCTTATTCCATAGTTCAGGACTGTTGTGAGGAAGATTAGGTAGTAATTATTTATTAAGGTGGGACAGGAAGGGCTGGATCTGGAGCATTCCAAGATGAAATGAAGGAGAAGGAAGTATTGGCTTGTGCCCTGAGAGAGACTCCATTAGGGGTTGGCACAAACTGTGGTTAGCCCTCGGAGACCTCAGAGTAAAGAACACCCTGCATCCTGATTTCCCTGCGATCCTGAGTGGTGGTGGCTTTTCAGCAAGAGGACAAGACCTACAGAGAAGCACCAAGAAGAGAAGTTTGGGATGTGGTGGACAGCATCTCAAGCACACTCTTTCTTCTTGGATATCTTGGACCACCTAAGCTTTTGGCATCCTGATCATCTGTGGATTACTGTGAGATCCCCAAAGCCACCCTCAGACCCATTTTCTGTCCTGGTCAAATCTGGCTGGTACCAGGTTTGAACCCTTCACAGTGACTCCTGCACTGCTCCTTTGGTCCTTTCTGTTTAGATCACTAAGATTAGAGTAGAGAAATCCTCCCCTTGCCCTGTGGTTTTGCCCTTTAGGTTTTAAATATAGAAATCCCTTTCCCACCTTTATTTTAGTTGTACATAATTAAAACCATTAAAACTTTTACCTTGCCTGTTGGTTTCAAAGTCTCTGGCCTAGGGAGAGCCGGGTGACAATTGAGACCAGCTGCCATTCCTGTGTTAACCCAGTGAACTGTGGTCTATCCTGGTCCAGTCTCTCCTACAACCCAGTGTGTGTACCCACAACTATTTAAATTTATTGTAACATCCCTGGTGCCCTCTATATCCATATTTTCCATAGTTCTCCATTCTTAATAGTTTTTAATTGATACTCTTTTTTTTCTTCGTAGCAAAAGACCATATCTCTAATGTGATAGTGTGTCAGTCCTTGTTACAATTTTGTTTTTTTTCTAACTACACTATTCATTGTGTTTTGGTGTTAATGATCCACGTTCATTGAGTGTTTGAATGATTGTTGGAGTGCTAGACTTTCCCCATACCAATGGCCATTGGGATATATCAGTCAGTGATATGTGCTATTATTATATACAACTTTTGTGTATTTCATTAGAATAACATAAATTTTAATCAAGGTCAAACATTTTGAGTCAATCTTATATCAATAGAAACTTACACAGAATGATTATTGTTGTCATGATAGATAACCATATCAGAAATATTGCTTAGTCCAAGTAATTCCCATGACACAATAATGATGATATTTGTTTAGAATTTTAGAGATTTCTCAACAACCTTTTGAATAAGACCTGAAAGCTTTAATTATTCTTATTTTACAGAAGGCAGAATTGAAGTAGATAAGTGAAGGGACTTGTTCAAGATTATTTAACTTTTAATCATAGGAGTCATACTAGAAGTCAGTTTTCTGCATTCTTGCCTACTGTACTTTCTATTCTATGGCCCTTTCCTTTTGAAGGTATAGACCAGTGGTTCCCAAACTTTTTTAGCCTACCGCCACCTTTCCAGAAAAAAAAAATATTACTTAGCGCCCACTGGAAATTGATTCTTTTTAAATTTTAATAGCAATTAGTAAGAAAGATATATGTATTAATGTTTCTACCTTTTTCATAAAATAAAGTAAAAAAAGGTGTAAATTAGAAACATTGAACTTTGAAACCATGAAACTATTTATTGAACTCAGAATAGAATGTAATACAAAAAAAGTTAAAACCTGTGGCCGTCACCGCTCTCATGGATTGCTGCAGCACCCACCAGGGAGCAGTGGTGCCCACTTTGGGAATCATTGGTATAGACAAATCATAGGTATAGATCTACACTGAGGTAAACCAGATTATACTGAGGCTCTGGGATCACAATTTCTTGGGGCATGAAACTACATACACAAAAACAAACAAACATAAAAAACAAAACTCAGAAATAAAACCATAATATTTTCAGAGGAAATGGTTTCTTATAAGGACAAATTTATATGATTATAATGTTTGACTCTTTAGATCTTTAAATTGGGACCATGTAGTTCTTTTTAAAAAGTCAATATTCACTTGACTTCATCAAAAATACTACATTTTCCTCTGCCAGTTTATCATCACTATTCAGTATAAACAGAAGCATTTCCATTCTAACTTCCTGAAGTCAATGTTCAAATGGTCTCCATGGGATTGTGTCCAAAGTTCAATGCTAGATATCATCCCCTAAAATATTTTAGTGGAGCCACAGGCATAGACCCAAGATATTTTTCCATGGCCATCATAAAGTGATAATTAGGTAAGTACATATAAACATACAAGTATATCTTTAAAGGATCTGTGTTAGTCTGCAGATACTCCCTCTGCTGAATAGAGGACATACTTTCTATGACTTATCAAATGATCCCTGAGAGTCTTTATTGCTAAAAAACCCTGAAAAAACATCTGAAGGTGCTAAGCCTCTCTTGACTTTATTAGGTAGATCTGTGGGGAAAAGGTATACATCAATTAGTCAGTCTGGTTTCAAAGCTTTTCTGGTTTTAATGACTCAACTAGGGTTTATGTTTCACTGCAATGACCTTCAGGACAGAGAGACACTTTTGACTGTGTCTTTCTGCCTCTCTACTCTGGCTCTCTTTATCTCTCGCTCTTTTATATGGAAACTCCATTGGTATAAGATGGTGATGGTGAACCTTTTAGAGACCAAGTGCCCAAACTACAACCTTCACACTGCATGTGAGTCCCCTGTCTTACCCTAGACAGGGAAGGGGAGAAGTTCTCCCATTGGGGTCCTGTGCAGAGGTACAGGTAAAGTGAAAAAAGTCCTCTGGTGTGTGGAGAGTTGGGAAGGGAGCAGCCTCCTCGGCACACAGGCTATAGGATCAACGACAGGATCATAGTGAATTATTAAGGCAAATCTTCCTCTACTAATATAGCTTGCTAACTCTTTTTTTTTTACTTACCCTTATAGAATTAACAAAAGCATTGAGAATTTAAATTAGTCACAAAGGGTCACATAGAATGAGAACTTGAACTCCAATCTTGCTGACACAAATTTCAGTTCTCTAGTCCCCAGTAGCTCATGTCATGTATATTTTCTCTCCATGCCTTTGGTAAATGGTATCACAAGTTGAATGCTCAGTTTCCCTTTGACTAGCCTCTTCATCCTAGTTATATCAGGTGACACACATAAGAATTCCTTTAGTAATTACATCCATTGATTCCAAGGAAATACATTTAGATTTGAAGAACTATTGAGAAGTTGGGGTAATGTCACAAGTTCTACACAAGCACGGAGTGATTACTCTAAAGGGAGAGACACAAAAGTGATTCATAGAATGAAGCCCTTAGTCACTGGAAATACTGTGTCCAAAAATTGAACCAAACAAACAACCAGAGGTTTTTTGTTTGTTTGTTTGTTTTTTTAATTCTGAGCCATTTCATTTAAGCCCAGACATGAGAAGAGACAATAGACACAAAGGAGAAGCTTCAAGAGTGGCAGCTCCTTATCCAAAATTGCATTAAAGTTGCTAATACAGAGAAAATTTTGATAACCTTCCAAGAAAGGGAAGCTTTATATCCTTCTCTGTGGTGGTAATACAGTATCTGAAAAGCAAAGGATTTTCTGTTGCAAAGGGCCAGTTTCACCTGAAGACGTACGTAACATATTAACAGCTTGAGGATACATAATGAAGAACAACATTTTATGGTACCTGCTGGAAGATTTAAAAGGAACGAGTAACTGTGGTAGAGAGCAACACTATCACCATCTACAGGACCACGGGAGGAACAACCCCATGGGAGCATTGTCTACTTATACTTTTAACTGACTGAAATTCTATACAGATCTCTGAAGGGCAAGGGTATTCATTGGAGTGCATCTTTATTTTCTCTGTACATTTTATTTTCTTTTATTCAACCTGTCAATAAAATTTTCTTTCTTGGAGGTTGCTGAACTTTGTGGTTACAAGGGGAATTGGTGTTAAAATGATGGTTGATGCTATGTAATGATTTTTCCCAGATTTTCTGTGGGAGATAATGAATCAGAGCGCTCCAAGGTATACTTCGAAGTCATTTATGTTCAAATTCAGTAACTATTATTTTTCTACTGTGTGTTCTGATTACCTCCCCTTCAGAAATAGTTATTGAACAAATAGCTTTTCCCCCCAAGTACCAATCTCATAGGGCATGTGTAATTAAATGCACAATTACCCAAGAAATTTAATGTTTAAGGCACTCCGTCAATGATAGAATATTCATCACTGAACTCCTCTGGTCCTCAGTATTTTCCCCATTTTCAAAATGTCTTTATCACATTTATTGATGACCTTAGTGCCAGTGACATGAAGATTAAATGGTAAGTCAACATAAAGCATATGTCACCTTTTGACACTAGTCAAATTCATTATTATTCAGTCTTCACAAGAGATATACCAACTCATCACTTTCAAGTGCCAAAAAGGATTCTTTTCATCTTTATAGAAGATAATAGAAAGAGATACATAGAATAGAGAAACAGAAATGCACTCAAAAGAAATATAGCATAAAATGGCAAAGTATTTTAGGTCTTATTTGTATTTGTTAGTTCTACTCTGAATCTCAGGGAACAACAGCACAGCAACACCAACAGAGTTTATGAATAACAAAGTGCCCATAGTGTTCACATTCTCCCTGTCCCCACAAAATAACTGAATAAGGAATCTCAGACTCCTGCTTAATCATAAACTGAATATACCAACCTTGTTCTGAAGCTTCTTAGATAAATATAACTATGCATATATAATTAACTGTCCATAGGTATGTAGATAGGTAGATAGAAGGATAAAATGTGTGTTTCAGTGTGTGTGTGTCTAAACAGAAGGGGGGTTTATTACAAATGCAACACTCTAAAATGAATAGATCCCAGGCGCTTTTTTCTACACTGAACATCAAGAGTTGAGTTAATCAACTGAGTCATTAGTAGAATTTTTTTTTTAATCAGAGAGTTTACTTATAGATCTAACAGTCATGGCAATTGTTTCTATCAACCTTCCCCATGCTGGCCTCTGTGCGAAGGGCCACAATCTGGCCAAAGTATATTAGCAGGGTTTTTAAGAATGACAGATTCACCAACACTGTCAAAATATTCAGAATAAGATGTTATAAAAAGATAAAACTGGAAAGAATATTAGCAATAATTTCATCTCACTTTGTCATTTTACAAATCAATAAACTAAGGCCCAGGAATAATTTGCATAGTCACATAGATAACAGAAAGGGAAAAAATTAATTGAGGACATATTATGGTGTTATACACATATCTATAAATCATGTGAATTGTTTTTTTAATTCCTGAAATAAAATATTTATAACGATTCAATTTTAAGATATTAAGGGCCCACTTTATGTGAATGAATAGGAACTGGAGATATAAAAAACAAATTCCCTAATTTGAAAAGGTACTAAAAGTTGATAATGTAAATGAGTTATATAACATATAATATAAGCCATAATATATAAGTAAAAAGAAGAGACTAAAGAAAGAGATGCTAGAACTTAAGAAAGAATTCTCCTCAATCAAGGGAATTGTGTGTGTTTGTGCATACACACCTGTTGTCATTTATTGGTCTTCATCTCTTCATGACCCCATGTGATATACTGTCCATGGGATATTCTTGGCAAAGATTTTGGAGTAGTTTGCCTTTTTCTTTCTTCAGTGGATTAAGGCAAATAATAGATTAAGTTATTTGATCACACAGCTAGTAAGCTTTTTAGGCTGGATTTGAAATCAAGTATTTCTGAATGAAGGCCTAATGCTTTATCCACTGAGTTACATAACTGCCTTCTAGGCAAAGTTAAGTGACTTACCCAGAGTCACCCAAACAGTAAGTGTCTGAGGCCAAATTTGAACTCAGCTTTCCCTGACTCAAAGCCACGTGCTCTATCCACAGAGGCATCCAGCTGGCTCACACATATATACATACAGATATATAAACTCTGTGTGCTTTTACAAATATATTTTATGTGTTTATGTTTTCTGCTGAAAGTGAAAGTGAATTGGTGACTGCAAAATTTTCTTCTATATACCAAGATTCGTGTCCCAATCATCTTTTCTCCTTACTTTCCTGCCCATGATACTTTCCAGTTCTCTCTATTCTCATTCTTTTCATTCGATATGCCATATACCCATTGTGAGATCATACCAAAGGTTATTGTAACAAAAGCTACTATAATACTTGCTCTTAGACACTTCCTTATGACACCTTCTGTTTTGATATCCTTGAGTAATTTCTAAGTTGCATGGGAACAATTGTGTATGATTCTACATGACATTACATGAACTTTCTTCCAATGCTAAACATTGTTCCTGATACTACTCTTAAAATAAATCTTTCTTGACCTTAATCCCTGGATACAATGAAATGACAACTAGCTAATCAGATGAACACTTAAAGATAATGCTAATTATTGCTACTACTAATTGGATCATGTATTAACCCTTTAGATAATAGTATTTTCTTTCAAAGCTTTTGGGGTTTCATACAGCACAATAGTCTCGTAAGGAAGACATCTTGCAGAATGAAGATCTCCATAAACCATTTGAATGGTATCATTTATACAAAAAGTCATCTTTTTGGTTTGTTTTGGTAATCTAGGATTTGGTTAGTTTCCCAGGTACAAAAGCTCTATCAATGTAAGTCAACACCAACTCTGAAACTTATAAATCATTGAATAAAAGACTTAAGGACATTAAGTTCAACCCTTCCTTCTTATACATAAGGAAACCTAGACAAAAAGAGATAAAGTGACTTGTCTATGGTTACGTGGCCAGTATATTTCAAAGATGATTTTTCTTGAAGCCATGTCTTTCTGGCATTAAGGTCAATTTTCTATCAATAATAATCAGCTTCTCAGTAGGGGCAAGAAGAGTAGTTAAATGAACTCCCTAAAAGTTTTACCTTGTCACTGAAGTTTTTGAAATTCATATCTACTTTGAATATATAGTCCAACCTTTAGGTTTCATAATATTTGAATTTGCTCCTACTGATTTATCAGCCCAATATCTCCACATCTATTTCTCACATCTTAATTGACAACAAACTTATTTTATGATGTGTTTTTATAAACATTGAGTCATCAGTGGTTTTATAAAGAATGTTTACATAACTCAACATCAAGTGACTAAATGAAAGAAGAAGGCATAAAACTGAGTAAGTATTTATAGGAAAAATAAGAATTTGAAAAATGCCAGGCATATATAATATTTAAGTGGAAATATTTTTGTTTGTTTCTTTTCACCTTTCTTTCCCATCAAAAGGAGAAAGGTATGTTTTCCCAATTGTTCTCTGGGTCAAGTTTGGTTATTATACGTATATAACATTCAGATTAGTTTTACTATGCTTTCTGTTTACATCATCATAGTCATTGTGCAAACTATTTTCATGTTTTTTCTTTACTTCATTATATCAAACTATCCATGACTTCCTATTTTTGTTAATTTTCATCTTTTCTTACAATGCAGTAATATTTCAATGTGTTCCACTCATTCCTCCAATAATAAGCATGTTCTTTTTTTTAATTCTTTACTACCACAAAAATAACATGTATTTTCTTTATATGCCGAGAAACATTTGAAATAACAAAGAAATAATATTTCTTTTCTAACAAACTTCACTGATTAGGAAAGTACCAGAAGACACAATGGTATAATAGAAAAGAATAGGACATCTTTTCTTTATCTATAGATTTTGACTTTTAGATACAGTCTATCTCATAGTTCAAATATAAGGTCAATATTATTACTTGTGTCATCAGTGTTTTCTGGGAAAGGTTAAGAAGAGTAGCTAAAAATAACAAAATCAAAAGCAGAGCCCACAGACTGTGTTGTCTCAGTGTCACGACACTCTTAGACCTGGGATAGGTGCCACATGTGCTTGGAGGCATCTGACAATCAATCAGTGATTTTGGCAAATATCTTCCAAGGAGACAGTTATTCCCAATAAAATATATGACTTTTTGGTATGTCCTTATAAAAAAAAGTTCATTTAAATACCATCTCTGGGGCAAATTCTAACCTATGTGAAAAAATGGCCAAAGCGCAAATAGACAAAAAGGATATAATAATTCACAAACAAAGGATAAAGTAAGCATCTGTAGTGATAATCACTGGTCTAAGTACACACATTCTATCTTCCCACCTATTCACAACACTTATCAAGGGTTTCTAGGATTTCCTTATGTTCTGATAATTGCTACTACTTGAACACCATTTCTGTAGTAAGAACTGAAATGAATATCTAAGTTTATTTTTAACATTCTTTTTTTTAAACATTTATTAATAATCATTTTTAACATGGTTACATGTTTCATGCTCCTACTTTCCCCTTCACCCCCCGCACTCCCCCCACCCATGGCCGACGCACTTTTCCACTGGTTTTGTCATGTGTCCTTGATCAAGACCAATTTCCCGATTGTTGGTGGTTGCATTGGTGTGGTAGTTTCGAGTCCACACCCTCAATCATGTCCGCCCCG
>NC_058135.1:159485088-159485333 GCF_016433145.1 Gracilinanus agilis
CATTTATTAATAATCATTTTTAACATGGTTACATGTTTCATGCTCCTATTTTCCCCTTCACCCCCCGCACTCCCCCCATCCATGGCCGACGCACTTTTCCACTGGTTTTGTCATGTGTCCTTGATCAAGACCAATTTCCCGATTGTTGGTGGTTGCATTGGTGTGGTAGTTTCGAGTGCACACCCTCAATCATGTCCGTCCCGACCCATGCGTTCAAGCAGTTGCTTTTCTTATATGTTTCCTCT
>NC_058135.1:159490298-159584014 GCF_016433145.1 Gracilinanus agilis
TCTGGTTGCCCCAGTCCTGTTTACCCGCTTGTGCGGTGTGGGGGTTGGGGGAGGGGCTTCTTCCTCTCTCGTTTTAGTGTGAACTGTTTCACCCCTTTAAAGTGTGGAAATGCCCCGATTCTGCGTACCTTCAATGCTGCGCCCTGTTGTGGGGTTCCTTCGTTCCTCTGGACTCGTTTTTATTTCCCCTTGAGGGGTTCTGTGTGGTTCGGTCAGGAGAGATCGAGCAGCTGCTCCTTACTCTGCCGCCATCTTAACCAGAAGTCTTTAACATTCTTTTTTAAGAAAAAAATAAACCAAAACTGTGGACAAACTCATAGGATTAATAATTTGGAATACAAAGAGGCCAGGCCTTAGAAACTAACATCTATAATTTATTTTTTATAAAAGGAAATTGATATTCAGAGAGTTTAAGGAATCAATCAAGATCACCTAGATAATCAATGGCAGCACAGAGACTTGAACTAATTTCACCTAACTCCAAATTAAAATGATCTTTTCCCCTATAACATGCTTTCCCTAGGAACTAAAAAAGAAAAAAAATATATAACCATATAACTTGAAGAATTATACTGAAGAAAAGTATGAATTATCCCCAAACATAACAGACTGAGGTAGAAAATAATATCATTTTTGTAGGGTCACCCAACTAATGTTATTATATTTGCACATTGGAATATAATAAAATGGAAAATGGATTCTTAAAGTAATTCCTATTTAAAAAAAGCACTCAGTGCATCCTGGGTGCTATATTTTGTAGCCGATTTAGCCTTGCTTTTAAAGTTATTTTCCATGCTGTAATGGGGGCATAAAAGCCCCAGCCTGTCAAGGAAATACAGTGCAATGTCATAGTTATGTTGGACACATAAGTTTTGTCAGTGGCTATATTTGAACTTTATTGATCCCTCCTGAATAATGTGATGCTTGGAGCTATATATACTAATGTATTCTGATGTCATCTTTGAATGGTTTTAAACAAGTAGGAATCATGACATCCATGATTCTAGAAAGAGTAAAGTCCAGAAGACATAATGATGATAGTAATTGCTAGTAGTGTGTGTTATACCATGGTCTCTCTTTTATTGTCTTTTCTTGCTTCTGTCCCTCTGTGTCTCTATTACTTGTCTATCTATCTATGAAGCTATCATCCTTCCATGCTATCAACTATTATCTAGCTCTCTTAACATATGAATGATTGAATCTCTTCCTTTAATAACAACAATAAGAGGAGGAAATAATAGGTTATATTTCATACTTGCCCTTCTCAATGCAAACATGAAGAAATTGACAGTTTTGAGGAGTGTATCATATGAATAATTTATTATTTGGTAAATTACTCTTTGCTTGATGTTAATTATATTTAATTATGGGCAACATTCGTTTTTTGTATATGAATACCTGCTAAGCAGGAGAATGGAATATCTTTTATATGTTTAATAACTGGATACTTTTTTCCTGTCTTGAAAAATAGATTGATTATATGGGAATGAATAGTTATAAGAAGATACTTATTTTTGGCAACTTAATACCATTCTATTAATTTATAACAATTAAAACTTTTATTCCTCCTCTAAGAAGTACCAATGAACTCCAAAGAATTTCATAGTTTTTTTTCTTTTTTTCAGTTTCAAGAATATTTTGCCAGTAGTTTGATTTAAATTTCATAAAAATTCAAAGGTAGAAGGTGAAACATTTATTGAGGATACAGACTTGTGCATAGAATCCCAAAATTCCATACAGAATTGAAAGTGACAACAATGGTCATTTAGACTCATCTATACCTAAAAAAGTAACTTGTTCTATAGCATAACTGAGATGTCAACATCCAAACATTGCTTGGAGAATTCTGATAGGAGGAGAGCCAAAAGGAGGCAGCACATATCCCACAGTGCAAAGAACCTTGCAGTAACAGTCAGGAGACCTGAATTCAAATCCCAACTTTACCACTTATTGATTGCAAATGATAAGTTATAAAATGAGGGGCTTGGACTAGATAACCTTAATGTCCTTTCCAGTGCTTAAATTAATCTATTAGTTCATGTCTGACCCAGTTATTTTAAAGCAGCCCTAAAACTAAATTAGAGAGTCAGTTTTATACAACACACATCTTTTCCTTCAGCCATCTGGACTGAAATTGTTTTATTCCATCCTCTTTCTCAAAGTTGAAAGCCAGATGCATCCAAAGCAACTGCTGAACACATAGGAACATACACATACATGCACCCCACAATCCACAAAATTCTCACTAGGATATCTTGGTCATTGATATCATGAATCTCAAGGCTGCAAATATTAATAACACCAAATGGTCCTATTACAAATACCAATCAAAGGATCACAGTATCAAAAGTCTAGAGTTAAAACATTAAAGGCAAAAAATTCCAAAGACCTCATTTTGCATATGCAAAAGGTGAGGCCAAAGGATTTAAATGATTTTCCCAAGGCCTCAGAAGTCATGAGTATCAGAGGAGGGATGGGTGATGAATTAAACTCTAAACCATTTTAAAAGATACACAGGGGTAGATCATATCAATCAAATTGCTCATTCTTGCAAAAGCCATTTTCTTAGACCCCAATATTCACTGCCTGAAACTTTATGATTGTAAAGCATAGAAGGTCTTAATATGGGAAGAATCCACACTACAAAGAACCTAAAAATAATGGATAGATACATAGTGAATATCAATAGGCTGGAGGATGTTACTGTTGTTGAATTGTGCCAAAGAAGTAGCATAAAAAAACAGAAGGGTACGTCTATTGATATATCAAGAACATACAAATTTAAAGCAAAATAAGGCCTCTAGATAGTTGACTGAATTTTCAGTGGAGGATTTATGGAAGTATTTGGAACAGAAACTCACTTTGTGAAAGGAATAGTTATATGCATAAGTAAAGGAAGTTAAATTATTGAAGCAAGCATTGTCCTACTATAATCAGTCATACATCATTTTCAATTGTTTATTATACATTTTTCTTGAATATCATGGTTTGAGCATAATGATTTGCATTTAATATATATTCAAGTGATGTTGATTGAGTATTTGTCAATTATATGAATTGGCTAAATTGGATAAGAGAAAAAACTCTTCTGTGGTCAAAAACTATATATTTAAACCAAGGATTTCACAAAATTGAATATGATAATAATGATAATAATAATTAGCATTTATTCAGTACTTAAACAATTTGAAAACACTTTAGATTTTATCTCATTTTGTATTTACAACAATCCTCTGAGATAGGTATTACTATTAGACACCATTTTATAGAGGATGAAACTGAGGTTCAAAAGAGTTAAATGATTTTCACAGGGTCACACAAGTAAATATTTGAGTACAGATCTGAACTCAGGTCATCCTGACACTGAATATAGCACTCTATGCATAGGTTTCCCAGTAGATGAGAAATGAAGAAATATGGGCAACTCGGCACACTCCCAGTAAGTCCATAGTATAGTAAGTTAAGGATGCAGACATGATAGACTACCAACTTCTCTCCTATTGGCTTCTTCCCAGAGTCTTTTTCTTCAGCCACCCAGATCAAAGTTGGTTTCTTCCATCTTCTCTCTCAAAGCCAGAAGGCAGAAGTATCCAAAGGAACCACTAAACCCAGAGAAACTATGGAGACTCTCTAAGAGATTGAAGTTATCTTCTCTACTCACTGGTCAACTTCTCTCTGCCCCTCATTCTAGTATAGATCTCTACCAGGAAGAGGAGAGTTTAATACAGTGGCCCGTAGGACTATGTTTCTATACGTGTTATCCCAATTCCTCCTTTTGTGGCACCCAAGTAGGTTACTTCAAGAAGTATTTTACCCCTGTTATACCAGTAAGCAAACAGACTGAGAGGTTAAGTGATTAAGCCCCATATTTGTGGAATTAGATCTCCAACCTGATTTTCTGCACTTTAAAATCTAGTACTCATTTTACTATTCCACAATCGCTAGTGTTCCATTATTCCTGGATTATCCTCTTTAGGTTTTATTGAAATCCAGAATCAATAGTTAAATCCCAACATTGCCCTTTGCCTATTTCCAGTGTCTAGCATCATTTATTAGCTGTTCTAATATGTGAGTGAATTCCCTTCATTCCCTCACTATCACCACCATTATTTTATGCAACATCTAGTTATAAACTTTAAAATAATATTGAAGAGATCAAAAAAGCTCAGTTTTTAAAGTCTAAGTGAGTTGGTATCATAAGTAGAAATTTATAATACATACTTAAATAACTATCAGGCATAATTAATAATACATTGAAAAGGCAATTGCATATTATCATAAAATCTGAGATCAATATGCACAATGTAAAAGTGTACTTTATGGCATGCCATATTTCACATTTTTCAAAAATGCACTTGCAACAGTCTGACACATAGCCCTGGATTTGCATGTGGAATGAGAAGCAAAGTAACCACTAAGGAAGAAAGCACAGCCCATGGTAGAATATAGAACTTAATCCACCCAAAATGATTTGAATTTTTTTGAAAAAGAGCTCTCTGAAATAACACGATTCAATGATAGAGCATAATTTTAACAAGAAATAATAAATTGTTATAGACTAAAAACAAAGAATTATTTTGTAAAAAGTGTTTGCTGTATCTTACTCACCCTGCCTTAACTGGCTTCCCATTTTACCCTTGTCCCTTCCAAGTATAACTTATGTCACATATGTCACATTATGTCACATATACTGCCTTCATCCTAAGCATGAAACAATCATCAGTCTGGTGACTTACTAATGCCAATACTACAACTTAATATGGCACCAAAATCTATTTTTTTAAAAAACATTCATGCATACAACATAAATTTCAAACTTTATTCTTTAGACTCCAAACATCCTTTTGTTGTTCAATTGTTTCAGTCATGTCCAATACTTCATGATCCTATTTGGAGTTTTCTTGGCAAAGATACTTGAATGGTTTTCCATTTCTTTCTCCAGATCATTTTACAGACAGAGATACTGAGGCAAAGAGAGTTAAATGACTTGTCTAAGATCACACAGCTAGGAACTGTCTGGGGCCATATTTAAACTCAGATCTTCCTGACTTCAAGTCCAGCTCTATATCCACTGTATCACCTTGTTGTCCAACATCCTTTGCTCCCCTTCAATATCTAACAAGAGGACCAGGCCCAAAGATAGGATGGCATAGGTTCAAATCTAACCTCAGACACTTCCTGCCTCTATGATCTTGGACCTAGACTTTCTTGCCTACTCTTTACCACTCTTCCTGCCTTGGGACCAATGTATAGTATTGATTCTAAGATAGAAGGTAAGTTTTTTTTTAATATCTAACATAAAAAATGTACATAAGCACACATATACTACACACTGTAAATGTATCCAAACACTTAGGCAGACATGTTTACATCTAGAAACAACCTTTTGAAACAATTAATCAATAAGAAGTGACTTGCTTTCTGTCTCCAGAAGTATTCATTTTATTGGTCTTAAAATAATTTGTTTCAGGCTTCACTGTAGAGTGTTTTAATATTGAGTAAACATATATCAGTTCTCTCTTTGATTTTATAGACTTCAGTATGTTCTCTGAACCTTCATCTTTCCACACTGAGGATTCCTAATTTTTTCTCCCTTCTTTTCTCTACTCTTATCTAGAACAAAAACTATCTATTAGAAATTTCTTTTCTTAGAGGCAGCTGGGTGGTACAACAGAAAGAAGATTAGATCTCAATTCAGGAAAAACTGAGTTCAAAACTGGACTCAGATACTTACTGATTGTGCAAATTTGGACAGACAATTAAATGGATACTTGTTCAAGAGGGGTACATTTTGAATCTTCTTCTTCCATATCTGGAACTAGTATTCATTTATCTGTATTTCTGATTCTTCACTGTCATGTATTTGTGTTATTTTGTCCTGGGAAGAGAAGGAAAGTAGAAAGGGCTAAACATTTATTTACAGCTTACTTTATATATTTACTTTATAAATATGTGTATATATTATTTTAAATATACATATTTATATAATGATTACTTACTAGTTGTGCTAAGTACTTCTTACAAATAGCATCTCATTTAATATTCACAACAACCCTGTTACAGAGGTGCTCTTATAATCCCCATTTTATAGTTGAAAAAAATGAATTAAACACAGGTTAAGTGATTTACCCAGATTCACCCAGCCATTAATATCTCCTAGTGCTTTAATAAGCCAGATTAGATAACCTCTGAGGTCTTTTATACATCTAGATCTATGGAATTATAACCTACAATTTTCTAAAGATATTCTTTACAACAATAATCTAAAACATTACACCCAGAGCAATATCATTACTACTCCCACATAAGGAAAAACAATCTGCCTAGCCAACCAGTTGCCAAGTTATAGAGGAGATTCTAGTTCAAACTGAACTAGATGAACTTGCTCCTAAACTTCTTCCCCTAATTCCTTCTGGACTTCTTTGCCTGTGTGACAGGAATCTAGCCTGTCCATGGTAAAAATAAATAAATAAACAAATATATATATATATATCCCTGAATATCCAACCAGGGATTCTAACCTCCAGTTAGTGAGAGTGAAATTGAATCACTTTCTCTCACTGAGCCAGTTGCCCAAACGCCTTGGAGACAATAGTTATAAAAATAGTATCTCTTTTTATTTAAGAAGGATCTTATTAATTTCCCACAATTCTCTACGTTCCTCACAAGAGGGGGCCTTCTGTTTCTTCTGGCTTACTGAACTCCTTGTTTCTATGTAGGTATCCCCAAAACTGACTAAGCTAACTACCTATGACCCTCAGTAGTTGGTTTGATTTATTCCCTGAAAGCTGTCTCCAAAAACCATTATGAATGAACTCCAATGGCTAATTTCACCCCAGGGGTTTAATCCCTGAGGTAAATCCTCAAAGCTGATCTGACAGGATTTTTTAGATAAAACCATCTGAAAAACACTGCAGATATGGTAGGATCCTTTTCTAGATCTTTCCCAGTTAAATAGAGTACCTCCAGAGATGAATTAGGGGTTAATCCTTCTCCACAATCTGGTGAGATAGATGAGCTCTGATAAGCCCACCTTTCCTCCACCATTCCTGGACAGGAAGTCAAGTCACTCCAGCAATGGTCACTTCCAAACTGTTCCTCCTCTGCCTTCTGCATGCTCAAATCCTTTCCCTTGAGTTTCTAACAAGTGCCTTAAAGACAGCCTTCCACTTCTCTTAAATCTTATCCTATCTCTATCCTTTCCCCATGACAATGGACAAATTGCTTCCTCTCACTTTTCTAATAATCACCCTGCCACCTTTCCTAGCTTCTCTTGTGGATTCAGTGGAAAAAGTATGATAGATAAAGGTGGCCAACTTGATGGGAAAATTCCAGGGAAACTGAATAGTCAGGACCTGGACTATCTTAATGAACACACTATCACTAGGACTAGAAAGAGTTCAACAGCTTACCAAAAATAGAGATCAGACTATCGAGATGCCCCTCAGCATGGGTCATGCCCACCACCTTTAGCCTTGAGACATCTCTCCACCACAGCCTTTCCCCATTTTAAGCCTCCCCTCTTATATTTCTCAACACCAGCACCTTTCTCTTTTATGGCTCTTCTGGCCTTCCCCTTCTGTCTCATATGACTATTCCATGAATGCTACTCTCTTCCCACCTTCCCCCAATTGGGCAGTGTTGCCTTTGGCCTTATTAGTAACCTTAAATGTTGCATGACCTGAATATACTGATAAAGATTAGGCAACCAAGCACAAGTAATGGAGATATAAACCTAATTTCTTCTCCCCTTCCCCATCCTGGTCTGAAATTGAAACTAATTATTACAGCTTAATTTAATTTAACAAATAGTGAACTGCCTATTATCCAGCTAATAGTTTACTAGGTGTTGATGGGAAAAGCCAGAAAGAGAACATATTGATTCATTTGAAAAACAAAAAGTCTTACATATATGGTAATTTTCAGTTTATAAATGAATATTCAAATACATGCAAAGGACTATAACTACTATCAATTAGGCTTGATTCTAGATCAAACTGTGAAAAGAGTATGACCCCTATAGTCCCTGTCTCTTTTCCCCACTATAATTTATCCAAACCCACATCCAAGTAGCACCACTCTTGTATGTTCCCCAATCACTTACCAAATCTGTTCTCATTAAAGACCTGGAAACAATTTGTATAAAACTATTTTTTAAAATATGAAGTCATGTGTTTTACTACTTTCAGAGATTTGTATTTTTAAAAATAATTCTTAAGCTAAAGGAATAGTCTTAAGATAAAATTTCACCTATCAAGGAACCAGACATAGTTTGAATAGCAGGGCAATTTCTGATGCCCCTAGAAGGAAGCTATGTGATTTTTATCTTCTCTCCATGCACATAAGGCCAGGAAAAAGTGTCTGTCTAATGCTTTCCAGTGGCATTCTACTAAAGAAATATTTGTCATGGTCCATAAAGCCAGCAACATTTGGTAATTATTATCAAGTTTGCTGATATTGGACATTTTCAAAGAAATGGTAATAACATACATAATAAAATTAACAACCTCTACTAGTCATGCAGTTACTAATATGTGTTGATTCAGAATTAATTTAAAAAATAAAATCCAAAAAATAATCAACTGTAATGATGAGAATTTGGCTGCCTTTATTAGGCTTTTTCCAAATTCACTTCTCATACCCTATACTATAACTTGCCCAAAAACGGTGCTAATTAGTACCAAGTGCACTGAGTTTATTTGTTTTGTCTAAGGGATTGAGTACAACTGATCAGAGAAACTAGGATGAAAATAACCTTTCCTCTCCAATCCCTCCAATAGGCTACAGAGCAGCAACAATTTATTTCCCTCATAACTAATTCAAACTAATTTAGAATCTCACAGTTGACAGTATAGCCTATTATCAATCCCCTTAAAGACTAAATCTGCTTAAGATGTCCATTTAGAGGAAAACAACTCAACAGCACCAAATTGAGCCTTCTCAGAAAAATAAACTTATCTCCTGCAGTTGTCAGGTCTCACTTGGAAAAAATGTTTCTGTGTGTGTATACTTTAAAGTAGCTCTGTTGAAGAACTTAATGAAATAGTTTTCTTCATGGCTTTCATTTAAAAATACATTATAAAAGCCACTTGATTCTCCTTTGTAGTTGCCAATTTTGAATAACCAATTTCTAGAGACATAGCAGAGCTATAGCTAATTTAATATGTTACAGAGAAATGGTTCCCTAGCAGTTTTTGGCAACTACCACCAAGGTGAGGAACTTTATCATTGCCAAAGAAATTCCATGGCATCATTTGAGCATATCATCAAACTGCAAATTCATCCCACTTCAATGATGAATACAGGTCTCTATTTTCTAATATTTTGTGGTGTAAAAATACAATTTGGACTCACATAGGACATATGGGATTAGTAACAATAGAGCATAAATATTTCCAACTATGTGCCTAGATACTGGAGCATCAATTCAAACCAGTTTCAAGAAATCAAGTCCTGGAATTTTATTGCATCATATAATTATGTGTATAAGGTTAAAAGTAAGCAGAGAGATCACCTAGGATCATAGAACGTGGATTAAGATTATAGACTTAGAACCAGTGGAAAAATACAGACCATGGTGTACAATTTTAATTTTACAGAGGAGGAATCTAAGGTCTAAAGAAATGAAATTGTGCACACAACATAAAACTAGAAAAAAGTGGGAGAGTTAAAATTAAAACTCATGTCCACTGAGTCTAAATTTTATGCTTTTTCTAAAACATTATGCTGCCTCCTGATGATTGACTTAACAATAATTTATTAAGTCTCCAAGTCACACATTGTGATGATCGTTGGGTAGAGAAAAAACAAATCCCCTGACCTCAAGGAGCCTGCATTCTAATGAGGAAAACACGTACATAAATAGTTCTACCAAGACATTTTACAAAGGTGATGAAAAATCCTTAAAAGGGAAGGTATTATACAGTTGTGTAGAGACCAAGGGACCAGGAAATATATTCAAAAATTCTGTTGAACTTGACTCTTCTCTCTATTTTTATTATTAGGAGGATAGTTAGAGATCATATTGTTTCAATAGAGAGGTAGTTAAATGGCCCAGGAGTTAAGACCTATGTCTGGAGTCAAGAAGATTTAAATTTAATTCATAGTTCAGAGAGTACAAAATTAAGAGAAATAGCTCCTTCAAGATATCACCTCCGGTGTTCTACAACTGACATAATAAGCACATGATCCACAGGCCATAAATGTCCCAAAACACTCCTGAGGGTAATTAAACCCATTTGAAATGTAATTTAGACATATTTAACAACTTAAATAAAAATACAATAAAACAGACCACATTAATATATGGTCATCTAAGTCAATGAGTGGTACATGGTAATCTTTATATATAGCTTATTGGCCCCTCTTTCTTCTTGAGTCTGAAACTACCATTCAATAATACCAAAGGATGTAATTCATCTGAAGCAGATGAAATGGACTTTAAATTCATTAAAGTTTCATTAATTCATTAAATTTATTAAAGGTTTTGTTTCATCATCTCTTCACTTATGTTATGTTTCAACTCCCTTAATCAATTTTTGTCCTGTCATTTCCAATGCAAAAGTTGTTCTCCTTAACTGGAAAAAAAGAAGAAAAATAAGATTTGGGCAACTCAGCCATCCCTCTGTTGTCAAGTTTCATAATTCTTTCCATCCGCAATTAATTAATCAATCAACAAGCAAATTTATAATTCCTTCTTTGAACTTCTCTTTTCTCCCAAAACAATGTTTTATTTTTAAACCTTTACTTTCTGACTTGGAATAAATAATATGTATTGGTTCCAAGACAAAAGGACCCTTAAGGGCTAGGCGATGAAAGTTCAATAATTTACCCAGAGATACACTGCTAAGAAGTGTCTAAATATAGATTTGAATACAGGACTTCCTGTCTCTTAAATTTGACTCTCTCCACTGGGCCACCTTGCTGTCCTGCAATATACCTTTTAATAAATTATAAAAACTATTTTATTCTGTACTTAGTTTAACTTTCCAGCTTTAATAATCTTAAACTAGTGCTTTAGCACTCAAAACATTTTTAGAAGACTGTTACATCATTATACTCATACTCTGTTATCTGAACTTGCTTTCATCTTTTATCTAAGCAATTATTTTCCCCAATCATATACCAAAGTGCTCTGCAAACAGTGTTATTCAATTAATGAGTATACTCCCTTAGTCAGTTTAAAATGGAGACACCATTTCATCTCACTTATTTTTATTACCTCCACAGATCTACCCAATATGTGTAGTGAAGACTTTCCTGTAGGACTTCTAACAAATCATCTCATTTAAATTTGCAAAGCACTTTAGAAAGGTTATACATTTGCTCCTCACAACAATCCTGTAAGGTAGTTAATATTACTTACAACTATTTTAGTGATAGGGAAACTGATGATTGGGTAGATTAAGTGATCCCCTAGGGTTCCACATTTAGCAATTAGAAGGGATTCAAACCCATTTCTCCCAGATTTTAAGTCTGGCACTATATGTACTATACTCCTTTGCCCCACATTCCTTTGCTCCTTCTTTGGACACAAGTTTAACAGCACTTGGGCTGTCTGGTATCCCTAAACTATTAACTTACCTCATCTTCTAAACATATATTTTCAGGAAAATATATTTTGCAATATTTCTTATATCAGTTGTAAACTGTGGAATTTAAGCATATCAACTATCTCTTAATTGTATTTTGGATTACTTGCAATTTTGATTCTTTTAAGGTACTGACATTTCATCATTCATTGGCTAATAATATCATGGATAAAATATTGACTTTTAAGACAAATATATGTAAAATAATTGCAAAAAAGCAAGAAAATAGTTTAATCTTTGTTTTGTGATGAAATGCAGACTAAAAGTCCCATAGAGTTCAAGAGAAAAAAAATCATCAGACTTATGTAGTCAGAGGACAGTTTAGGACTTCAAATAAATAGAAAAGGAAGGCTATTTCAGGTAAGGAGGTGAATATGGAAAAAGTTAGGAAGGGAGAAATGAATTTGCTGTGGTTCTGAGAGATCAAGAAGACTAGCCTGAACATAACAGTGGAGTTTAGTGAGTATAGGGAGAAAACATTAATGGATATCTCTATGTGCATCAAAAATGTTAATTTGGAAGCTTCGTTCCATACATTTTTATAATAAAATCAGATTTGAAAAAAATGACTTCAGACCCTTACATCTGAAATGTTCAATTTTTCCCTTTTTTTCTCTAGGATGGGATAAGCAGAGTTTAATAGGAAAAACATTTCCTGGGAGAATTGAGATCTATGTTCAAGCACCAGTCAGGCCACAGACTCATCTATATGAATTAGGCAACACACTTTGAGAGAATAATGGGGATGTACTACATGTTAACTTACTTGACATCTTTAACAAACTATTTCATGTAAAATCTGGGACATTCATTCATTCTTTCTAAATGATAAAATACTTTGAAAAATTGGAACCCTAATGACTTGTAAAAATCTAAGTGATGCCCTTATTACAAGCCTTTCACACACAAAATAATTTGCTCCTCTCTCATATATTATACCTGGTCTTAGGTAGTCATATGACATGTAAGTAGTATTCATCCTATATAACTTGCTTTGTAGGCTTCCTGGCCAACAGTATTATATCAAATATCTTAATTAAATTTACATATATATATGTATATATATAAATATGTGTATGGGAATATATATATATGTGTACATACTTCTTAAAGCATCAGAAATACCTTAATGGTAACATGAAACCAGGATTCTCTTTCAGGAGATTTCTGATAATATGCAACGAGGTTTATTATGATTTAGGAGAATTATCATAAAATAAAATTTCAATGTCAATTTTTCAACTCCTTGAAGATGTTTGCTTGTATTTCAAACAGCTTTCAGTGTTTTGGTGCTAGGCTTGAAAACTACTGTCAATTATACCCTTAGGATTTTAAATCAGTGACAGGGAGTCACAGTCCAGTTAACACAAGACAGTGCTAATTCACAGTTACAGGCATAAGATGTTTTTGTCTTATGGTAATACACATTTCCTCTAGGATATATGTTTTCAAGGCTGTTCTTCAGAGTTAAGACCTCTTTGCATATTATACAGAAGCTTGTACACAATTTGACTGTAATGGAGAATTGAAAAACCAAATGAAATATTCTGTTATTTGTGAAATTCAGCTTTACTTATGCAAAGGGTGTCCACTAATCCCTGAAAAAAAGCATATTTTATGAGGCTTGTTGGGTTAAAAATTAGCCAGTAGAATTGACAAATATTTATATGACTTTTTGTGTGTCAAATACAAAGAAAGAATGTATCAGCTTGAAAATGATGGAATACAAAGAGTCTAGGTGGAAGTATTTGCATGCAAGAAACTAAATCTAAGGATTTAAATAAATGATATAGAAAGAACAAAGAGATTGAAAGCTCCTCATGAGGTTTTTGTCACAGCAATTAATAAAAATCAAAATTTCACTTCTTCTTTTGCATTCTCAGTTTATAAATTTTATAGCTAGTGTTGAATTCATAAAAATCACTTCACCTTCTTGATGTTCTACATATGACTGAATATTGGAATACAAAGAATCCCCAAAGGATCAAAGTCATCAGTGAATCAAAGAGAAATGCAAATGTGCATCAAGAGCAGAAATTGGCTAGATTATATTACTAGCTATGTGTAAGAATCAATGGGCAAACTTTTATTAAGTACCTATTATGTGACTGTTAGTCCTAGTTCCCTTCCTTTCAAACTATCCTTCATTTAGGTTCTTCGTGTATATTTGTTTTATTCATTTTTCTATTATGGTATAATCTCCTTTCAAGTAGCACTGCCTCATGAGACATCATTGGACAGGATGAACACCAAAATAGAGTCACAGATGAGGAAAAAATGATTGAGGAACTGGTTCTGAAGTCTTTTTGATGACCTCAAGGAGGTTCCTCCTTATTACACAGTGAATTTGCTGTAAAAAGACACAGAATAGTCATGGGATGCTCCAAAGTCTCTCTATGACCCTTCCATTATAAGTAATTATGATTCTTTTAAAAAGTAGGGGCTCTAGGCTCTCTCTTGTTGAAAATTTGCATTAGTCAAACACCCTAATATACTCCATGCACATGCTCTTGCCCCTGTTATACTTAAATTAATTTGTTTCCCTAGCTAATCACTATGTGTACTGCAATTCTGTGTAAACAGTATTTGATGAGAAGTGGTAAAGATGGTAAGTGTTTGTTGGATATGACTTTCCTTCTAAAGAGTGACCCCCCCCCACCCAAATTGTAACCCTCTAGACCAGCTAGGGAGCATATAGATAGATATGTCTAAACTAAAAACCATCTTAGAGATAGTTAAGGGAAGGAGAAATCATACTGACATTTTTTCCTACTCTCCTCAATGCAGAAATCAGTCTCCCTTCTGTAGAAAACTAGGTAAGATTCCATAGATATTTGTTCATCCCACCTAAGAGCTGTGAATATATATTTAGACAACCCAATTATATACTTATCTTTCATGGGCACACATTACAAAAATTATTTTATCTCATATGAACCTCAGAAGAAGTCTAAAAGATAAAGAGTAAAAGTGGTATCCCCATTTTATACATGAAAAATGTATTGTCCAGAAATTTTAAGTAATTTAACCATGGTCACACAGTTTTCTTTTCAGAGAAGGTATCTGATACCAGATTATCCTTATGCTAAACCAAGCACTTTAGTGACTGGGTCACAATGAACTGTTATGATGGGTTCTGAGACCTGGAAAGGAAAGGAAGGTTTCTTTTATACACTATGTATTATTGCTAACATGAACATCTAATTGCTAAGTATTAGGCTATGTCCTGCTTTGCTTGTAGTTGTGCTTTGTTTGACGATAGCCTCTCATAGTTTCCACTGTCTGTCATTCTTTGCTACATACAATTCCTTTTAGAAAAGAAAATGGAACCAAGAAAAATTCAGAATGAATAAATGACAAATATAAAGAAAGAAATTATAAGTAAAATAGGTGAATATAGGATAGTATTCCTTCCAGATCTATGGGAAAGGAAAGAACTTAAGACTGAACAAGAGATAGAGAATACTACAAGATGTAAAATGAAAAATTTTGATTACTTTAAATTAAAAAGGTTTTGTACAAACATAACCAATGCATCAAAATTAGAAGGGAAGAAATAAATTGAGAAAAAAAAATCTCTATAACAAAAATCTCTGACAAAGGTCTAATTTCTTAAATCTATAAGGAGCTAAAGCAATTGTACAAAAAAATCAAGCCATTCCTCAATTGTTAAATAGGCAAGGGACATTAATAGGCAGTTTTCAGATAAATAAACTATCAATAAACACATGAAAAATGTTCTAAGTCTTTCATCATTAGAGAAATGCAAATCAAACAACTCTTGAGATACCACCTCATATCTAGCAGACTGACCAATATG
Source organism: Gracilinanus agilis (assembly GCF_016433145.1). Classification (NCBI taxonomy): domain Eukaryota; kingdom Metazoa; phylum Chordata; class Mammalia; order Didelphimorphia; family Didelphidae; genus Gracilinanus; species Gracilinanus agilis. The sequence continues at coordinate 159,505,710 of NC_058135.1, forward strand.
ACAGCAAAGGAAAGTAATAAATGTTGGAGTGGATGTGACAACATTGGGAAAATAATGCATTGCTGGTGGAGTTGTGAATTGATCCAACCATTCTGGAAGGCAATTTGGAATTATTCCCAAAGTTTTAAAAGACTGCCTACCCTTTGATCCAGCCATACCACTACTGGGTTCATACACCAAAGAGATAATAAGGAAAAATATATGTACAAAAATATTCATAGCCACACTCTTTGAGGTGGCAAAAAATTGGAAAATGAAGGGTTGTCCCTCAATTGTGGAATGAATGAACAAATTTTGGTATCTGATAGTGATGGAATACTATTGTCCTGAAAGGAATTATGATTTGGAGAAATTCCATGTAAACTGCAACAACCTCCAGGAACTGATGCAGAGCAAAAGGAGCAGAACTGGGAGAACATTGTACACAGAGACTGATACAGTGTGGCATATTTGAACAAAATGGACTTCTCTACTAGCAGAAATGCAATGATCTAGGACAATTTTGAGGGACTTATGAAAAAGAAAGGTGTCCACATCCAGAGAAAGAATTGTAGGAGTAGAAGCAGAAGCAAAACATTTGTTTGATCACATGGTTCAATGGCGTTATCACTGGTGATGTTGACTCTCAATGATCATTCTATTGCAAGTATTGATAATATGGAAATGGGTTTTGATAAATGATACATGTGAAACCCAGTGAAATTGTTCATTGGCTCCAGGAGAGGGGTGGAAGGAGAGGAGGAAAAGAATATGAGTCATGTAACCATGGAAAAATATCCTTAATTAATTAATTATTTTTAAAAGAAAAGAAAAGAAAATGGAAATTCTCTCAGTTATCTTTTTTTTTTCCGCAGTGATATGCCAAATAGTCATGACACAAGTCATCCAAAATAGGCAGAATGTGAAATGCCAGATGACTTTAAATTTGCTTAAAGAATTGCTACTTAGAGTGTAAGATATTAAGATCTTCAGAGGTCTGTTCCAAAAGTGTAAAATTTGGATTTCAAAATTCTATTAGGATAAATATCTTCAAATGAAATGCTATTTGCTTATTTATTAAGAAAATTATCCCTATGATATATGTTCATGGAAGAGGAAAGGTGGCATATGGGCAAGCATCCCCATGAGAGTCACGAATCAGCAGAATGTCTCCAAGGACAAGATTTTTATTTTTTCATTTGATCTCTGATTTAGCTGTAAAATATCTAAAATTGCACACAGATACCCTTGTCACAGATGAAATGAGAACAAACTATGCAAGTTGTATTACAACAATTCAGCACCATTGAAAATTAATTCTAATTACTTAATTTCACATAATAATACACTGACTGCTTTTTGGGAGGGTATTGTTCATTCCTTAAAAGACTATTTAATTCAAAGCAGTGAGTGAACATTAAATTAATCACAGACCATGTGTATGGGGCAGTGTTTTAGACATTGGAGATACAAAAATGAAGAAATAGTCTCTGCGTTGAAGAAGTCTATAATCTAGTGGGATGAAAATGATAACTACCCTCTTAACAATGATACAAATTATAATATTCTAAAGAAAAACATAATGACAAATAAAAAATTTATGAACTTCAGATCAGGAATTTAATCCTCCACTAAAATTCACCTTGATACCTAGTAGCTATGTGAATAAGAGCAAGTTAGAACATCAGGTAACTATAAATCTTAAATTTCAAATGTGTTTTCATCTCAACTTGGGGGATAATTTCTGATGCTGAGAATCTACTCACATGTGAATTAAGTCCTTAAGAGGTTGATGAAAAGTATCAAGGAAAGTTCTAAACAAAGTGATATGATAAATTTGAAAAACACTTATAACAGTGGGTAGAGGATTAGAAAAGGCTCTCTGAAAAAAGTAGTATGCTTATTAGGCCTTAAAGGGAGGGAAGAATTCCATTAGGTGTACATAGAGAAAATTCTAGGCAGGTGGAAAAACATATACAAAGGCACAAGGTAAAAAAAGAAGCAGTAAAAGGCAGGAGACTACTGAGAGGTTCAATTCAGGAAAGAGTCATTGAATAGCTGGTTATAAATCTGGTATTATGAGAGACACAAGGGATATAAGGATACAAATAAAACAGTCCCTGTTTTCAAGAAATTTACATTCTACTGGGGGTGGGGTTAACAATTTTAGCCAGGAAAATAAATACTAGATAATTAGAGAAGATCAAGAGAGGATTTGCATAGGAAGTGACACCTGGGCTAATCCTTGAAGGAAGGTAAAGAAGCATAAAACACCAAGGTGAGGAGAAAGCAGGTAGAAAGATGAGTAATCAATTTTGACTAGAATGTAAAGTATGTGAAAGGGAATAATATAAGAAAGACTAGACATCTTTACAAATACAGGAAGAAATTTCAATTATTTGGGGGGTGGAGGTATCACATAGAATGCTTATCCCACTGCCTCTTAATTCCTAATGGATATGCTAGTGGGTTTGTTTGAAGTCTTCTGAAGTCCATTCCCTTAATAGTTATATATTTAAATCTTAACACTGTTATCTTGTATGATTCTTGATTCTTGAATTTAAAGAACACCCAAGGGCACTATTTTTAAATAGCCATACACTATCCACTAACTTTTACTGGGAGAGAGAAGATGGAAATAGAAGTTAAAGAAAAAAAAACAAGCAAACACAGAAGATGGCCAAAAAAAAATGCCTTTAATACTTACCTCCCTTTTCTTCTAAACAGAGGCCTTTCCTCAAGGCTTTCTCCCTTTGGGACTTTTCTTTATCTTCAGAAGCATAATAATAATCTCACCTTTACAAAGAAACACTAAAGATATTAGTGTTTAAATAACATAGCAAACATCATAAATCTTGGGATCATGAATTTAGAATTGGAAAGAACCCCAAACATATCTAGTCCAGGGATTTCATTTTACAGATGAGGAAATAGCAACTCGGGAAGTTTTGCCCAACATCACAAAGGTACTGTCAACATGAAATCTGGACACCTCAGTTTACCACTGCACTTCTGAGAATCCCCAGTACTTAAGCACAGCTATTTTTGTTTGAAAGTTAAGTACCTATTTATTTTAGAAGGCTTATCTATTGGATAAAAGTTTCCTCTTCCGAAGCCCAGCTCCTGAGTTTGATCTTTGCCTTTAATTTGTTACAATTAACGATTTTCTAATGCCATAGCTGTGGAGTGTTTGGAGGTTTACACACCTGTTTGTAGTTAGTCTTTGTAGGTATACCTTCCCAAAGTTATAAAGAGACTCTCAGGTTTGGTATCTCTTTGGAGTTGGTACTAAGAGCTGTGGAATTAGATTTATGACTCTATGTGGTGGCCAGAATGATGTCTTTTTCTCTATTAAAGAGTGTGTTTTCTAATTACTTGGAATCTCTGATTTATTTACAAGTTATCAGTATTAAAAGCTCAGAGATGAGAATTTGAACCCAGGCTTCTGATGTCAAAAATAGTAATCTTTCTACTGACAGACAGCTATTTCCTTATGCCTCAACACTAGCCATCAACCTTGCATCTTTTTACATTTTCTCCATTAAATAATATATAGGAGTAAATATATAAATCAATATGGAATTATATCCTTTTTGGTTCACTTCACATTTCTCTTTAACCTGGAAAGTATTGAGACAAATCATCTAAAATTGCTACAGATCATTGGTGCCTCTGTGACTGAGAGAGCAGATCCAAAATAAACAACTATATTTGGAATATGAGGAACACTGAGGATTTGCCAACTTCCACAGGGCAATTACTTCTAATGAATTTGCTTATAGGTGATAACAAAATAATTAACATGTATATAGTGCTTACTCTATGCCAGAAACTGTTTTTGATAATTTTATCTCATTTGATCCTCACAATAACCTTGGGTATTATTATCATCTCTATTTTGCAAATGAGGAAACTGAGGCAAACAAGTTAAGTGACTTGCCTAGGGTCTCAAAACTAGCAAATATCTGAATCCAGATTGAATTCAGGTCTTCTCAACTGCAGACCCACCTTTCTTTCTACCTAGACACCTTGAAATCACAAAAACTGTCCAAAAATTGGCCATTGAAGTGGTAACGTTTGCTAAAAATTTTAATTTGGTGATTTATAGGAACACATAAAAAGTTGCCCAGGCTAGACAGATGTGAATATATTGCAAATTGAATCATTACAGGGTATATCCTCTTCTAAGAGATCATAGACTCATTAAACTAAGGAAATAAAAGTAGCTTCTAAAAATACGAATACTGAAATCAATTTCTCTAATAAAAGCAATTCCACGTTTTAAATGCTCAGAAAACACTACCCCAGTTTTCTTACAAGGTAAGCAAATATCAGTGCTAAACCTGTCATACCCTTAAGAAAATGAAATGTAACAAACATGAATAATGCCAGAGTCCATCAAATTGCATTCCATGACAGATTTCATCTGTCATAATAGAAAGTGAATGATAAAGGTATGAGGAGAAAAAAGAAAGTGGAAGGAAGAAAAGAAGAAAAGGAGGAAGGATGTAACAAGGAAGAAAGAAGGAAGGGGGAGAAAGGAAGGTAAGAAGGAAGAAACGAGGGAGGAAAATTAGTCTTATGTGTCTTTAAGCTAAAAGGTAAGAATAAAAATGATGGGGGAAGAAAATAATATTAGGTGGTCTGATATGACTCTCTATAACTAAAAAAGAACAAGAAATATCCAAATAATGGGACATTGTGTTTGAATTTTCATTATTAAAGGAGCAGTTGACAGACAAATAACCCTTGCCAATATGAATAAAGGAAAAAAGAATTAAAAATCTAACTTTCTCTCTGATTGATGTGTTTGCTTAGGCTAAATTGCCACAGCTTGAAATATTATTATCATTCTACAAAGACATTAAATAGCAACCATTCACTACTGCTCTCCAAGACAGTTATATGGAAGGCTAATATTCACTAGCCCACTTGAAAGCATTTGTAACTTCCAAGTGAAGAATCTGTGTATAATTATGGCCTCTATTTTAAAAAGATAATCTGATTCACAAATTGCTTTCCTCAAAAGAGACCCTGTGAGCTAAGCAAGAAAATGGTTAAAGAAGAATGCAGAGACAATTTGCCCCTAACCAAATAGATAGAAGGGCATTCGTGTGTACATACATACATAAAATAGAGTAATGAGAATGGCAGGTCATGTGGTATATTGAATAGAGGACCTGACTTTGAATCAGGAAGACCAACCCCATCTCTGATACATACATACACAAGCCTGTGCCAGTCCACCAGTCTCTCAATGCATTGGGCATGTTTCTAAGAGGAAGCTGTAGAGCTGGTGCTGATATGCCTGATAGTGAGAATTTGCCCAGTGAAGATTCCACACCCCAGTGACATCACAAGTCTGCACAAATATGATTTTCCAAGTTAGTTCCATATGTGGTGCAATGGGTCACTCAAAGCTCAAGGATGCCAAAAATAGTTATTTTATTAAAAACATATTCCAGTATCCCCAGGTGGAATTTCCCAAGGTAGATAGAAGTGATATGGGAAGATAAAAGACATTGCAAGAATATAAAAAGCATCTGGCACAGAAGTTCCCTAAGGTCACAGAATCCCTTGCCAAAGCACTAAAGAATGTTTTGTTTTGTTTTTCTAGTCTTCTTGTCCGAAAGAGCCACAGCTGGGTCCCAGATCAATTCACTTGGGGTTGAAGATAATTCAAAATTCCCCAGGTTCCCACTATAGCTTATTTACTCATTCAACCTGGCTGAGGTTATGAAAGTGCAGGGGGCTGACTCAGCCTCATGCTCTACTTCTTTTTTTTTGCCTACAACAATGATAATGATGAGGATGATGGTGGTGATGGAGAAGTATGGGATGGCTATTCAGAAACAAGTCACTATTCCCAGAAAATTAAAAATAGTGATCCATAATCAGTCTGGAATTAATTAATAAGTGTTGATTATACATGGAAAAGATAGACATTTATATTTATAAATGCATATATATATATATATATGTATATACAGCACATGAATAAAGGCTTTCAAAAACATTGCACCTACCTAATGCCTGGTAAGATGCGATGTTGTGACTAGAATTATACAACACTTCAGTTTTATAGATTAAGTTCAGAAAGGTTACACATAATTCATAGAAAGTTTGTTTGTTTTTATGAGTAGAAGCAGGGATGTGCCTGGGGTTGCTCTAAGTGGCTAAGATCCAACTATTCAATTTAATATATAAATATTATAATAATAATATAAAGCTGGGAATTTCTAATTTCCACTCATTGTTCCTGGTACTGCCCTCTGGGAACAAATAAAACAAGTCAGAATAGTATTTAAATCAGTAGAAGGAACACAGTAGGCACTTAATACTTGTTTATTAATTGATTGTGGTCTAATGATGCTTCTTTATGATAACCCTCAAGTACTTGAAGAGAATTCTCATGTACCCTCTGAGATTTCTACTTCTGGCTGAACCAGTCCATGCCCCTCAACTGCTCCTTATATGATGTGGACTCAAGGTTCTTCACATTCCAGGTTGAACTACTCTTGAAGCCCTCTATCCCTTCAACATTCTTCTCAACTATGGTAATTGGAACTGGACATTCCTGAAGTGGCCTGACTAAGAGAGGGTATAGAAAAGTGAATACCATTTTTCTGCAAAAAGATCCTGTCTTAATGCAGAATAATATTGAATTGCCTTTTTTAACCTTTACATCATGATTCAGATTAATATTATGCCTTGCAAGTGATATAAACCTTCAGGGTTTGTTTTAGGTTTATTCTTCACTCTGCATCTGCTTCCCTGCCTGGTTTCAATTTCAGGGAACAAGATGCCCCTCCAAGCATAAACTCATCAATTCTAAACTCCCCACCCTGCTGCTATCTGAAGTCTTGACTGACATCACTTCCCCTAGCATCCCTTCCTCTACCCTCTGACTGGAGGGTAGTAGAGCAGAATATCAACTCCTCTCAAAAACCATTCTTTTAGAGGGCAGACACTTGACTTTCAGCTCATTCCATTGTGCATCTGTTGCCCTACCAGGTTTCTGTTTCACAGAACAAGAATCTATATACCTCCTTTCCTGCTTGCCCCATTAAATTGTAAACTCTTTTAAGGCAAGCACTACTTTTTTCATTAATTGTTTCCCAAGACCTGGCACACAGTAGTCACTAAAAGTTTATTAGAATTATTAGATTAGATTGGGTTGTTTTTGTTATTTCCCCCACCAGAAACACTATTACCTAATCTTCTCTCCTCCTATATTACATTTGTGAAGTTGATTTTTGAATCTATATATTTTTTAAACATTAATCCCCACTGAATTTCAGCATTTTAGATGCAATCTGGCTATTCAGTTTGTCAAGAACTTTTTGGATTCTGACATTGCTAACCAATGTGTTAGTTACCCCTCCCTGACTTGTGCCATCTGCAAACTTAATGAGCATGACATCTATGCCTTTATCCAAGCCATTGATAAAAATATTCAACAGCCCTAAGCATATACCCCTGGGATATTTCCTTGCAGACTTCCAATCAAACTGAGATTGAACTATTAATGATTCCTCATTATGTATGCCCATTCAGATTCATGTGAGTTCACCTAATTGTGTTATCACCTAATCCACATTTTTTGATCTTTGCCACAAAAATATGACTTACTCTATCAGATGCTTTGCTAAAATCTTGATAATCTGTATATACAACATTTTCCTAATCTACAACATTCACAATCCAATGAAATTGAAAAATAAATAAAAGGAAATAATGATATGTTTAGAGCAAAATCTTAGAATGTTGGGATGTTTTCCCATTTAATTTCTTATACCAACCCATGAAATGACAATGAGAAAGTCATGATATAGGATACCTGCACAATGAAATAATAAATGATCTTAAAGCTTAAGTGAGATAATAATTATGAATTTCTAAGCACAGTGTCTGTTGCAAAGGGCTATTAAATGCCAAATAACTTTTTTTCATTATCATTTCAACCAAGGTAACCAAGATTAGAAGGTATTGTCTCTACATCTAGGGGTAGTGATCAGGGGAAAGGAAGGCTAGATGGAAAGAAGTTATGAGGAGAAACTTGATGGAAATGAGATATGTATATCATCATAGGAAAAGAAGGATTATTTTAAATTTCTAAATTGTTATTATTGAATTGTAACAAGTTCCTTCTGGGGCTCAGGATTCTGCTTCCTATTTATTAGTTATTTTAAGTGCTGCTCTCTGTAACATTGTGCTAGCCGCCAGTTCTGGACAGTATCAGCTCTGGGATAATTGGTAAAGTCTTGAACACATTTCCTTTATCTTCTTGAACATGTTTACTGCAGTGGCTATGATGGCCACTGTTGGTCAGTGTCAATTCATCAGCTGTGAAAATTTTTTAACTTGAAATGGTGCAAATACCTCTCTCCTGCATATCAGCAACGATTCTTTGGTGACATCATTAGAGATTTGAAACTACACACTGGAATTCCAGGGGTGGATATAATGAGTATGTGCAAGGTGGGTAAACATTACTAGAAACTAAAAATAAAATGACTTGCCATCCATTCAGCATATATTATGTACAAGGGACATATCCTAGGCACTGAAAACACAAAGATAAAAGTAAAAATTCCTAAACTCAGGGAACTTCCATTCTATTGTATAGCATATATTCAACAAGATCATATAAAAATATAAAGATGGAAGACAGGTAATAAATCTGCGATTTCATTGGCATAGGGAATTCTGTGTTGAGAACACTGCTTCATTCAATGCTAGACAAAACTTTTTTTCTACAACTTTTAATTTAAGAGAGCTCCCAAATCACTGAGAAATCAAATAATTTTCTTAATGTTCAACAGTCAGTATTTGTCAGACTCAGGACTTGAACCTAGGAAATATAAGGGGCTTTAAACATGAGATGAACATTAAAAAATTCTTATAGGAAACAGGGAACAACAGGAGTTTCTTGAGATTGGGAATAATATGGTCAGAGCTATACATATGGAAATATGTCAATTTTTGGAGGGTAAATTGAATTAAGGAAGGCCTGGATGCAAGAGAGCCTTTCAGTAGCCCAGAAGAGAGGTCATGAGAGCCTAAATTAGCTATATGACTCAGGACAATTTACTTTAGCTCACTATAACTAAGTTTCCTCATTGGTAAAAATGGGGATGATAAATAGCACCTAATTCACAAGATTATGAAGTTCAAATAAGATACAGAATGCAAAATATTTTGAAAGCCTCAAAGCACAATAGGAATTTTAGTTATTATCTCTGAAAAGAGTGATGATATCAAAAGAAATTGGGAAACTGAAAAAGAAAAGATAACAGAATATTTTAGACATTTTTTTTTAAATTTTAGATGTCCAATAGGCAATAAGTGATCTGCACAGGTTTCAAAATCACACTCACCAGAACAAAAGGAGGGGAGAAAACACAATATTCATATTGTGTAATTAGAATTTTCTCACTAGAACTCCCTTTCCCAACTTCCGATTTCCCTTCTCACATTACATGCTAACATAAGGAGGATATATTTTGATGTAAGCCCACCCCTCACTCTCTCTTCTTCTCAGAACTCAGCTATGAAGCTTGGCAGGAAAGTTTATTCATGTGGTCATACTTTAGCTTTGTAGTTCTTTTTTTATTTCTTCTACTTCAAGTGATTACTAATAAATTTTATAAAATATAATTCTTGGAGTTAATGCTATTAATTTAAATCTTACACTACACAAAAAGGAAAGAAGGAAAGCTATTCTAACTCTGGAAAGTTTATAGTCAACTGGTCTCTGATATGGACATGAGTGGCTAGTAGTAATTCATCTTTGACTTTCCCTCCTATCCCTTTTAGTCTGTACCTGGTATATTTATTTTTAGCAGAAAAGCGAGATCTTGACCTTTTCCCTTTAGAAAATCTTTCACAGGTAGGATGATTTTGTAGTACAAATGGGACCTCATGTTCTATGGCTTATCTTATTACTGTGGATTTCAAATTGTGCATCTTGATTTACACCACTATTTCTGTTTTGGCATTTTCATAACACTGGAAAAGTGAGGCTAAGGTCAACTCCTATTGCTTTGGCATGGATCACATGAAGGTTTTTTTGCTCAATCTGTTATCTTGAAAGCTTTCTAAGTTTCAAAGCCTTAGAAAGGAGATAGCAACCTTTGGGCAAATGAGACAACTTGTAAAACATGTTAAAGTAAATGAATTCCTTTCAATTGCTTTTCCTAAGGCTCCAAGAGAATCAGCAGATTAACTCAGTTATTCTATCTAAATATTTGGTTACAAAAATGGATGGTTAGTGTGCATAAACGAGAATTTTCAGGAATACTTGAAAATTTGACCAATTAATACTATGTACTTGAATTACAGCATTTGGATGAAATAAGATTCCTTTCTCAATCTAGGAATCACATCAATCCCTTAAAAAATGTATAACTTCCTTGGACCACCTCTCTTCATCCCCACTTTTCTTCTATTTGTTAGTGGTTGAAATGTCATTTGATTTAATAAGCCTTTATTATATGCCTATTGATAAAGTATATTCATCTTTAGGTTTCAATAAGCATTTATTAAACACTTCGCACCACACATGGGGCTGGATATTGCAAACCCAAAGACAATAATGAAATAGTTCTCATCCTCAATGAGCTTTATTTTTCATAGAGGAAAACACCATTTACATATGCAGGTTTAAAAAAAACAAATATCCATAATATATACACATACATATATAATAATATATAATGTTATTTTACTATATAGCTATTTATTTATTTTATATAGTATATTATATTTTAATATTTTACATGACATTTCTTTATCAATTTTATTGTTACATATAATATATATTTACATATATATATTTATAAGCACCAAATATAACTATACATATATAAGTAAATAAAAATTGAAAGAAGGTTTGGTTTAATTAATAACCTGAATAATCTCAGAATCAGGAAGACCTGAGTTCAAGTCCTACTTCTAACATTGCTATCTGTGCCACTCTAGACAAGATAGTTCCTATTTTTTGACCTGCAGGCAGCTCTCTAAGACTAGGTAGGCTAAAGTTACTGACCTGCAGTAGTAGAGGGTGTTTCCTTAACAGCAATTTTTTATACAAATAAAATGAGACACACCTGTTAATGGTTGGGTGAAATGACTATCAATGTATCTGTATCTACCCAAAGGTGACATTTTATATTGGATGGAAAGCTAATCCAGATGTGAGAAAGACAATGATTCAAGTACTCTTGTTGAATTTATCACACTGAGGAAAACTTGAGTAAGCCATTTAACCTCTCAACATGCCAGGCCATTGATATACATATTTTATTCAGTCTTGTGCTTTCATTAATAAAAGGAACTTTCTGATATGTAGGGTCTTAGATTCAGGCTCTTCTTAGGTAGAAAAAAGTCAACATGGAACTAAATAACTATTACCAATGGGAGAAATCATATCTGAAGACTTTAACACTCATCTCATTTCTAGGCACCTTCCTCCCAAATCTCCAATCTCCATAGGAATTTCTCTCTCTCTCTCTCTCTCTCTCTCTCTCTCTCTCTCTCTCTCTCTCTCTCTCTCTCTCTCTCTCTCTCTCTCTTTCTCTCTCTCTGTCACCTATCAACCTATTGCTTATAAACAGTGATTTACTGAATCATAATAATAAATGTATGATGAAGCATAATGAATCAGTACATTGGCTATATGTGTCTGGTTCTGTAATTCTAGTGCATATCTCCTGGACAAGTGTGGAAGATGATCCTTCTAATCCAAAAGGGATGATATTTATAATATTCTCTTCACAATAAAATATCCCTCTGACAAATAGACCATTTTCATAAATAGCATTACCAATTCCTCAAATCTCTTGGATTACTTATGTTCTTGTTCTTAACTTCTCTCCTTTATTCCTCACATGAAAACTTACACTATAAATTGTATTTATTTATTATTTATTCTTATTCTCATTTATTTATATAATTATTTTTATTTAAATTTATTTTTTGTGACATGAACAATGCAAGTTTAATATATTATTTAAAGGAGTTTGTTTGTTTTTTTTTCCAGCACAGGCAAATTAGAGTCTTGAAAGCCAGGGAAGAAATCTTTGAAGCTGAGAAGAGTTTTTCTATTAAGGAATACTATGTGTTAAACATATTTCTTTGAACTTTGGAGTTTCTACTACATTGGCAGTGAAAAATGGGTTTTATCCATAGTAAAGTGGTGACAATAGAAATAATATTAATATTAGATTTCATTTATGGGATATTATAAAATTTTCAAAATTATTTTCTCATACCAGACTTCTACTTGTCCATGTTCACATATTGATAATGGAGATATAACTCAAATCTAGATCTCTTAACAAATAATCCTCAATCTACTGCATAACTAAGTCCCTCTAATCCTTCATATTATTGTCTTATCTTTTCAGCAAAACTGTAAGTTTTCTTGAAAGTAAGGACAATCTTATTACAGTTTCTCCAGTAGGAGGTTCTTGAACATTTTATGGCGTAATACTCCTTTGACAGTACAATGAAGCTAGTGGATAGATGACCACCAACTTCATTGTGTATAAAATAAAATCTATGGGATTCCAGATAAAATAAATTATGTAGAAATATAGTTATCAAAATGCATGTATATTTCTTAAAGTTCACAGATCCCAGGTCATGAATCCCTACTTCACTCTGATCAAAGTATTAGAGGAATGTATTATACATTTTTAAATGTTATCAAAATATAAAAGCAGAAGAAAATAATTGTGGGAAGCCAATAAGAGAATAGATAAAAATCTGAGACTCCTCTTTTGACCCCTTTTGTGATCCCTGTGATTTCTTGTTGAAAAGTATTGTGGCCTTATTGTAAAGCTTTAAGTTACTAGCTAACCAGAAGTTAAAAGAGTTAACCCTGTTCCCCTTTGGCCAGGAATGTAGCTGCCTGGTATAGCCAAAGCCAAAACCTTAGCAGGGGCAATTCATCCTTGAGAAAAATATTCCCTGACTTGGCTTTCTGATAAGAACCCAGTCAAAATTCAGCCTTGGCCTTGATCTGTTCTGAAGCCAATGAGACTTTTTGTGTTTTGATATGACATAATTTGTAACTTCTGCACATCTACGAAGTTTCGGGAGGGGTTCCTTTGTATGAAATGAGTTTTGAAATATATATAATAAACTCCATGCTCCTGGAGACAGAGCTGGAAGCATGAGCTAAAAGACAACTCCCATGTCCTGTTATTTCCTTACCAACTAAACTGTCCTTATTGATTATCTGAGATGATAAAAAGATCTCAAGAAATAATCATTTCATTTTCTAATACAAAATATCAGCTATTTTCATTTATCTATGGTCATGAAGTATTCAATACAATCTTTTTACCTTCTCAAGAAAAAAAATGAACTGACTGCATGTCAGTTAGTATTCCCAATCATGAAACAATCAATGCTAGCAATTTATACTTTATTTCAGAAAGGAGAGAGGACTGAATTTGCCTGTTGATACTCAATATTTATTGTTATGCCTATTATGCCAGTTATTCACTGTGTAACAGGGTATGTGACTGATCTCTCAGGAGAAGTCAATTCAAAAACAAATTTAAAAGATAACACCAAAGGTACTTTAGTGAAACATTTCAGAAGGGCTCATTGTTCCACAAATAGCAATATAGTGTGAAGAAGTCAACAGTGGTATTGGTATAATGAAGGCTATTACAGCACATACAATGATAAACACAAAAAGGAAAATTTTCAAAGGATTTCATCATACTTTTGATGATTTATATCTCTAAATTTATACCTCTGAGAGATTGGATTGAGTTTAATGGAATAAAATTTTCCATTAACATACTAAACTATTGGGCATTTCTCTATGCTATTTGTATGTAGCCTGCATTTTCCTTGATAAAATGACCTTAACCAGGCCTTTATCTATCTATCTATCTTTCTTTCTATCTATCTATCTATCTATCTATCTATCTATGTAGGAATATGTATTGATAGTAATTAAGAATATCTGAATGTGATCCCTGTTTCTAATATGTGCTGTCTCGGTGACTATGGAACAGTTACAGTCTCAGGATCCCCAGACAACACTATGATATATTAAATTGCTAATGACTTGCTGACCTACATAGCTGAAAGACCTTTTCATACAATGAGTTCTTCATAGAAATCAAATCATTGGCCAGACTTCAACCATCCACAGTCTCACCCTAAGAGAAAAAAAAAGATAGATAGATAGATAGATAGATAGATAGATAGATAGACACATAGATAGATAGATATATTCATGATAGAAAAAGCAGTGGATTAGCTGCATAGTGGATTAGTAAATCATCATATGGCAAGTGAAATATCATATCCATATCACAGCTATAATATATTATTTCTTGAATCTTAAACACTTTTAAAAAATTGAATTCAGGTTTTTATTACCAAAATTCAATAGAATTTCTTTAGCCTTCTAATTGATTACCAACATTTAATTTGTCCTCTCTTCCTGTTCATTCAATATTGACAACATAATGGTTTTGCCTTATTCGTCATACTGAGATCATGATATCACCCAGTCATGTACTGGCTGTGTGTATGACATTGACTTTCCAAGATATCTATAATAGTTGCATATGTGTGTTCAACAAGACTGTCATTAAAGTATTTTCAATCTCTATAAAAATAGGAAGCACTTTTTTTATTTAACTGAGAGGATTCTGTTTCTCCATTAATTTTCTGACTCTCTCCTTACGTAAAGTTTGAATCCTTCTCTGGCTATAGAAAAGTATAGGCAAACATATATATTCTTCTAACTCCTAAATTGTCCATTGAATTCTCATTGTATCTTTATCTGTATTCTGAAATAGTTTTTTTTCTACCCTTGGCATTATTACTATTGGACTTTTACTTTTGACAACAAAATGGTGGAGTAAAGAGTATTTTCAGCCCACACAAACCCATCCCCAAACAACCAGTAAAAATTTCCTTCAAAATTAAATTTGGAGCAATGGAATCAAAAGAAGACATAGTTAAGCAAAGATTAAGCCATAGAAAATAGAGAGGCAGCAGAAAATACACATTTCACTAGAGTAAAAGTAGAGAGTTTATGAAATTAGCAGCCTGAGAAGCAGCCTGATACAAGGGCTGGGGCAAGAGGTGAGAGCAGTGGAATCAACAGTGTGAAGAATGGCCCAGAGCAAACACTTACTGAAGAACTTAAGGATCATCCTGATACAAGCTTATGCTGAGGAGCTTGAGAATTGACCCAGTAAGGGACATCTCTACCTCAGAAGTTGATCTGAGCCTCAACATATAAGCAATATTGTGATGAAGAAAAAAGACCCAAAGGAGTTAAAAAAAAAAAAAAGATAAGGCTTGACTCTGGAAAGGTATTTTTTTAAAAAAGGGAAAATCATAATGAAAGCCCAGAAGACAACAACTATGCTAAAAATGAAATGTGTGAATTTTCAAAAGCAAATGTGAAAGGATTTTAGTCCCAAGAATGAGCTCTAAAGCAGGATTTAAAAAAACAATAAGTGTTTTAGAAGAAAAATTTAAAAACAATAGGAAAAAGTCAATAGCTTAGAGAAATAAATCTTGGAAGAAAACAAATTTCCCAAAAAAGGAAAACATCAAAGAGGAAAGTAACTCTCTTTAAAAGGAAGAAGAAAATGGCTACTTAAAAAGTAGAATTGGACAAATGAAAGCTGATGATTCTATAAGGGAATAGTAAACAATAAAACAAATTTTAAAATAGGAAAAAATAGAAGAAAACTTGAAATCTCTCACTGGAAAACACAATTGACCTGGAAAATAGAGCCAGGAGAAATAACCTAAAAATCATCGGACTGCTTGAAAGATACGATCACAAAAATAGCCTGGACAACATAGTACAAGTAATTATCAAGGATTACTGTTCTGATGTTCTTGAAAAAAGGGTAAAATAGAAAGTAAAAGAATCGACCCATCACTTACTAAAAGAAATCCCAAATTTTAAAATCCTAGGATGAGTATAGCCAAATTTTAGAACACCCAGGCAAAGGAGAAAATACTTAAAGTAGCCAGGAAAAAAAAACCAATCCAAATATTATGTTGCCATAGTCAGAATCACATAGGACATAAAAGCTTCTATAATAAAGCAACAAAAGGAATGGAATATGATATTCTGCAAGGCAGAGGAGTTGGGACTACAACCAAGAATCATCAACCCATCAAAACTGAGAATAATTACTCTGTGGGAATAAATATCTATCAAATGAAATATAGGATTTCCAGGCATTCCTGACAAAGCAATCATAACTGAAAATAAAATTCAATGGTCAAATTTGACACTTAAGAAAAGCATGAAGAGTTTTAAAAAATACTCAGACTAAAGGGTTAAACTGATCACATTCCTAAATGAGAAAATAAGATGGAGGAAATACACAGTATACTCAGAAAGAAATACACAGTAATTATAACTATCATTTTGAATGAAATGAATTCACCCCTAAAACAGAAATGAATGACAGAATGGATTAAAAGATAGAATCCCACATTATGGTTTCTATAAGAAATGCATTTAACACAGGGAGACAGAGAGTAAAGATAAAGAGCTGGAACATGTAATGGAATACTATTTCATAATCTAACCTTTGTGATCTGTGGGATCAGACCAGTACCTTAAGAAAATTATTTTGGAAACTATGTTATGAATGCATTATAGAAGAAAGAGGCCATAAACAGAGACCAAGTAGGAGGCTTTTGAAATAGTCTTGGAGACAGACACTTGCCTAAAATGTTTGGAGAGGTTGCCCAGCAGTTAATGAATTTTTGAAGTAACTGCAATTAAAGAAGATTGGCCATTAAGTATTTTGGAGGAATTGTGATCTTTATCAGTGAAAACATTATACAAATGAAATAGGATAGGAATGAGGAAAATTGTTGCTGAATTAAAGTATATGCAAAATAGATGTAAAATGTTAAAACATTCAAAGAAATGTGAATGAATCCTTCCCTAGAGGCAATTTTGGTTTGAAAAGAATGAGTAGAACCAAAATGTAGACTATAGTAGATATGAAATGTTAACTGGGATATTTAGTGTCATATCCCCAGCCAGGTAACTAGGACAAAGACTACATGAAATTAGTAAGTGCATAGTGGACATTACTTTTGAGTGGAAAGAGAATAGAACTAAAATTGAGTTGCTGATAGGGTAATTTCATCCTTATTCCAGAAGAACCATGGAAAATGTCCATGTCAAGAGGACAGAACTAGTTAGAGAACAGTTAAAAGGCAATGAAGACAAAATAGCCTTCTGACTCATTTATAAGATTAGAACCACGTTAAGGTAAAGGTTCCCATTAGAATTCATCAATTGTCAATTTGGCAAATAGTTTTACTTAACATTTCCTACTCAGAAAGAAATAAAATGTTTTAAAAAAAAACAGAGACCTTTGTCACTGGAGGCAAGGAAGCTAAGATTTAGAGATGGAAGGAAAATTGAAGAACATTTAGTCTAGGTGCTTTTTAAGCTGGGGACTATGAGCTTGTGTTTATATTATATGCTTAAAAATATTATCCAGAGAATAGGTTCAGGCTGCATCTGACTGCCAAATGGAGTCATTACTCAGACACATACAAACACATAAACAAAAACACATCCACACATAAACCCCCACACAATGATTCAAAAAGCTGAGCCCCTGATCTAGTCCACTTCTTTCAGTTTATAGATGAGAGTTTTGAGGCAGTCAGTCATTCAGTAAACATTATTAAGTGCTTTCTGTTTAGCAGATACTATGTTAAATGATGGACTTAAGTGTTATTTCCATAGTGGCAAAGGGACCTGTCTCAGTTACATTGATATCAATTAGCATATATAAGACTAAATGCTAGCTCATTTGACTTCAAATCCAGACCTCTTTTCATTATATCATCTACTCCGTGAGAGAGAGAAGAAAACTGGATATTTCTTTCATATTCACTTTGAAGGATGTATTGAGAAATTGTTACCCCATCTACTTACTACCAAGATTGTGCTTAGTTAAATGTTCAAGAATGCATGTTCTCCACATCCCAAATAAGGGAAAAAATACCATTTAGTGTCATTCCATGTTTTCCACCTGGTTATTCCCCCAAATCTTCTTAGAGTTCCCTGTAAGGGAGGTAATTATTATTAGGAGTTGTAAAGCAAAAGGAGCATCAAACTAGGAGTTAGGATATTAGTTCTCATCCTTTACCACTCACAAGGCCAGGTAGCCTTGGGGAAATAATTCCTCCTTCTGGGCATCAGCTTCATTTATAAAATGAAGGGGATGAACTAGTTGAGTCAAAGATCTATTCCAGTTCTAAGAGTCTATAGACTTCTCCATCCAGAATATGTCTATAGGTCACTTGGTACACATTGATTTCCTGTGGCTTGATTGAAGGAACTAATTTACTGAGTAACTGCCAAGGTAATAACAGTAATAGCTCTTAAGGACTGCCCATGTTTTCCTGGGACTTCAAGTAGTTTGCAATGTTTTTACCTATTCCATCCATCATGGTCTACCAAGTGCTGCCCCACTTAAACATGTTGGGTATTGTTTACCTGAGATTTCAAATTTATTCTCTGTCTCCCACTACTACAAGTTATTTTTTCCTCTTTTAGGCTAGGAAGCAAAGTAGTTACAAAAGAAAATAAGATTTTTTTTCTTCATAATTTTGTGGTTGTGAAGGGCAAACATATTGGACATCTTTGTTCCTGATTTTCATTGCTCCATAGTGATAGAAAGTCATTTATCTCCAGACTAGGATATAAACAACATTACACTGCAAATCAATTGAACTCCCACTTCTACTTCTCCCTACAAATTCCATGCAACCATGATGCATCTCCGAGGAATGGTTTAATTTCCTATTTTGTTTCTCAACATCTGTACCAATTATTATATTAAAGAAATGACATTTCTTTTCATTTTGTATGGGTAGAGGGATCATTTATTCATTCCCTTTGCTTTTACAAAATACCTGGATATGCTATTCAAACACAATTTTCAGAAATTGAAGTGGTACCTAACTTTGTTAACACTAAATTTTGAAGCCCTATTTGAAAAAATAAAAATCTTTGTTTTGGGTTTAAAACAAAGAAACTCCAAAAATGCCTTAGAAACTCCAAAATTACAAACTGTGACAGCCTCTTTAAGATAAATACATTCTGTGACTATGAACATATTATTTATCTCATCTGGTTTTATCTTGTGACCAAGGAAATTACATTGTCACAGTAGGCTGTATAGAAGATATAAAACTAGAATATACAGTCCTTAAAGACTGGGATTTTTAAATTTCTCATTGTCTGGCACAGTATGTAGTTAAATTTTTTTTTTCATAAATTAGCTCTCAGGGTGCTTAGCTCTGGGGCTTCCTATAAAAATGAACACAAAATAATCTTATGTATATATACTCCATTGGGCAATACTCATTGCCCATTCATGGGGAAAAATGTGATATTGTATAAGTCACCCTTTATTCAATAAACTCCATTGGCATCCTGTTTTCTCTAGAATCAAATTGAATGTCCTTTCTTAACTATTTAAAATAACCTTTACATAGGAAGAAACTGTGGCTTATTAAAATTACTTTGTAATTCCCAAAAGGCAAATCAGGCCCCTCTCCTCCTTTTGCTCAATTCTGTATATCTATTAAAGAGAAATGTGCATTTCATTTATTATTATATTCCTTTTAAGATCAATTTACTGAAGTGTGAGAATGAAATTTTTCTCTTCTATATTAACACAGAAAAGAGCTTTATTTCTTTTCTAAATCCTGACAAAGGGAATAACTTGTTCATATTTTCTTTCATTTCTGCAATTTAAATGAATCACAAGTTTCTCTCTAATTAACAAGTCTTTTACAATACTACCTAGACAAAATGTTCATTTTAAATAACATTTGTAAGTAGAAATTAATGGTAGCATGGCCTTGAGTACCAGTTCCCTTTCTTAGACCTTAAACCCAACATTTTCCAGTCAAGAATCTAAGGAAAAATTAAGAAGCACCAAAGGGTAGCGAGAACAAGAATTGGAGCGAGACTAGTTTAATTTGGATACAACATGTATGGCTCTATTTCTCTTTGGGTGAGTAAAGTTTCGATACTTCCAAGACTGTGGTGTTTTATTTGTGGACAAACAACAGGATTCTTTCACTTGGAGGCTCCATATGTGAGAATATAAGAAAGTGATGCATTGCCTACATTTATATCTAACTTCTACCTATTTCTAAACATCCATAAGAAAATAAGACTTTTCTGTGTTAATGGATGTCACTTATCTGTGTGTCTTATTTTCTTATCTATTAAATGATATGCCTGAGCTTATTGATGGCTCTGAACTGTTCAGATTCTTAGGATAAGTTAAGCTTCCCAGACTTCTAAAAGGATCAGTATGGGAGCAAATAGCAATTCTAATTGTTGTGCTAGTGGAACCTAACCACTAATATGGCAAAATGACTACAGAAAATGTCTTGCATCTAGACTCCTTTATTAGAGGTAATTTTCTCATCCCAGAATTCCCTACGCTAGGGAAATCACAGGTCCTATTTTTTTTTCTTACTAAGAAATGAAGCATGAGATACTGCAGCTTTATAGTTTCCTTGGACCAAAGTTCTTTATTCAGTTCCTGGAAGTTGGGTGACAAGAATAAGTTGGGAGAACTGGTGGCCAGAGATCAGCCATAAAGCCTAAAGTTTAAAAGATTGCTTTTTTATGTTTTGCCAAGGAGTATTATATATGATTTTTTAATCATGTATAACTTGTTTTCATTCCCTTAAGCATTTAAATTTGACCAATTTGTCATCACAAAAGTTGGAAACAAGTGAGCTAATGTATAGAGAATATGTACAAGATTTACATGTGTATAATATGAATCTCATTTTTAGTTCTATCATTAACCTACAAGCTAGCATAGTCAAATGGTTAAAAGGCTCACTTAGAAGAGAAAAAGGTCTAGGTTAAAATCCTACCTTTGGATGACATAGCTATATGCTGTGGGCAAATTCACTTACTCTACATAACCCAGAAAAATCTCTAAACCTCAAAGGCATTTTGCTTATTTGCATTGGTTAATGGAGTTCCCAACAGAAAGAATTTCCTACACTTATGACATCTCTAAATGTCTTCCTTCCCTAGGAAAATCATTATTGAGAAAACTCATTATCTGCAAGACTCAATCTGCCTCTGCAAGTACATCTCTTCAGGACTCTGTCCTTTCGATTGGCTTTAACTGGAAGATTTGTCTATTGGGTTCATGGTCTTTAGTTAAGAAAAAGGCTTACACAGTCTTCTCTCTATTTAAAACCAGTTGCACTCCTTCTGTACTTCTTTAAGATGGAATTTTCCATCATGCCCCAACCCTCAAATACCTACTTCCTCCATACTATCCCAGCAGCTGGGTAGTGTAGTAGATGAAATCCTGAGTCTTGAATCAGAAAGTCCTCAAACCTGGCCTCAGAGACTTACTTGTTCTGGAAGCCTAGGCAAATCATTTTACCTTTTTGCCTCAGTTTCCCAAGTAATTGGATAATAGAAGCACATACCATGTAAAGTTTTTGAGGAATTCACAAGATAATATTTACAAGGTGCTTAACACAGTGCCTAATGCATGTAAGGTGCAATCTCCCTTCTCCTCACCCTTTTTAGATTCCCTTTGTATATTATCTTTGCCTGTTAGATTCTAAGCTCATAGTGGTCCAGGACTGTCTTTGTTTTTATTTGTATTTTCAGTGCTTAGAACAGTGCCTGGCAGGTCTTTACTGACTGGATAATAGAATCATAAGTCTATAGAAATCTATAAATTGCTAACATAGACAGAGCATCCCAATAAATACCAATAAATACCTCTTTTACTCATATTTTTATCTTACAGTAATATTATTCACAACTCAAACATTCCTGATTCTTTTATCTCACCATGATATGGAGGTCATTTTGAGTTCTAGAAAGGCATGCCATTGAATGTCACGTTCTTTTATATCATACTAGACTGGAATGCCTTTTAGTGCAGATCTGGAGCTAGATTTTTTTATGTGACATTCAGCAATAGACCCAAGACTGAAGAAGTTATCTGATAAGCCACTCTGTTCCACTCGTGAAAACTTGTGAATGATATCAACTAAGGATTTTTAGGAGAGAAGTGATCTATGACAGAGGAGGACTTATGTGACTTTTTCAAATATTAAAGTAGGTACAGGAATTATGTTAGTATTTGGTTACCTCTGAGGTTTGGTGCAAGGAATAATGAGATATCTGAAAAATGCTTTGAGCTCCTTTGAGAAAGGTACCATATGAATACAAAGGATTATTTCTGTTTTCTGTCCCAGGAGTTGGTAGATATTTTTTCATTCTATGAAGTGTGTACAGACATTGTCAGATAACATTTTTCACCTAACAAGGAACAAATCCCAGAGTGAATTTTTATGGTTGCTACATCTCTTAAAAGATACACCTCAGCTGTGCTAAAGGAATCTCCTGGCAAATCCCCATTTCAGCATTGTAAACAAGAACACAGTGCTTTTTAGAAGAGTTTCTGAAAAATGTTTTGGATTTATAAGAATTTATTTTAGTTTCAAATTGGCAGTCGAGTACCACAAAGGGAAAGGGAAAATGTAAATCTAAAATAAATGCATCTTTTCACGTAAGGTAGTTTTTCTTTTCCTTACCAGAAATTTATCAACCATATTATTTAAGAACAGGAATAAAGGGGGCGGGAATTGTGAAAAATGAAGAAAATTGTGCAGGAAAATTTACTTGAGTTGGTGTGTTTTACCTAACTAAAACTGTAAAAAAGCTATTCACATTGAGTTCACAAATAAAATAACTGATAAAAGTTTTGTTTTATGGTAGAATATAAGTATACTATTACTTTTAAGTAATTGCAGCTCACATAATGTAACCTTATTTTTAACCCAATCTTAAAGCAATATCATCTGGATAATTTCTCTCCATGACAAATTTGACCCTGGATCTCCATCTGTATCCCTGGGGCCCTGAGCTCCTACTGGAGATTTTCTTTGTGGGGCAGTTTTGTTTTTATTTTTTTTTAATAAAACACCTTTTTTTAATAAAAGCAACTCAGTCACTCTCCTCCAAGGACCTGAGACAATTCTAAGTTCCTTTTAAAATCGACCCCCTAATGCAAGGAGAACTCTATAAAGTATCCCTCCCAGATGTACCTTGCTGTCCCCTTCTTATGCTCTCCATGGCAAGGCAATCAATTATCCTGTTCCATTAATCTATCCTATGACTTCATAGTGCAAAGTAAATCCTACTTATCCACCAGTCCCTTATATTTGTGTTGACTAAGTTTAATCCTTTTCTTTTCTCCTTTGAATTCAGAAACTTGGACACAAATTAAAACATAAAGACATTCAATTAATCAATTAAACTACAAGCATTTATGAATCAATTACTATTTTCAAGACACCATGGCAAGTGTGAGGGAATGCACAAACAAAAAATGAAATAATACAATTCCAAATGAACGGAAAAAAATTGGACAACCCCATTAATTCATTTTGTTGGGTTGGGGGGAGCAGCTGTTACTTTTATCTGTTTTTTTATTTAATTCAAAAGCATTCATTAAATGCTTACTATGTATGAAGTATTGAGCTAGGGAGGCAATAAAGAAACAAAGTCATTTTTAATAATTTCTGCCCTTGAAGAGCTTCTATTCAATGGATGAGATATAATATTTAAAGTGATATAAATAATATATTTGAGAAAGGAAAGTTCAGTAACAATTCATGGGCAATACTTTCTAAAGCATGTGGCTCCTGAATTCAGTATTGAAGACAATTAAACTACTAAGAAAGAGAGATAATGAAATAGAGCATAGAGGACAACCTTTATCAAGGCATACAAACAGGAGATAGAATATCAAATTGGGTGTGGAATGCCACATGGAGCAGTAATTGTGCAAATTTGACTACATAAATGAAAGCAATGTAAAGTAAATTTAGAAAGGGAGACTGAAAGCAGGCCACTAAAGTCTTTAAATGCCAGATTAAGGAGTTTGGTTTTGAATTTCATTCTAGAAATAACATAGGAACATAGAAAGTTTTTCTACGTTTGAATCACATGACCAGAACTTTGAGCAATTTTTTTGCTTTGAGCAAATTATTTGGACAGTTTTATAAAGAAGATATTGGAGGCCAATAAGTAAATAAAAAAGAAGTTAAGTAAGTAAATAAAACGTTAGAGAAGTTAGATATTATATACTTATGAAGAAAAATGAATGGAAATTTTTTAAAAATTAACTATTTTTCAGCAGTACATGGCATCTTCACAAAAAACATTAACACTCTGATAGGCCATAAAACCTCCAAACAAATGTAAAAAAGCAGAAAATGTAAATGCATCCTTTTCTAACACAATGAATAAAAATTACATTCAATAGAGGGCAGCAAAAAGACAAAAAATTCATTGGAAACTAAATAATCTTATCCTAAAGAATGAATGGGTAAAAGACCAAATCATAGAAATGATCCATAATTTCATTAAAAAGAATGAAGAGAAGACAACATACCAAAATTAGTGGGATACAGCCAAAGCTGCATTAAGGGGGAAATTTTGTATCTCTAAATTCTTATATCAATAAAATAAAGAGAAGATCAATAAAATTTGAACATGCAACAATAACAAAAAGCTTTAAAAAGTACAAATTAAAACTCCCAATTAAATGTCAAATTAGAAATCCTAAAAATTAAAGGAAAAATAAATTAAATTAAAAGTAAGAAAATCTCTGAATTAATAAGTAAGATATAAACCATTGGTTAATTTGATTTTTTAATAAAAGGAAACCAAATCACCAATATCAAACATGAAAAAGGTGAAATCACAATTAAAGAATTATTGAAATTTATTTTGCCCAACTAACTACATGCAAATAAACCTAAGAATCTAAGTTAAATAGATGAATATTTACCAAAAAATAAGCTAGATTAACAAAGTAGGAAATAGAATGTTTAAACAACTGTATCACAGAAAAAAGTAATTGAACAAACCATCAAATAATTCTTTAAGAAAAAGGCCCCAGGACCAGATGGATTCACAAGTGAATTTTATAAAACTTTCAAAAAGCAATTAATTCTTATACTATGTACATTATCTGAAAAAAATTCAAGAAGGAATTCTTCAAAATTCTTTTAATAACACAAACATAGATAAATAAGAAAGAACTAAAAAAGACAAACAAGACTATAGTCCAATAATCATCATGAATATTGATATTAAAATTCTTAAATAAAATATTAGCAAGGAGATTAAAGTATTATGTCACTAAAGTCATAAACTATAACCAAGTGGATATTATACCAGTGATACAGGAATGTTTTAACATTAGGGAAAATAATCAACATAATTGACCATATCAATAGCCAAATCAATAGAAACCATATGATTAGTCTCAATAGATACAGAAAAAGCCTTTGTTAAAATACAACAAATCCCTCATAAAAAACATTAGACAACATTGGGATAAAAGGATATTTCCTTAATATAATTAAGTGCATCTACTTAAAACTATCAGCAAGAATTATCTGTAATAGAGTCAAACAAGAACCCTTCACAATAACATTGGGAATGAAACAACCCATTATCATGACTACTATTTAATACTGTAATAGAAATACTAATGATAGCATTAAGAGTAGAAAAATAAAGTGAAGGATTTAAAATAAGCAATGAAGAAATAAAACTATCACTCTTTGCAGATCATATACCTAGAGATCTCAGAGAATGAATCAATAAGCTAATAGAAATAATCAACAATTTTAGCAAAGTTTCAGGATACCAAATAAACCTTTATAAATCATCAATATTTCTATTTACCACCAACAAAATTCAATTGCACAAGATAGAAAAGGAAATTCCATTTCAAATAACTGTGTGTAAATAGAATTAGCTCTAGCCACTCATAGCTAAACTCTTACTTAACCTAGGCATAGAAATGATGTAATTCCTCAACCTTCCTTAGTGGGGAGGGGAGACAAGTTACCCACACGTGACAATAAGTAACAAATAAAGAACAAAGGACTGCCCTTTGGGCAGTCCAAATCAATGTAGAGACTGCTATTTGTCCACTTGAATTAGAGGTGGACCCACAGGAAGTGATGAAAGACACTATCTCTTTAAGTATGTTGGCTACTTCCTGTGGAGCAGTTCCCGCCTTGAACTTGGTGCTGAAGGAGCTCCTGAGACCACAGACAGCTTATACTCTTTATTTTCATGGGGTAAGTTAGGCTGACTTCCTTGGCCTACCTAGGCCACTTCTAAACTCTGCCTTAAGCAGGCACTAGCCTATCTGGTTGCTAGGCCTTGAGGCTTGTAGCCTGATTTATTTAGTCTTTTAACCTTCTCTCCCTTTCTCTTTATTCCTATACCTTTTACCTTCCTAATTGTAAATAAAACTGCCTTGACTTGGGTCTGACTTGGGTCTGATTTAATTACGGAATCAATCTGAACTGTTGATTCCTGGCGGCCACTTTTTAAATATATATCTATAAAATACCTAAACTCTCCCTCTTGCAACTATAAACAGTATAAATTACCTAAGTGTATAGTTACCAAAACAAACCCAGTAACTATATAAACATAATTATACAAAATTTTGCACACAAATAAAATGAGACTTAAAAAAATGGGAAAAATACATTAATTGCTCAAAGATAGGCCAAGGCAATATAATAAAAATGATAATCCTACCAAAATTAATTTACCTATATAATGCTATACCAATCAAACCACCCAAAAATCATTCCCAAGGGGGAAAAATAAAAAATTTATTTGGAAGAGAAAAATGTAAAAAATAACAAGGGAATTAATGAAAAAAATATGGAGACCTAGCTGTACCAGATTTAAAACTATACTGTAAAGAGGCAATCAAAATAATTTGGTAGTAGATAAATTGAATAGTTTAAGAAATCAATATGCATTAGTTAATGACCATAGTAACCTAGTGTTAGATAAAACCAAACATCCAAGCTATTGGGGAAGAACTTACCATTTGACAAAACCACTAAGAAAATTGCATAATGATACAGCAGAAATTAAGCATAGCCCAATATCTCACACCATAAACCAAGATAATGTCAAAATGGATACTTTACCTAGAAATAAAGGATAATACATAGACAAATTAGGGAAACATGGAAAAAATGTACTTGTTATACTCATGGATAAGGGAAGAATTAATGAGCAAACAAGAAAAAAAACTGGAAGTTCTAAAAAATGCTTCAGATCACTATTAATTAGAGAAATACAAATGAAATAAACACTGAAATATTGCCTCATACTTATCTGCTTGGTTAATATGACAAAAATGGAAAATAATAAATATTGGAAGGGATTTGGAAAAATAGGGACACTAACACATTCTTGGTGGAACTGTGAACTGATTACAACCATTCTGCTGAGAAATCTGGAACCACATCCAATGGATCATAAAACTATGTATATCCTTTGACCTAGAAATACCAGTGCTGGATCTTTATCCAAATGAGATCAGAGATAGGAAAAAGGTCCAACTTGAACAAAAATATTTTTACCATCTCTCTTAGTAATGGCAAAGAACTAGAAACCAATAAAAGTATCTATCAGTTGGGAAATGGGTGAATTAATTGAAGTATATGTTTATAATAGAATATTGTTATGCATTAAGAAATGATGAACAGGATTTCCTAATAGTTATTTAGCAGAGAACCGGAGCTGGGAGAGAGAGATTAATGATGCTTTTACAGTTCTGGAAATAATCTATAAAGAAATGATCATCAAACCAACAGAAGACGGGAAAGGGGAAGAAGAAACAAGGGAGCGAATAGGAAAGGCAAAATAGTAGAGGAAGAGAAAAGAAAGAAAGAAAAGGAGGGAGAAAGGGGGGAAAAGAGAGAAAGGTAGAGAACTCTAGGGGAAAATGCATAGTTATATGACAAGACAAGGCTCAGGATTCAGCAAATAAGAAATGTTAGGAAACAAGTAAGAAGAGGAGATAACAGATTCAGGAATTCTGAAGAAAAAAAAACTATCTAAGAAGAGAAAACAAATAATCACAAAAATTGGAGAGAAGTAAAGAAGTATTAAGAATATTAAAAGCCTTATTTGGATGTAATTCAATTCAATTTAATTTGAAAATTATTAAGCTCTCAGTATGTGTCAGGCACTGAACTAAGCATTGAGGACAACAAAAAAGAAAAAGAAAAGCAGCCTCTCCCTTATAATCTTATAGGAGAAGACACTACACAAAAGGAAGGTGGGAAGGATGCAGGGCTCCAAGGAATGCCTGGCACAAGGACATCATGTTCCACCGACTACAAATTAAGTAGTGATATAGATGGAAAATGGAGAGTTAGCTGGGGAGTACAGATCTCACCCTTTATAAAGGAAAGCTTTGGGACTAGTTTAGTTCTCGACCCAATAGCCCTCCAATGAGAAGGCACAGGAAGCTGAGGGATTTGAGAAGATGTTGAATATTCGAAACTGAGTTGACAGCTTGATAATGAAATTTCAATCCATAAGCTTATCCTATATAAGCCAGTTCACAGAGTTCAAAACAGTTAAAGCTACAGATAAAAGTGGAGAGTAAAGGGACATAGTTTTTAAGAGACAATTGCCCCAAAGAAAGAAACCTTAGTTGACTATTGGTATGGATAGCCAGATTTTAAGGACTTGAGAATCCAGTTAAAAATATGGAAGCAAAATCATTTTGTTGTTATTGTTGTTTTTAATATTTCCACTACAGTGTTTGGTTGAAGAAGTGGGGTAAAAAAGATATGAGAATATTCCTTGACCAGGGTACTGAGTCTGAATATGAGAAGATCAGAGCAAAGTCAGCACCAATGAGTATTTTGATCTAAGTTTGACTGCATTACTCAGTTTCTGTACCTTCAATTTTATCTTTGGTGTTGTGCAAAATACAGACTTTTCATTTTTACTTCTAACAATCTGGCTCATTTATTCATTCAGTAAGAATTTATCAAGTATCTATTATGTGTCCAGTCCTGTCATAGATGATGAAAATGAACTTAAGGAGTTTAAATTCTCATAAATGCCTATAGATGTCTACTTAAGAAGACTTGCTAGTTAACAAAAACTTAATTTGTGGGTAGGGACTGTCTTTTGCCTCATTTTGTATTGCCATCACTTAACATGCCTGGTATATAGAAGGCACTTAATAAATTCTTCTTGATGGACTGTTTGTTGACTGACTTATTATGGCCTCCTTGTTTCCATTTTAATATAAGGGATCATTCACTGGGAAACTTTCAGTTAAGATTTAAAGGGAAGGTTTTTTGCTAGGCTACACAAAAGTTTTATAGAGCTAATATTTTCTAATAACTTCTTATTGTCCTAATCATATTATCTGAGAGCCAGAGAAATTAATTGTCTTGGCTAAGATTACACAAGTAGCAAGAATTAAAACCCAGGTCTTATGACTTCAAATCCAGTGCAATTTCACAATATATCACACTACCTTCATTAACTTTCTACTGAGATTATACCTTGCTATAATCTTTTATGTAAATAGAAAATTAAAGAATGGTAGATCCCAAGTGATAGTTAAACAACCAGTCATATTTTTTAAAGCACTCTTATTGAACACACACGTTTAAGGAGAAAACTTTTCTTTCAATCTGGATGGTTTTCCCCCCTAACTCCGAGTTGTTTGTTTAGAGGGCTTCTGTTCCCCTCATTTGCTAATTTATCCCATTTGTATAATTTTAGCAGCTGCTGCCTGTGGAACATCTGTTCTCTATTAACTTCTCCAAAGACTTTTCTGAAGGGTCAAAATTTTCAAAAAAAGATGAGATAGCTTAGGGATTTGGCCTAAAACCATGATCAGTGAATTCAGAATGGTTTGATTTCCTGCATTATGCTTTCAAATAGAATCAGTAGCACAAAAAAAAAGAGAGACATGTTCAATATCTTAGCTAGCAAGTCAAATATGCATCTCAAAGAGGTGCTATAAAGAAGAAAATAACCAAACATAATTAGCCCAACCAAGCACAACTACTCTTCCCCATGCAGGCTCCTTTCCCTTATAATGATAATGACCTCTTCAGTAATTATTGATTTTTTCTATCTTTTCTTTCTCCTTTGCATGGGGAAATCTTCTAAACAAATCCAAATAGGAAGACATCAATCTAAACAAGCAATTGTCATCAAGTGTAGAAACTAGGCACTAAAAGTAATAGAAGTAACTATCCAATTAATTTTCTCTATTCACGCAACTACACAATTAAGTAAAATGGCCAATTTTAGTGTGTTACAAGCTCAATTTGAATCACCAATGTCATTTGACAGCTAAAAAAGTCATCTTTAATTTTTTTTCAGATTACATGTTGGTACAGTTTTCCATGATTGTTTTCTGACATTTTGTGATACATGTTCTCTCCTGCTCTCCCACCTCTCCCCCCTCCCACAAGGCAGTAATATGATATTGGTGGTATATGGGTCATCATACAATACACATTATCATGTTTGTCATAATGTGAAAGAAGATACATATCACTTACACTGGAGAAAAATGAATTGAGGAATTCAAGTGTAGAATGACATGCTTTGGGCTGCATTCAGACTCAGTTATTTCCTTCTGTGACAGAGGATAACCTTTTTCACTGAGTTCCTTAGGGTTGTCCTGAATCCTTTCATTACTGATAATAGTTAAGTCATTTACAACTGATCATCTTAACATTATTGTTGTCACTGTGTACAATATTCTTCTGGTTCTATACAGTTCACTTTGTATCAGTTCATTTAAGTCTTCCCAGGTTCTGTTCTAGGTTTTGTTTATTATTTCTTATGGCACAATAGTATTCCATTAGAATTATATACCAAGAGTTGTTCAGGCATAGACCCTTCAGTTTCCAGTTCTTTGCCACCATGAAAAGAACTGCTATAAATATTTTTATACAATTATGTCTTTTAACCCTGGTTTTGATTTCTTTCAGATACAGACCTAGTAGTGATATTGCTGGATCAAAGGGTATGTATAGTTTTATGGTTTTTTGGGCGTGGTTTCAAATTGATCTCGAAAGTGGAAAATAAAGTCATCGTAATCTACATTAAAAGAACAAAGATGGAAGAAATAAGACTTTATTTCTGCTTTGTTCTTCCCAGGTTAAAGTATGTATGAAATGTTATGTTCAGTTTTAGGCAACATGAGGAAGGGCATGCATATGCTGGAGATATTCCAGGGGAAGGCAACCAAGATGGAGAAAGACTCAAGTTTGTATCATATCATTATCAATTGAAAGAGCAATAACAGTTTCCCCTGAAAAAAGAAAATTCAGAGACAACATAATAGCTGTCTTTAAGTACTTTGAATGCTTCTTGGGAAAACCAGGAATGAGCTGTTTCCATTTTGATCACAGATAATTTCCCTTGATATTTCACATGCCTGGGACTCTCTCCTTCCTCATGTCCTCCACCTGGCTTCTCTGTGTTGCTTCAAGTCTTATCAAAAGTCCAACATTTTACAACAAAGCTCTCAATGTTAGTTCCTTCCCTCTGAGATTTTTTCCAGTTCATCCTTTGTAAATCTTATTCATACATCATTTTTTGCATGCTTTTTCTTCCTTCTTTATGCTATGAGCTCTTTGAGTGTAGGAACTTTGTATTGCTTTTATTTTATTCCTGTTTAGTACACTGTGAAACACATAGGATATAGTGAATAAAATGTTTGTTGATATGATGAAATAGGAGGTGAATGGAAGATCAAAGGGTTAAAGTAATAAAAAACATTTTGGTGTAATATAGAGAAAAACCGCTAAAAATTAAAGCTATCCAAAAGTAAAATGAGTTACCTCAGTAATTTCTCATTGGAGATCACCAAGTAAATGTCAGATGACCAGTGGCCATTCTGATTTGAGTATGGGTTTAAAAGATATTAGATTCTGAGGTCAATTAAAAATTTTTAAACCTAAAATTATTTATGAATATTATTCTGCTAAATTCAAAAAGAATTTAAACATTTTAATTGTTTCATCAAAATAATTAGTAAAGTCATTTTGTCTCTGTCCCCATCTCTGTCTCTCTCTCTATGTAGTCAAATACACATATACATATATACACACACGTGCACATGTAAGCATGTTTGTGTTTCTGCATAATATATTTGTGTGTACATACATGTATATGTATGGGTTGACATATATGTGCACACATGAGTGTGTTTACTTAACCTGGTAAGATTACTAAACTAAACTATTCTAAGATTGTTTTTAATTTGAAATTATCCTAAATTTGTAAATGCTGAATAAAATGACTTCATTTAAATTTTTGAATCTGGTAATCAGATATCACCGAACTGTCTTAAAATTAATAATATTAGATTTAGTCACATCATTTCAGCTCATACTTATCCATTGTAAAAAGAGCCAACGGGGTAAATTACTAGCACTCATAAAAAGAATTTATAAAGGCAACAGTTCTTAGATTTTTAAGAACTGACTGCCTGATAGCAAACACTAAGAATGATTCTTTCTGACATGTCTTGTTAAGTACAGAATAGATATGCAACTGGAGAGATCTAAGTTCTATAGAGTTCCCTGTGGCATAATGATGCAGAAGCCTATCAAGGATGTATATGAATGAAAGAAGTGCAAAACTTAAGGGTCCTAAAGAGACAATTCATTTTTTAAAAGACTTTATTTCTGCTTAACAGGCATAGTTGTACCAATGTCAAAGAATTGTGTCTATGTCAGCATATGTCTCTTGCAGTTTGCATTTCTTTACTAGGTAACACATTTACGACACAACACAGATCCTTCTCCAAAGGTCAAGCATGATCATCTTTTAGTTATATTTCCTCTTTAATCTGTGGCTAAGCCAGAAACTTCAACATGGTCCTATGCCACTGTGCAGGTCCTGGATTTTTACTGGTGCTAAATCATAATGTGTATGAAAAGGCAATGCAAAAAGCTACCTAAGGACTGATTGTGTTAAACCAGTGATTTCGAAAGTGGGTGCCATCGCCGCCCCCTGGTGGGTGCTGCAGCGATCCAGGGGAGCAGTGATGGCCACAGGCACATTTATCTTTCCTATTAATTGCTATTAAAATTTAAAAAAAAACAATTTCCAGGGGCGCTAAGTAATATTTTTTTTCTGGAAAGGGGGTGGTAGGCCAAAAAAGTTTGGGAACAACTATGTTAAACAATTCCTTGGAAACACTGCAACATAAAGTCACCAGGTATCCTTTATAGAACTGAAGGGGCTTTATAAATGACAATTTATCCTTGCTATATCAACATGAGTTGGATAACTGGAAGGGATTATGGTTATTGTCTAGGTGGAAAATCTCACATGATATAGTTGGAGAAAGAATCAGTTTTCAAGTCAGA
Source organism: Gracilinanus agilis (assembly GCF_016433145.1). Classification (NCBI taxonomy): domain Eukaryota; kingdom Metazoa; phylum Chordata; class Mammalia; order Didelphimorphia; family Didelphidae; genus Gracilinanus; species Gracilinanus agilis. Next base: position 159,539,007 of record NC_058135.1, read on the forward strand.
ATTTTAAGTATAACTTGTGTTTTTTACTGCCTATGTCACCTTGGAAAAGTCCATTACACTCACCATGTCTTTATTATTTTGCCTTTGAAGTCAAGGGATTGAGTTAAATAACCTCTAAGGCTCCTTCTAATTCTGGATCTATGTTACTATATAATTGTATGATAATACAGAGTTTTTGTCATTTAATCAAGTTTTCCATGGAAGATCTGATCAAGGTCAGAACTGGATGTAGTTCTATTATGAATCTTCAGATGCTCCATCCCTGGAGCTACAGGAAAAAATAGTTGATGTGTTTAAATCATTTCAGAGATATTTGGGTCATTTTTCAGTTGTTGGTTTTAATTGGCAAAATAGACTTACTTTGGATAGAGAGGGTGAAAGTGGCAGACTTTGATACCATTTTCTTGGAACTACACTTTTCTAACTAGTAACCACAGCTGCTATTACCATCTGTTCATGGTGCCATAAGGGTAATGCTACTTAAAGTTTTTTCTTGTTGTGTTTTCTTAAATTACCCCCCAACCCCATACAATTGGGAAAGACAAATCTAGCAAAGTGAAGCCACCAGTATCTCACAGTGGAGCCAAAGAACACTCCAAAACTACATCACCCAAAGAAAAGTAAAGCATTTTCCCCAACATCCTACTAAGCCAAATAACCCGTGATCACCAAACCATGTCCAGAAGGTCTTTTCAAGTGATTTAGCTTCTTCCTTTCACACTTCTTTTTGTGAATAGTGGGTAATGACTACAGCAAAATGGGTCACACATTTGTGACCTTGTGAGATATAGCTTATAAAATGGAAATGTCATGGCTGAGGGGAACAGAAAGATCAAGATTTTCTGATCCTGACATTTTTCCACACCATAACTCACAGGTACTTCATTAAAAGCCAAAGATGGAATGGGGTAATAAGATTATATTGACATTCACAGTAAATAAAATTAGAGTATATATTTAATACAATATTTGAGGTTGGATCTTGACATCCATGTTTAGAAAGATGACATTTGGGTTTATTGATATTTGAGATCACTATGTTTTAAAATATGTATAAAATGGTTTTTGAATGCATATACAATGTAAGAATAGAATGAAATAGAATGAATGTGACAGTTTAACTCACCTTGTTAGAAAACACTTTTTCTTCAGATAAAAAAAGCTTCTGAAGAATTTTAGATTTGATATGTGTAAAAATAAAGTAAACAATTACAAAAGGTATGTCAAAGGGATCAAAGGCAGCAGTTCATGGGAATGTATATGGGCCAGAATTCATTTTACAGTCAGAACCTGAAAAGGTAGATTAATTAATGATTTAAAAAAAATTCTATCCATGTTTTGAAAATACTGGTTACTTTTAAAAATCAAATAACCAACCAGTATGTTGTTATACTCCATTAACAGAAGAAAAGGGAAAAAGCATTTTCATGACCCCTGCCTTATGGCTTAGCTGAGTGGTGTGGCCAAGTGACCAGCAGGAAATATTGATGTAATTTATGGCATCTGCTCATATCTTGAGGCTGCCTTTTCTTTGACCTCTCCATGACACAAGAAGTAAAGTCAATCTATAAAACAGCCAGCTCTTTCTAGTCCATCTTCTTCCTATTTGATGGTAGGGTTACATAATGCTTCTGATTGGTAACAAACTGAGGTTTAAACTCATATGTTGTTCAATAGGATGAGATGCTGCACCAATTTGGGATAACAATAAATATGTTTAACCTGCCTTGGGGCACTACATCCCTTTCTAATTTCATATGTGATATTTCATGACTGTTTAGAATTCAAGTCTTAGAATAGCACATGCTACCTGCTACAGGCAGTGAAATAGCAGAAATAAAAAGAATATGTATATTGTAGAATCACAAGTCTATTAAATGATTTGCATGTCAGAAAGAAGTGAAATATTAGTGAATGAGACTTTTTATGAGTTCTCTTCTACTGACGTTTAATGAACCTTTTCCATCTATCACTAGTCAAATTCTGTCAATCCTTCATCTCTCCTCTTCAACTACATTTTTAAAGAAACATGTTTTAAAAAAGGCAATTACTCCACTCCCTTTAAGTATCCTAGATTTTCCCATACTCTTAAGTTATACTTTCTAATAAATGTTAGTATAACAGGAATTATTTCTTAAAAATAAGAGAGGATCTTGCTAACTACAATTCCCAGTGAAATTGGAGGAAAAACACAACTCTCTTATGCTTCTTGGGGTCCTCTTTAAGGAAGCAAATCCTCCTCTAGTGTGAAGTGACAGGTTAGTTTTCCAGTGGACAAACTTTTAACAGAGCCACAATTCCAAAAAGTTTATTTTTCCCTAGGGGAAATCTAAAAGAATGTCAAAGGTTAATTAGTTTTAAAGTTCTACTTAGGATAGTTATACATTCATTTATAAAACTACAACTTACTAAGAGAATGGAGAATGATCATTTCTTTCTAAATGACTGAAGCTTAATGAATGAAAAATAATTACAATAGTAAAACATTCACATAAATAAATGTCCATATAAAAGAAAAAAATGGGAGAAAGGCAGAAAAGAGTGCAGGAGAAAGAAAAAACTGGAACTGAAAGAAAATGGGGGAGGAAGAAGAAGAGAAGAAAAGAAGGAAGAATTTAAAGTCAATGGGAGAAAATTCACAACTGCTTGGTTTTGTTTTGGTTTTTCTCTTTGATCTGGTTACTGTAATCCTATATCTAAATTCAAAATTCCTGAAGTCAGTGGCATCCTGCTTTCAGGAAATAGAATCCATCTCTTCTTCTAGAGAGCTGTTACAACATTAAAAACCATTATCTAACAGATATTACCAACTAGATTGCTTTCTTTGAACAGAAATAATCACAGATGTTTTTTTCATACATTACTCACTTGATGACAAATACAGTAAAGAAATGATAAAGGACTTTGGTGCTTTAAACTATTATTGGTAGAGGTGGTGAAATAAAGGCTAATATGTCTAAATGAATAGTTATTCTTAAAATGTTATCTTTCTATTATTCTCTTATTCTGTTAACTATGTCAATACAGCTTAACTAAGCCTTTAACATGGTGTTTTAATGTAGAAAGGGAGAAAGGAAGGCTTAAAATCTCCCTGATAACTGATTTATTTTGTTCAATGAAGCCAGTGGGTCTTAGAAAGCTTGAATAGGTATCTGAGTACTGTCTGAAACAACCTGCAATTCTACAGCAATACCTTGTTCTCTGATTTCACAAACACTGAAGTCCATGAATAAATTCATGAATAGACCACCACTCAGCAAGCAGGACCAATGACTTGTTTTCCCTAAAGAGAGTCAAATGCCAGAAAGTCCCCATGGCTTTGTTTTAGCCAAACTTGTCCTAGTCTGTTTACTCTTCCATTATCTATCTTGTCTGACTTGACCTCTGATTTTTCTTGAGCAAGTAGTTTTTGAATCATGTTCAAAAAACGCTTTTGTTAAACTTAAATATAATTCTTTTTATCTTTTCTCTTTTCTTCTATCTTAATTGAATTGCAGAATTCAAAAATTTTGGCAGTAAAGGAGTCCTTAGAAAAGATTTAATCTGGTGCATTTGTCATATGTAATAAATTATGAGGATGTTTATCCTGTATCAAGTCAAATTTTTCCCCATACAACTTTTACACCTTGCTCTTGATTCTTCCTTCTGGGACAAAGAAATAAAAGTCTAAATCCTCTTACATGGGACAGTTCTTAGAACATTATACCATAGACAGATATTTTCTACACACACACAGAAATGCACACATATTTATACCAGGTAGGATTGCTATTATTTTAGGACAAAAAAAATATGACTATATATCTAACTTATTTTCAAGGAACTATCAGAATTTATGCTTGTGATTTGATTCTGTATTGCTTTCTAATACCTTTTTCTTCCTTTGGCTTGTTCCAGTGACACATATTGATAAAGGTACAACCAACTGATCAGCAATTTGCCCTTGTTAAAGTCATCCAACAGAATGACTCAAAAAGAGAGTGGAAATGAGAAATAAAGAACCTGTCTGGTTATTTGGCCCAATTCAGCCATATGGACCATTTACCTCCCAAGTGCAAATGGCAACTAGATAATGAACTAAATTCCCTCCCTCTAACACCAGCTAAAAGTGCTGACCTAATTGATAGGGAAAGAATTATAATTATTTGGGATACAAGTGACTAAGTAAAAGGTTTCCTTTTTTAAAATGCACATACATATTTTCTCTCTCTTTCTCAAAACAAACACATATAAATTAAATCTGTTCATTCAGATGAGTCTAATAGATATGAACTAAAAGTTTGCATTACTATATTTTCAAATGACTCCTTAATATGAAAAAGGCAATATAATCTAACTGTACATGTGACATATTTATATTAAGTGACTATATGAAAATTATATATTTTACAGGTATAGTTTTCATGAGTCAGTTAGAGATATAAGGCATCTTTGAAGGCCTATGTTCAAATCATCCTTCTCATGCATACTAGCCATAGACCATGAGCAAGGTGCCCAATCTTTCAATGAGCCACAGACAGCTTTTGAAAATTGTGATTTAAAGTTGTCAATATGCATTTGTGGAGGGATTTTCCTCACAGGTCGTACCTCATAAGGATGGAATCATAGATCCTGACTGAAAATGGAGTGGGGGGGTAGAGACAGACTTTTGTCATAATATATTAATATCCAAATTTAAGATCTGTAGATGTTTCTAAATACATATGAATAGAAATAACTCCAAGTTTTGTAAAGATTTCAATGGAAAAGAAATATATTGAAATAAGATTTAAAATTCTATTTTAGTCAAACAAATTATCTATTCATGTTATTCATTCAGTTTATATTCATAGATATAAATTATTTTAGAATTATGAATATTTTCCTGTTTTTCTTAATTAGACGAAATTATTTGCAAACAGTTAAGTGAAAACCTATTCCCACTGAATCTTTCCCTCATCACAACAACATACTTTTTTATTCCTATTGTGGTCTGTGTGAATTATAGGAAATGTATTATGTGATATTTTGAGGGGAAAATAAAATAGAAACACAGTTTTCAAAAAAATGTTCAAGGACACAATTATCTATGACAATCAGGATGAGTATTCTGAATACTGCCAAAGGAGTCCCATAAGCAGTACTTCCTTTCACAAGTCACAGAAGTGTCACTTGTTGAAAAGTCTAAAGCGGCCAAAAACCAATAGATGCCAAAAGAGTATGTAAGCATAAATATAGACACAGCCTGGAAGAAAGAAATCAACATTTCAAATTGCTATTATGAAGAGGCAAATTAAAAGTGGAGTTAATCAACCATAACAATGCCCCTTTTGTGACTGATCAAAGATAAATTTTAAAGGACAAAAATTAGAGCACTGGAAAAAAAGTCCTACTTAACTATTCACTGAACTTTCTCAGCAATGATTTATTTGGGGTTCTAATGCAAACCAAGTAAAACTGTGATGCTATTGAAATTTATATCAATAATTTAACAATATTTCTTCTTATAATGTAGCAGGGGCTGAAATCTAATAACAATTCTAAGTCCTAAAGTTGGTAGATAGTACAAAAATTATCTTATTCCCCTTATCTTTCAGAAACCCGAGTTTCCATGAAATAAAGTGACTTCTCCTTTTGCCATCCTGACACAGAGTCAGTTCTTAAATGTTTGTTGATTTGATACACGTATGTCACCTGGATAATAATTAGAAAAATTGGCATTTAATTTTAGGTTTTTTCTTTTCATCTTTCCATTTGTTTTCCACTATTCCATGCTCTTTTTTTCCTAATTGAAATATGTGATATCCTTCAAGAATCTAATAGTTATTTTTGCCTGGGACACCTCATTATTTTGTACATGATGGAAAAGGTAAAATGTGGATCCCAGCTAAGATCCTTGAAAAAGAAATATAGATAACATCAAATCCAGTAGTTTAAGATACATGAGAGCAGAAATATTTGGAAGATGGAGGAAGGAATTTCAAAGTAGAGAGGCACACTGTTGGCTTCTAATGACAAATTCTTAAAAGCAGGGAGTTTTAAAAACCTAGCATTAAAAGTCAAATTCATAGCTCCAGTATTTCCTCTGTTACTGAAGTTTTTCAGTTACTATTACTCTGCTGTTAGTACATATTTTCTACTGGTCTCCTGATTACAGTATGAATAATTGTACCATTGACCTCTTAAAACAAATATTTAAAAGTAAGACTGAAGCTGGAGAATATTCATAAGAAGATACAGAACTGGATTTAGTTTTTTGAATCATACATTATTTATTTATGCGTTGCATAAATAGCCATAATATTCCAAAGGAAAAAATGTTTACAAGGTTCAGTGATTTTGAACTCCAAAAAGAAAACCATTACAGATCATACATACATATATATGTGTATATGTATACATACATACATATGTGTGTATACACACATATATAATCTAAATACATATTCATATAAATATTAAGGTTTCTTGTTCATAGATTTCTAGATTAGGAAAATAGGTCAATTTTAACTTTCTTCTGGAAAGTAAAAAATATTTATATAATAAAATAAGTGAGTAAAGAAAGAAAAGGATAAGCAAAAAACATCAATAAGGTACATTTAAGTTGAGAAAATTAATTCTTTTAATTAGGAAATTAGATCATTCATATCAACCAATAAGTGAACCTTCCAAAGTTGAGGGTAGAGACATAGCCTGGACAAGTTCCAAAAGTAAATGTTATATTTAAAGGTTAGCTGAACATCATGATTCTAAATGGACCAAATACCAAATAGACCAGTGCAAAACTACAACTGAAATGTTGAGCTTGACATTTCCAACAAACACTAAGTTATCAGTTTAAGAGAAGATGGAAAAGAAGTGCAAAATAATAATTCTTCTCCTTTCCATATTCACATTGTCACCTTCATAGTCATTGAGTAAGATATGCTACTCAGAATACACAGACATAATGTGGGAGGAGGCTTACAGGAAGACAGTGATAGTGGAGGTGACACTCTTTCCTTCTGTCCTAGGAGTCTTTGCAGTGTGGTGTAGTATGTAAAAATAAAATACATTTTCAAAGTAATAATAGTAGTAGTAATATTAGTTGTGGCACTTTATAGCATGAGAATTGAAGTCCAGAAAGGCTGAAATGCAGTTCTAGTACTGCCATTAACTAGTCCTGTGAATTTACCAAGTCACTTCACATATTTGGGCTCAGTTTCCTTTTCCATAAAATTAAAGTTTTATTTTATTTTATACATAAACACACCATACAAACAAACATAAATACCCATATATATTGTGTGAATATTTTGAGTGAATATATTGAGTGAATATACCTGTATAATGAAAGAAAAGTATATTGAATTTGGAGTTAAATGACCTGGGCTTGAACCTTTCTCTGCTTCTTACTAACTCTAATAATAACCTTGGGTAAGTCATTTAATTTCCTTGGCCTTAGTTTCATCATCTATAAAATAAGGTGCCTACAATTAATCATATATAATGTCCTTTTCAGCTCTACATCTATATTTTATGCCCAGATATGTCTATACATACAACTATATGAGATAAATATGGATAGAATATGGATATATGCACAAATGTGATTTTCATGTGTTGCCCATATGAGTTATGTGTCCACATGAATCTTGTTATAGTTCACTAGTAGCTATGAATGGATATGTTTACAATTTCTTCTAGCTATCCTTCTTCAATGAGATCGAGTCTTAATAGGAGGCAGAATAAAAGATTGGTGCACCATTCTGATCTTCTCAGAGAGGTAGGATATCTGGCTAGAATGATATCTGTCTGTGTTCTTAAATATTGTAACTTTAGTGAAATTATTTTTAGGTTCAAGCTAAGATTCAAATCATTATCCCTTAAAGGGGAAGGAGTGTTCTAAGTTGTAGATCCAAAGATTGATTCCCTTCCCAACAAATGCCACTTCTGCAAAGAACATACATATCAAATACCAAATAAACACATTTGGCCAAGCTGAGAGAAAACAGAAATCAGAGAAAACAGACAATGTGTAGAGTAAATAAGCTCTTCTACCAGGAGTAAGAAGTCTCTGCTCTAAAGAGACTCTAGAGAGACATCTCATGTCATCCAAGAGGAAATTACCTGAAGTCTCAGTTTAGTAAGCTAAGGATAGGAATATGTTTAAGATGTCAACTCCTTTAACCATCTACTTCTTCCAAGAGTCTCTATCTCTGTAGGTACCTTTCTCAGAAAGAAAATTGAAATTATGTGTCTTCTTTCTTGAAGACAGAAAGCAGAGACTAAGATCTCTCTTCTCTCAAACTTTTGCCAACTCTGCCACACCACAGAAATGGAGCATCAAGTAATCAGTAAGAAAGTCTTGGGCAAACTGCCTATTGACCCACATATTTCCTGCGTGTATGTAAGTAGAGGTATATATATTTAGACATACCTTTACACATTTATACATAGCTACATAAATGTATATACACATATATGCAGATATATAAAAATATAATATACAAAAGGGGTTAAATGCAAATTTTTGAAAATTATTTTTAGTGCTTATAATCTGAAAATAATTTGTCAGATATGATATAAAGGTAAGATGTTATTTGTTTTAATCTGCAAAAAATTATTATTATTAATAGGATCTTTTAGTACAATGATTCCAAAAATGGTGCCATCGCCCCCTGGTGGGTGCTGCAGCAATCCAATGAAGAGGTGATGGCCACAGGTGCATTTATCTTTTCTATTAATTGCTATTAAAATTTTTTTTAAAATTAATTTCCAGTGGGCTGAGTAATAGTTTTTCTGGAAAGGGAGTGGTAGGCCAAAAAAGGTTGGGAGCCACTGTTTTAGTATTTATTTAAATAGATGCCTAACTTCTTTCTTATTATCCTTTTTTTTTTCCTTTTTTTTTAAACCCTTAACTTCTGTGTATTGGCTCCTAGGTGGAAGAGTGGTAACGGTGGGCAATGGAGGTCAAGTGACTTGCCCAGGGTCACACATTTTAGTATCCTTTTTAATAGTGCTAATCTTAAAGTGTTAAATGTAGGCATCAGGACAAAAGAAAGATTGCCTAGTTTGGTTCGCTGATCAAGGTAACTCTAATTTAATGATACCAGGTTATTCTGGCCTCAGACACTTCCCAGCTGTGTGACCCTGGTCAAGTCACTTAACCCCCATTGCCTACCCATTATCACTCTTCTGCCTTGGAGCCAATACACAGTATTGACTCCAATATGGAAGGTAAGGGTTAAAAAAAATGATACTATGTTAGCAGAAGCAGATTTCACCAAGGTAACAAAGAAACATAGAGGGATGAAATAACAGACATCAATCCCTAAGGCAATATTATATTAAATAAGAAGACCCAGTTTTAGTCATGACCAGCCCATCTAACTCTTAATGAAAGCCTCCTTTATCCCAGCAACAGACTGCCAATAGTATAACATTGAGCAATATTATATTTCAGTCAGTTTTGATTCTCTTCTCAAATTAGTCATATGATGCACTCAGTACTGTAATATATATCATGATGTTAAGCATATGAGGTGGTAAGAATTAGTCATCTTCAACACTGGAAACTCAATGTTTTAAAGACAGAAGGGAAAGACCAACTTTTGCCAATGTTCTTTAAATTGCCTTTTAGAGATTGTTTTTTCCTCTGAGATAATAAACCACTCATGGAAAATTAAATCTAATAGAAAAACTACATTTGCTTTATTGAAATCCCCTTTGGAGTTGGTTCAGATGAGACAGCATATCGGCGCTCTACCCTCCTAAATGGCAATCAATCCATCTTCCAGCTAGATAACAAGGGTCATGCTAAAGATGATTTGGGTATTTCCAAGCAACATTTAATAAACCATTATTTTATTATTAAGATTATTACAATCTATCTTCTAATACAATTCTTGCCAAATAACTACTGCAGGAGGGGAAGTTCTTAAACTGAGCTATATTAGCTTTTAGTTTAGTTTAGTTTAGTTTAATTTAGTTTAATTCAGTTTAGGATAAGAATAGTACACATTTTCACAGAATGATTTAAGGAAGGAACAAGAATCTTCATTAGCTGTGTCTCTGAAGCCAGATGTATTATATAGAAATATTTTATATATGTTCTAGAAATAAGGACAAATAACTAGATCAGTGACATCCCCCCAAGGTATGTATGGATTCACAAAGATACACACACACACATATCTTTACCTATACATCCATATATGTATTTATACGTTGTATATATACATATACTTAAATAGATAAATCTAGAAATCATATTTGTGGAACATTACTCTCATAGGAGTATTTTATAGGGACATTTGCTTTTACTACCTACTTTTTAATAGTTGTTTTTATTCTTATATGAAGAATACAGTCATGCAGGTTTTCTCCTTTTCCTGTAAGTCTTATCTTTGCTCTTTAAAACAATATAATTGAGCTCCATGAAGCTATCTAAGGAAGGCTCAGTGGTTAGCAGGAAGGTCATCAGATCATGAGACAGAAAATCTAGGCTTCAATCCCAGTTCTGATATTTTACTAATTGTGTGACTTTGAACCTGTCACTAAAGTTCCTTGAACCGTAGTTCCCTCATTTCTATAATGGGGAGATTTGACTTCTTGGCCTCTGAGTTACCTTCCAGCTCTGGATTTATGCTCCTAGATTAAGGGACTAAATGACTAATGTACTTCCTGCAGTCCCTTTCAGTTGAAGTTGCTATGACTAATGTATTTAATATAATGTTAATGAAATTTAACTCTATGGGTCTCTAAGTAATGCAGTTTCAATTCAAATCAGTTTAATAAGCATTAATTAAGAGCCTATCATACCAGATACTATGCTAAGCATTGGGGATATAAATTTAAAAAAAAAAATAAAGAATGATAGTCCCTGCCCTCAAAGAAGTTTAAAGCCTAAGGGAAGACAACAGACAAAAAGGAAGCTGAAAAGTGGAGGGAGTGGTGAGACACCCTGGGGTATCTGTTCCATGGAGTGGAAACCTGGTAGAGACACAAATGCAAAGTAAAGTGGAACTTGACTGATTGAATCAACCAATAAATATTTACTTAAGAATTTGTTATGTGTCAGATTCAGTGATAAGAGCTAGCATTGATTTTGAAATGATATCATTAGGTGCATTTTCTGTTGTTCTTTCTGCATAATTCACTATGTTCAAATGACTGTGTTATTAGATAAGTCAAAGGACAACATTCAGCTAAAAAGAGTTCAGAAGTATCCCCTTCTCAGCATAAGGCTAGATACATGCAGGAATTTCCCATTGTAATTGATAGGGATTCTGGAATAGGTTTCCAAGTGAAATGTAAAGATTATAATGTTTTCTCTCAATTCTTTTTTTTTTAACAACTCAAAAGTTAAGCAGAAAATTGAATTATTGAAGTCTTGTTCCAACTTGTTTTGTTCATTTAGCAGGTCACTCCAAAATGTTACCTATCCTCATAATTAATCAGTATCTCAGAAGTGATGTATGGAATGTCGGTGAAAACTAGTAGAAGGAAAAAATACAGTGTAAAACCTTAGTATCATATTTTCAATAAAATACACTGCCCTGTGAACATCCTTCTGATGTAGATTAGTTTCTTGCAAATGCCAAGCATTATGTCACAAAATTAATGAAGTCAATGTTTACCTAGAGTACAGATTTGTCAAGTTGCTTACTTCGATGCCAGTTTCTTGGATCATTGATAGTAACATTTTAAGGAAAAGGAAAATGTAGGAAAATAAATTTAATTAAATAAATTTAGCAATATGTGTATTTCACTAGAAACAAAGCTGATAGGGAAATTCAGGTAGACAATAAATATAACATTAGGAAATATATGAATTATCTCACAATAATTTGATTTCACCTTTGAAAAACAACATTTTTGTATGAATCAAATTATGCCTATACTTTTTTATTGCTTCAAGTAAAACATTTGGCCTGAATCATGATATCTAACTTTGAAATAGGCTGTCTAAGGACATTGCACATCAGTAGAGATGTTCAAACATGCTAGGTGAACATTTTTCATGGATGTATTAGAAAAGATTCTGACTTCATATAGATAGTGGTTTGACTAGATGACTTATAAGATTCATTTAAACTCCAAATTGTATGCTTTTCTAATGTATGAATTTCAATTATTAATGAATGTTTTTGGTTTTTGTCAGCCTAGAGAATCAAGAGTTGACATTTATAAAAATGAAATATATGAGACGAAACTTGTCTAATGCAATGTGACATTTGTTATAAACCTGCCTTTATTATTTCTTCATTCAATGATATAAAATGATTCCTTTCTCATTATTTAAAATGTTAGATACAAGCTCTATGCTTCACAAAAAAATTAATAATTCCTAACTTTTAAAAGGTTCAAAAAGTGTTACAATAGGTTAAGTTTATGTTTCAAAGGAAAGGCATAATGAACTTAACTTTTATTTAGTTCATCCTTCCAGTAGCAAATCAATAAACCCAAACCTTCAAAAAAATAGATTGCAGTGCAACTACTAATGACTTAAATGAAGTGTTGCAATGACTTGGCCAACCTTCAATGAAAACATTTAAATAAAACTTCTATCCAATGTTTGTTTTGGTTAGTTCTGAAATGAATCAGAATACAGGTGCAGGAAGTCTATTCTTATTTTATTTCACCTACTTTTCAGCTAAAATAGCAAACTTACAGCTGCTCTGTTACACTATGGCATCAGTTTCCTTGCCTTCTGTGTGTGCAAATGTTGTCAAAGAGCCACACCATACTCATTTGCATTGTAGCATTCCAGGTTTTTTTAGAAAGTCACAATTACACCTGTTATGGTTTGTTAGCTTTTTTGGTTTTCATGTTTTTGTTGTTGTTTTTTGGTGAGGAGAGTTTAGTTTATTGTTGTCATTTTTACTGAAAATACCCTGCAATTAGGATTCCATGTATGTATGTATATATGCATGTGAACATGTTTATATATGCATTTGTGTGGGTTTATATGTATATGCATATCTTTATATAGGGAAATACACGTTTTCATCTATATTGCTTAGTCTAAAAGAAATGTACACTGGCATATGCATTTTATAGCAGATGTTAGGACAGATGTGTATCATCTTCCAGCCTTAATGTCAGACTACAGACACTTCACCTAGAAATGTACAGGGAATTAATTACAGTGATCATTGAGGTCACTGTTTTTTTTTATTTATTTCTTCCTTCATATTTTAAGTTAACGATATCAGGTTGATCGAAATCTGATAAATAATAGGCAGTGGTCAAGGGTTCTATATTTATTATTTCTCTTAAGCATAGTTATAAGATTGCATATATATTCATAAGAAAAATTGATTTATGTTTATTGGTGATTGGGATTTTTTGGTTGGCAAGAAGAATATCTCATACTCCTTTGGTATTTAACATATGTTTCAAAGGAGATAAGAATATGATGGGGTGGGAAGAATCCCTTACTTTATGTGTAATGAATGTTAAAAACATCTTCATTTATTTATAGCCTTTTAAGTGGAAAATGTAATTCAATATAATGTATCTCTTCTATTTGAGAACAAACACATAAGTGATATTAAAACCTTTAATGAACTTTCTCAAAGAATAATGAAAAGAGCATAGAATATCATGACAACCAAAACTCATTAAAAAAGAAAAATAAAGAGTTGATCTCCATCTTCTTTCCTGAAAATAAAAGGTTGTGGACACTATCTTTTTAATATCATTGTCATTTCTCAATGATGTCATTCCCCCATACCCTAATATTATGATGGTGAACATATGGCACATGTGCCAAAGATGACATGCAGAGACCTCTCTGTGGGTACTTGTGCCACCCCAAGCAGAGTTAGTTACTAGAAAGGCAGAGGGACCTCAGAGGAGCTGCTCACTTCCCCCTCTCCACCATGCCTCCCCTCTCTTCTACCTTTACTCCTTCCCTGAGTGGAGAGCTCAGGCCATTCTACTCCCTTTATCATCCCTCCTCTGTCTGGGACTAGTGGCTGCAGGGGGGCAGGAGTAGGGGTCCCCTCTCTTGCCATAGAGCCCACCTTAATCCCTAAAAGATCCCTACTTTGTTCCCAGATCTGTAACCAGTTTGGAGGTGAACCCACCCCCCCAAAAGCTAACTGCACTCCCTCCACCCCTGCTCTCACCCCCACTTGGGTTGAAGATCAATAGGCAGTCCCACTCCCAGCACTGCAGTTGGTCATGGGTGCACCATTGTTATGCAAATATAAGCAGTCTAAGGCATCCAGATTGCATTTCTGCAACAGAAGGGATCAGAGGCTTCATGGGGCTGAATCTGAACTGGACTGGACAAAGACACACACCCCACATTGTAATAAGAAGCCACCTTCCCCCTAGTTTTCCCCCACCTTACTGACCCTAACAGTTTTCTTAGCTAAGCAAAGCCCAGCAACAGTCCCCTCACTTGGCCAGTGTGTCTGGATGCAGCAGTGGGTCCCCTTGGAGGCAGGAGGCAGCTTCCCCTGGGCACTAGCCAGCTGGGAGCCTGGCCCCCACCCCCAAAAGCAGGTTGAGGGGACTCCATCACTGGGGAAGGAGGGCACAGCAGTGGTCTTTAAAAGTTTCTAAAAAGTTTGCCATCACTGCCTTTCCTTCATTTGAAAGATGCAGAGCTGGGTAACATATACAAATTTGTTGGCCATAGCTGACAACAGAGGCAACATTGCACAACTACAGAGTACCATTTATATTCAGCCATGCTACATTATTTTTATAATACTGATGTCACAGACCTATTAAATTAAAAACTACAAATATCCAGTGAAACTCCAAACCCCAAATGATTCAACAACACCTGGACTAAGAGCATAAGCTTTATTTGAAAATTTTGGAGAAATTAAGCTATGTACTTTTCTTATTTAATTATCTGTTCCATATAATGATGTAACTGGGATCAGATATAGGAAAACAGAAATGGAAAAAGCCATTCTGAATGACTGTCAAGGATGAAATTTCGAAACATTTTGAAGTAGCCGGATCTTATAATTTAAGTGTATATTTTGCTGAGATTAAAAATGCTATTATTTTTTAAAGTTTGCAATATTTCCATCTTATCACCTCCTCCCCAGAAGAACCATTATATTCCATACTTTAGTTGAACGACTGAGAAATTAAGTGAAAACTATCAGAAACCTTACAAAAGATTTTCGTTTTGGCTTTTAGATTCCAGTATGTAAAAGCTTGCCATAATAAATCATTATGCATAGATCTCTGAGGGTATTTTCTCCTTCAGATTTCATCACTTATTCCTTGATATGGACTTTGTAATCATAGGTCTTTTACATTAGAATACTACCTTTAGAAGCTGGCATCTGAACCTTGCTTCTTAATCATAGCAATAAGGAAGAATCAGAGTTCAAGTGAATTGTTGTTTCCTCTTTGCTCTCTACTCCCAGTTCATTAATTAGTATTTCATCAGAGAAAAGGAAAGTCTCTCATTTGAAAACAAAATGATTTGCTGATGTTTCCCATTGGAATCTTTATTTTCTAAAGACCATTCTTTCCCAACTGAAGTTCCTTACACATTATTAATTAAAGCTAGACAAAAGCCAAAAACATGGCATTTTCCTAGAGACTCAAAGTGCCCAAGAGTTTTATCTATTATCATCATCATAGTTAGGGAACTTACGAACTTTTCTATTTTTTTTTTAAGTTTAAATAACTCAGTCCAAGATAGGGAACTCTGTTATTTGTCCTCCAAAAGATTATCCTCTCTGGGTTTCATATTCTCTTTGCTCAATAATAAGGAGTTTTGCATATATGTGTTTTATGGTTTTTTGAAGGCTCCTTGAAAAGACACACTTCTGAAAAATGATCAATTTGGCAAAAGACATGGAAAGATCATGCTAAATTTCATCAATAAATTACTGTTAAATATTAAATATTTTACTCATACTGCTATTACAAAATACAAAAAAAACTATCTCAAATATAAGTATATATATATATATATGTGTGTGTGTGTGTGTGTCTGTGTATATACACAGAACATATACTTTGCATTAAATTTTAATTTGATAGCTAGATGATAGAGTGGAAAAACTCTGGGTTTAGATTAAGGAACACAAGTTTAAATCTAGCCTCAGACACTTTCTTTCACTGATCCATTTGCTATTGAATATCGCATTGCTTGTATATATATACCCTCCACTATATAGTATACCCGCCACTAAAACCCTTAGATCTTTTTGAGATAATATTCTGTACAATACCTCCATAGCTTTATTCATGTGAATTCCAAAAAAAATGAAGGAATGAATCTCTGACAACCTAGAAAATATTGTCTAGAAAGATACACTAGTGATCTGTCCTTAGTTCTATGTTGCTCATTCTTCTCATTAATGAATTAAACTGGGAGTTATGACTAATCTTTTAGGTGACAAAGTATGGATTCAAAAATATAATAAGGCAAAACAATAAAATAATGGGTCAAGACAATTATCAGATTTAATGGGACATGTAATTTATATTTTGCTTTGGTTAAAAAATACTATGTAATTATAGGATAAATTGCATTTCATCAGAAAATCATTTCTGTGAGAAAGACCAAGGAATTCTAATTTACTATCAACTAGATATGAATCCACATTGTAAAGCAACAGTCACAAAATAAAATACAGCTTTAGTTTATGCTAATAGAGGTTTAATATCCTACAAAAGGAAATATCTGTCAGGCTACACTCTGAGTGTTATACTGCAATTTGTGTTCTATATTTTCGGTAGTACATTGACAAGAAGTAGAATAACCAGCATCACTTCACCTTGGTGATGAGTACTAAAGTCCATGAATCAGAGATGAATTGAAAGGACTGAGAATGTTTGCCAAGAAAAGAGCACATAAAGGGCCAAGATGGTGAGGTAAAGGAAGCAACACAAATGAACTTTCCCTACATTGTTTTCCAAATAATTTTAAAAATAATACATCACCTTGAATTTGGAGTAGCACATGCAACAAAAAACTGGGGTGAGACATTTTTCCAGGCCAAGACCAACAGAGGAATTCTGTGACATGCAGAGGGGGACAGGTGACAGCATAAGCTAGCACCAGCGATCTACCTCAGAGGTAGGCTTGGAGGCTGTAATAGCAACAGCAGCAGCTTCCTGAGTTCTCAGTCCAGGCATTGTAAGTGGGTAGGACAAATGGCCAAAAAAAAGATTCTAAGGGACAAATTCTGGCAAACACATGAATATAGTATAGTAGGATATTTGGTAATTGGGAGCTAATTAAATAATAATTCATTAGGACATAGAGATAAATAACATGTGACTTAGAAATGCATAAAGAGAGGTAAGTTAGGTTTCTTTAAATGGAATTTTGGAGAGAAATTGTGGGTGAGAGAATTTTCCCAAAGTGCCTTAGGACATGGTTACCCAACTGTCTTGGCATTTTGGGGCTGTTCCTGTGGTGATAAGGAGTTTTCAAAGGCAGCTTGGCAAAACCTAGGAAATTCTCAGTGACTGCTATGATAAAATTCATCTAGAAAATCATAACATTGAAGGAGATTGCTGGTAGAAAGATCTTTGCTAGCCCAGACGGTTTGCTGTGTGTTTGGAGAAGGCTGTAGAGAATCTGAGTTGTTGTTTCCAACTAGACAGCTAAGAAGAGAGACTAATGTACTCTTCTTTTGTGAATAAGTTAAAATGTAGTGTAGGATAAGATAAGAATAGGTTTTGGGGGAAATTATATAGAGAGGTAGATAGAATAGCTCCAACTTTGTTGGAAACTGAAGAGACCCTTGTGGATTAGAGGGTTTGGGGCTATTAGGTAAGATTTATTAGCTTAGAGATTAATATATTCTTTTTCCACTTATTTCATTTTCCTATCCCCTTTCCTTATTTTTTATAATAATAAATATATTTTATATATTCCTGCCTAAGTTGGAATTCTTAAGACTGCTACAAGAATCTATCGTGTTTCAAAAGTCATAACATACATACAGCCTATCCATCAGGACAAACTACAGTGATGCCAAACTATACAAATTATCTAGTAAGGGGTAGTAACTCCTTACAACTATAGTTACAAGCAAAGCTTCAAAGAAAGAATACAAATTAGACCTGAGTCAAATAAGAAGTCCTAGAAAAACTAAAGAGATAAAATTAATGCAAGAAAATTATGAAAAGAGAATTAATAGCTTGGTAAAAGAGGTAAAAATACTGAAAAATTAACCCTAAACACAAAAGTGGCCAAATAGTAATAGAGGCATAAAAATTTATTGAAAAAAAATTTTAAAGCTAAACTGACCAAGTGGAAAAAAGTGAAACAAAAATTCTCCGAAGAAAAGAACTTATTAAAAAGCAGTATTGGCTAAATGGGAAAAATACAAAAGCTCCTTATAGAAAATAATTTTAAAAAAATTATGATTGTGTAAACAGAAGTTAATGACTCCATAGGGCATCAAGAAATGACAAAACAATATCAAAAGGATGAAAAAATAGAAGAAAATGTGAAACATCTCATTGAAAAAACAAATGGTCTTTAAAACAGATCAAGGAGAGTTAACTTAAGAATTATTGGGCTACCTGAAAAATATAACCTAAATGAGGATATTTTAAGAAATTATAAAGAAAAACTGACTTGGTATGTCAGAACTAGAGTATTAAATAGAAATTTAACCCACTTACCATTTCTTGAAAGAGAACCCAAAAGTAAACTCTTAGGAATATGATATTGAAATTCTAGATCTCCCATATCAAAGAGAAAATATTGCAAGCAGTCAGAAACCATTTGTATATCATGGAACCACAGTTAGGATCACTCAAGTCTTAGCAGCTTCTATATTAACGGAATGAAGAGCTTAGAATATGATATTCCAGAAGACAAAGGAGCTAAGGTTAGAATCAAAAATAGTCTTCCCAGAAGAAACTGAAAACAATCCTTCAAAAGAGGAAATGGATATTAAAAAAAACAATTTAGAAAAAAATTTTAAACCCTTACCTTCTGTCTTAGAATAAACACTGAGTATTAGTTCCAAGGCAGAAGAGTGGTAAGGACTAGGAAATAAGGGTTAACTGAACTGGCCAGGGTTATACAGCAAGTGTCTGAAACCAGATTTGAACCAACAACCTCCTGTCTCTAAGCCTGACTCTCAATCCACTGAGTCACCGAGCTGCTTCCTCAAGCATTCTTGATGAAAAAACCAGATATGAATAGGAAATTTGAAAAAAGACTCATATGGGCATAATTACAAAACATTTTCACACATAGAAGGATCTAAAGAAATGCAGAAATATTAGTTGCTCACATGTAGGCTAAGACAAAATAAACACTTAATGTCTAAATAAATTAATTTATTATTCAGTGCCACACAAAGAAAAAATGCAAATAGTAATGAAATTCATCTGATAGAACAAAAGATCAAGAATATCAAGCTATGGATAAGGAAAGAGTTTAAGACCAAAAGTAGATAGAGTGACTCACAAAAAAAGTATAATGTAAAATTTTAATTATATGAAGTTTTTATATAAATAAAATTAAAGTACCTATAATTGGAAGGAATATGGGAAACTTGGAAAGACTTTAATTGCTAGTTTCTCTGAGAAAGACCAGATTTCTCAAACATACAGGCAAATGAGTCAAATTTATAAAACTATGAGCCACTGCCCATTTGATAAATGGTTAAAGAATATAAACAGGAAGTTTTCAGAATAAGAAATCAATGCTATTTAAATATGCTATATTCATACGAAAAATGCTTTAAATAACTATTGATTAAAATGTACGAATTAAAACAATTCTGAGGCTCCACTTCACACAAATAAAACTCCTAACATTACCAAAAAAACATGTGAATTGCTGGAGTAGAAGTAGAAAAGCAAGACCTCATGAGGGAGTTTTGAAAAGGTAAAAATCATTCTGAAGAACAATTTGGATCTAAAAACAAAGGATCTTAAAACTACACACATCCTTTAACCCAGCAAATTCACTTCTAGGTCTATACCTGAGAGACATCAAAAGAAAAGGACCCATATGTTTAAATTTATTTACTGCAGCCCTTTTTTGTGGTAGCATAGAGTGATAAATTGAAAGGATGCTCAGCAATTTAGGAATGGAGGAAAAGTTAAACAAGTTGTGGTATATGATTGTTATGAAATATTATTGTGGTAAAAAATAACAAGTAGAATGGTTTCAGGAAAGAAAAAACATTGGAAGCCCTATAAAACTTGATATAGAGGGATATGAGCAGAATCGGGAGAACATCATACACAGTGACATAATTATGAATGGATGATTATCTCTGAAAGACATTACTCTGATCAGTAGAGTGATCTATGAAAATTTCAAAAGACTCATGATGAAAAATTCTACCCACTTTCAGAGAGAGAACTGATGACCTCCAAGTGTGTGTTAAAGAATAATTTTTTTAACTTTCCTTATTGTTTTTGTAGTTTTTTTGCTCTTGGCTAAAATGGAAATATATTTTGCATGATTTCACATGTATACTTCTTATCATATTGCTTGCCTTCTCAATCAGTGGGGGTGAGACAAGAGGAAGAAAGAGAATTTCAAACTAAATTTTTTAAAATTTAAAATAATAAATATTAAGAAAAGAAAAGAGAACAAAACAGTATTATTCTACTTGAAAAGAGAAGCAGGTGCTATTATCTCTTAGGTAACTGTTCTTATTACCATTATTTCACTAGACCAAAAGTAAAAAAGGAGGAAGAATGAGTGCTTGGCAAAGAGAAACAGATTTGGGTTTGCATATGGAAATTCTTCCTTATAATTAGATGAAATATACAATGAGTTATCTCAAAATATAATCGGTTCCTCATTACATGAGATCTACCAGTAGAGACTAAGATGATCAGTGAGACTAAATGACAGTGGTATTACAAAAAGAATTACACAATTTTCAATCTCCCTTTTAAAATAGTGAGATTCTATGAAATGTGTGCAGAGCCAATGGAAATAATGTTAATCAAATTCAATGCTTAAAGTCCTTATCATTTTGTAAAGGTTTATAGTGTACATTGTCAGTATGGTAACTTTAGAATTTCAGAAAATAAACTTTTCCAAGGGGAAAAAAGAATAATTTTAAAATCTGAATTTATTCATATGAATTTATTCATACTATATCATTTATTTTTGTTTTTGGTGCGGATTTTGGTGCAGTGCCTGGACTTGTGGTTTTCTTGGCAAATGAAACTCTCCTTGTGGACGCTCCATCTACTAATATTTTATCAACCTGTTTTTTGTAGAGTTGTCTAGGAATGACTAAGATAATAAGTAACCTATTCTGTAGTCACATAATTAATGTAAGACTTGAATTCAAAATTTTAAGGCCATCCTTCTACCTATTAAGGGATATACAGATATTTTATATTAAAATATGCCAGATAGTAGATTGGACTGAGATTTAGGAAGACATGAATTCAAATCTGAGCTCAAACACTTATTAGCTGTGTGACTCTGGATAAGTCATTGTTTCAGGCTGTTTTCTTGATGTGAAAAATGAAGGGGTCAGACTCCATGGTACTTGAGTTCCATTCTAAATCTAACTCGTTAATGCTTTGATTTTATTTGAATAGTTTTCATTTAACACAAAATTGCAGGTGTGACATTGCTTCACTGAAAGGAGTTAATTCTCATCTGTCGATACATTTTCTGAGTTTTCTTCAGGCTCCAAAAATTTAAACATATTGCTCTAATGTCTAATAATTGCTTTATAATGAAAGTGTGAAAATCTAGAGACCTTGTTGGAAAACTCGTTAGAAAGGTCAGCCTGATAAGGTTTCCAGCTGAACTTCATAACCTAATAATATGTTTGGATAACCCTCAAGAAGCATGTGGGACTTTGGATGCCATCCAGAGGACCAGTGAAACTTGTCACTTGCAGCTATAATTGCACATTTATTTATAAGCACAATTTTGGAATTCAGGAGAAAATTTTGGTCCAAAAAGGATAATCAAAATTGAGGAAAAGTTAAGGTCAAAGTTAATGCTTCATACGATTAAATGTAATTTTCACTGTAACATGGAGTCTATATGTCTCTAGTCATCTATCATTCACCTTTAAATTTAGTTTTAAAATCATACAATGAATAAAAATAGTTAATATCTAACTTTAGTATAGTGTTTACTATGTTCCAGTACTGTGCTGAGCATTTACAATTATTTATTTCCTTTGATTCTCACAACAACCTGAGAGGCTGATAGGATTATTAGCCGCATTTTACAGATGAGGAAACTGAGGTAAACAGAAATTAAGAGACTTGCCTAGGGTCAAACTTGCCTAATAAGTATTTGAGGCTAGATTTGAACTCTGGTCTTCCTGCTCTAAACCCATTGTTCTATCCACTGCACCACTAAGGTATATGTTTGCTATCTAAAATGACATTTTAATGAAAATAAAATCAACTTTTTCCAAACCATATTCATTTATGCTCATGTCACCCATAATAAGAAGCATCAAATTTTAGGTCCTCATCTTTACATTATTAATATTTCACATTGAAAAAATAAATTGAATATTTCAATTTTCTTCTTGATCTCTTTTGTTCTTTGAATATATTTTCTGCTAGATAAATCCACCCATTTTTTTCTCTCAGAAGTCTTTAAAATATTATTTATTAGTGCTATTCGGCTAGTATTACTCACAAAAATATCTTATTATGAATAGACTGAAATAGTGTCATACCCTGGTAGCTATGGCACTCAGGAAAAGCATTTTGGGCCCACAAAATTGTTACTCCTTCTGAATCTGTATCATATATCCAAGATCATATCATGCTACCCAAAAGTCATAGCATAGTGGCAGAAATCTTTCTATGAGTATGAGGTCTGCTACCCTGACTCTAGAGAAGCCACGTGTTATGGTCACAGGTCAGTAATTCTGAAGACATAATTGTAAAATTCTCCAGAACTAAATGCCCATGAACCAGAGGAATGAAAGTTTGAGGGGGGGAAAGACATGAATACAGAGGATTTATATGAGAATGAAATTGGGTTACTAAACAAATAGGGAGGGAAAAAGTCGGTTTCCACTGAGAGTCAGAATGTCCTGAAATCATGTATAGGTCAGAATAGGAAATAAGAAGAAAAAGAGATAGAAATCGACCCATTGGGCAACAAAGAACTGAGACATTCTGTGAGAAGCCTGTGCAAACAGAAACCCAAAGGAATGAGGATATTTAGAGATGACCAGACATAAAGAAATGATTGCAACACAGACATACAGCTTGAAAGGAAGGCATATATAACTGAGAAGTGTTTTGAAATAAAGCTAAAAAAGCAAATCACAGATGATATTGAAAAAGGAAACAATACATAAAATGAAAGAAATTTAAAATTTTCAAGAGATGTCAGAGTCAGTATACAGTTACTTTTCAAAAAAAGTGTTAAAGGAGGCATTTGTACAAATCTAAGATAAAAGTGAATAAAGAAACAATATTCAGAAGTAAATTATTGCACCTTAACCTGGTATCCCTATGGGACACAATTAATATACCAAGTACTATCTAGAAGATTATAGTACCCAAAGTTCCAGATTGCATAAAATAAAAGAAATGTTAAAAGTTTCAGGGAGATACAAATGAAGGCTCACTCTCAACCAGGTAAAAGCTTCAGGGAATAAGTAGTGATTGAGCTGAACACAACAAAAGAACACTGGTTTTGGAATGAAAGAACTTTAGCCCATTCCCAAAATATACCACTTAATAGCCATGTGTCATTGAATCAGACAGATTTTTTGTGGACCTCAGTTTCCTCTTCTATGATTAATTGGCTCCTTATATATGGTAAAAATAAATGAATGAGGCAATTTTCTTTTAGCTCTTTTTTGAGCTGTATATATGAGAATTCAAACCCATTACTCTTTACACAAAGATTATTGAGAAAGGCAGGTATGTGGGGGGGGGGTGTTGAGGGGGGAGAGACAGTTGTGTGTGGTGTGTCTTGAAAGTGGATTGATTATACATATAGATTACAAAAGGTAGAGTAGAAAAGCAAATTAATTGTTCTCAATTTTTTAGAATTTAATATTAGCAATGAAAGAAGCTTACTAGATGAGATTTCACTGCACTCAGGACACCATGTGGAGTTGCCAGATATGTTTTTACAGGATGTTGGCCATCTTTTCTTTCATTGATGTGGGGAAACAGAAATGCTAACTTACACTTTCCCCATAAGACAACTTCCTTTCCCTTCAACATCATTTTTAGAACACGTGGGATTGTTGGGACATCTTTTAACTCAGTGTGCTCTCCAAGGTCAATGCAGACAGCGATTCATTTCTTGCACAGCAATGATTTTATTAGGTGGCAGGGGAAGTCACAGCTCCCTATTTCATTAAACAGTAATTAGGGATTTTTTTACAAAATTAAAATCACCCTTCGTCAGCTTGTTTTGCCATTTGTACCACGAAAGACCTTAACATTCTCTAACAATTAATTAGAAGAATTCCTTACTTGTTGAGACACTGCTTTTGCATATGGAATATGGAATTTGCTTGCCAAAACATATTGTTCTCAATAATTTTCCTGTGAAACATCAACTGCATTTTATTATGTTTTTCTGAGTACAAAGAAGCACTTTAATTTGTTCATGTACCTGACATTCCTTTTCACAGTTGGAGAGTTTGCACTTTTCTACATAACATAGACTCTTTGGGGACAAAGGATTTTTATTTTGTCTTTGTATCCATATTTTGTCTTTGCATCCATCTGTCAGTCTCCAGTACATAGAAAGTGTTTAATAAAATTTGTTAAATTGATTCCATTTTTTTTCATCTATTCAGTGAGATTAATTTTGATGTCCCTTACAGTTCCTTCCAGTTAAAAATCTGTGATCCTATTTTGTTTCAAAGTAGCCAGACAAAGAATAGACAAAAAAGACTGTAGCTTGAGCTATTAGAAAACTCCAGTGACTACTGACTCATTTAATACTTGAACTTGTTAAACTGGAAAAAACACACAACTATTAAAATAGTCAGGAAAACAAATTATTTTTATTAGGGAAAAGGGGTGCATGCATTAATAGGCCTTCCACTCAGAGCTCTGCTCCTCAAATCCTCCCAGAGTCCTCCATGAATGGACATGAAAGGGAAAGATCTAGCCAAAGGCTGGGCTACCTAGGTAAAGGACTTTGGCCTAAGGGGAGAAACCCTTGGGATAAAAAAGATACTTAACACCTGATGGGACTAGCCCTCCCCACTTAAACTATTCTAGGGTCTGAGTCTCTGAGGTTGGACTTTCTCATCAGGGGGAAACTCTCATGTGACAAAGTCAAACTTGGGGCTTACGCCTTCAAGCTTACTAAACTGGGGGGTCATCAAATCTCACTAGGCTACAAGTTTGGGGATTTCTAATTCCATGTTGACAAACTAAGTAGAGGTAAATAAATATAGTTGGAATTCCAGGAATGGTTCACATATAATGTATGTTTTGTTCTTTTAGGATGCTTGGATGATACATTTAGGATACTTGGGTCGTACATTAGGATACCACAGAGGCCATTTTGTCCAATTATCTCATTTTAAAGAGAAAGAAATTAGTTTCAAAGAATTAAGATGATTTATTCTAGCTTATACTGTTAGTTGAATTTGTATTTGTACAGTATTTGAATCTAGATCCTTTGATTCTAGATGAATCAGAGTTTCCAATGTACTGTACAAAATCATGTTGTCCTCCCCAGAAGGTCTGCATATGACAATCTCTAATTTCTCTTCCAGTTGCCTATATTCTTGTGCTAGTGAGGGGAAAAGTATCAAAAATCTCCCCACCTCAAAAAAAAAGATATTCAACAAGTATCATAGTTTATGGTACAAAAGGTAGCAAATGTCTCCACACCACCACCAAGGAAGGCAGATGATTTCCTCCAAAGTCTTTAGACAATAGCAATAAAATTGTCACCTCATGTTTCTCTAATTATGGAACTATAGTGTACTATTCATCCCTTCCCCTTGTCTCATGAGTTTAAAAGTGCAAAGGTGACATTGCCTTGCAAATTTATTTTCTTTTTTTTCCAGATAAAATAAATAAGGCAAGAAAATGTGTATCTTTAATTATGTAGTGAAGAATGAAGAAGAAAAGTGAGTGTAATTGCAATAGAGTGCATTTCAATAGTAATAAGCAAGACTAAAAGACATCCTGTAAGTTGCTTCCATTCAAGGATTCAGTCAATCATGAACAATGAGCCATCAGGAAGATCTGGATTCATGTCCTGCCTCTGGAACATATTGCCTAAATGGTATTGGAAAAGTCATGTAACATCTTAATGCTCCTGGCAAAGAAAAAATTGATCCTAATTGGTAAAGAAACTTTGCTCATCAAGAAATTCCCTAAAACAATAAAACTACAGGTCCCAATCTCTGTACTCATGACTATAATACCAATCCACACATTCTTTCAGAGATCATGAAGGTGGAAGCTACAATAGGACAGATTAATTTTGTAAAACTTTAAATACACCTTTTTCAAAGTAACTATAAGGTAATTGATATACATACTTTATCTTGATTTTATAAAGAAATTGAGATTCAAACAGTTGGTAACTTAGACAATGAAATTCCTAGTGTCAAAGTTCATATTCAAACCCAGGTTTGGATCCATTTTCAGCCTGCTATTCGATTATGTTGTTCTTCTAAAGGTCTACTTGTAAAAATTATAAATGGTGGCCTGAAACTAGTGGTAGTTCTAACACTAAACAATACTTATTCTATTCTGTAACCCTCTTCAACTCCAGCTCATCAGCCAATCTAAATGTTCCTCTTCTTCATATGGTAAAGGGACTGAAACCAATAAGAATACATGTACATGATTTGAATTGGAGAACAGGGACCAGCAGCTTCTCAGCCTCTTCCACATGGACTAGCAGCAGACAAAGTATATACTGTGTAGCTTCTGAAGGTAGACTTCCCAATCATGCATTAATATTAGAAAGACTAGTTGAGCTAACAATGAATTTAAGACTGCATATTCCAGCTTTTTCTAGTTCTATTAGGTATCATGATTTTATTCCAAGGATTATTCAATTAATGCTTATTTTTCCTCTCCTGGGAGTAGTAAGAAAAGAGTTGGAAAACATTTTCCTATCCTCTGAGAAGTGGGTAAGGGGAGGAAAGATAAAGTTGAAGAGGATATACACATAAGAATTTGCCATCAAGAGAAAACCAGGTCATACTTTTATTATCACAAGATCATTTTTTCTTCTGTTTTGCTTAGCTCATCTTGAACTTCATCAAGACTAGGTCTAAACTATAGTCAAAAGAACTTATGGAAGGAAAGCAGTATTCATTGATTTTGATATATGAAAGGTCTGAATATATTCCCCAATGTGTAATAGTTTCCTCTATAAAGAGTGGTTAAAAACTAAAGATGTCTGCTTAGGATTATCCTGGAGATGGAATTTTAGAATTCTAGAGTTGGGTAAGACCTTAGAGGGTATACAGAGGGTATACAGAGAGGGTATACATATATACTTACATTATAAAGATGATGAAACTGAGGTTTAGAGGAATTTTTTTTAATTTCCATTGATACACTCCACATGACTGGCAATGTCAAGAACTGAAGTGGCTATCTTCTGGTTTTTAGTCCAGGCTCCTTTGCACAACAGTGACTTTGATTCTTTACGAAAATAACATTGACATATAGGCTCTGATACTATAAATAAAAATTTATATACAAAATCCAATGAAGCAAAACAAGAAATTGCCTCAGTTTTCAAGTCTGATATTTCCATGTGCCCCCACTCCCCTCTATTAATGCCTTCCCCTTCAAATTATTCACACTCATTAGTTTGACTGCCTTTATTGGACATTGGATCACCCTTTTCCCTAACCCTTTCTTGCTATAGAGTCTTTCATAGTTTCTAACAATGTGCATTATTTCTATTATTACCCATTCTGATTATGCTGTTTGCCTGCCTGTCTCATTGCTAATTACTCTTCTGATTAGACTCCTGACATCTATGCCTGATCCATTTTCTAACTGCCTTCCTAACTTGTATACTGACATCCAATGCTTGACTCCTATGAGACAAACCTTGGGTATTTCTAATTTTATTAACTCAAACTCTTCATCAACTAGTCATTCATATCCTGACCCTAAAAATTAGTTATTATCTGATAGAAGTTAATAGGCTATACCAATTTTGTAAATCAGGGATACTTTGAGTCCTTTATAGGAGACTGAAAACCTCTTACAAGGATGTAAGGTCACTATTATTGATGTGCTTTCATGTCAGAAACCAACAGAGATTTAATGATGGCTTGAAGAGGATGATTTCTTTGAGAAGCTTGAATAATGTCAAGTTTGAAATAAGTATCCTCATTTCTGATAACAGAAGACTTCGATATTCTTCCCAGGTCAATGCCAGATTTATAAGCCACCCACCTGCTATAAGTTCATAGATATACCATCATCCAAATCTGAAATATTATAAGCAGTATATCATGTAGAGTACTAGCCTCTGTGCAGCTTAATGTAATCCTCTCATATTTTAAGAGGATTCAAATGATCACAATCATAACACCCAAACAATCTGATTTCTATTTCAGTCATACATGGTATATTATAAAATGATAATTTTTCCCAAAAGGATTTGTTAGTTAACCACCAACAACATTGACCAGATGCAAAATTTGTCAAAATTAAATTAAAATCCATATCAGGATAGGAAATCCCTAAACCAAAAGTGGCAATCACTTTTAATGAATAAGTTATACCAGTTAATAGTTTCAGAGAGGCACAGTAATCTAATGCAAAGGTTTCTGAACTTTCTTATTTCCTAGTACCTTTAATAAAACAAGTGATTTTCTATTCTTTGCATCGCCATGACTGAGCCAAATTTTATTTAAGTAGTTTGTCCAAGCCAAGTAGAAAGATTTATGTCCTAACAACTTAGTGCCTATTTAAATATATATTCAAATGTATATACCTATTTTCAAAGAACAATTAAGATTTTGTTTCTTTCTTTAATAATCACAATTACTAAAGGGATCTGGGCACCTGTTAGATACTGCACTATTTCTCTAACCTTTTATTCAAATCAGACACTGCCTCACTCATCCACATTGTTTTTTATGCAGTCCTTTTTTTTTTAAATCACAGCAGAAACCAAAAACCCATTTTCATCAAATTATGATGTGGCAAACAAGAAAGTTAAGGAAGATCCTGCCATAAATGAAATTATAACTAAAGAAAAACACATTATAATCACTCAAAACTGAATACAAAGAAAATATTGTGATAAGATCTAATGCTAAAATTATGAAAAACCACGAGCTAGCAGTTCATGCAGTGTCCAACTGATCTGAATATCACTTTGTTTACCTTCTAATTTAGAATATCTCCCAGGGCCCCTGGCAAGTTCATTGTAGCATCAGAAAGTACACAATTTGAGAACAAGGGGCATAGTAAAGCATCCACTGGTCTTAAAATCAAGATGACCTGTATTTAAATCCAGTTTCAGACACTTATTTGCTGTGTAACCTTCTGAGACATAGTATTTAATTTTTTTTTCATTTGTAAAGGGATAATAAGAATATATACCTGACTGGATTCTTGTGCTTTTCAAATGAGACAGTTTATATAAAATACTTGGGAACTATAAGGTGCAATTTAAATAGTGAGCTATTGTTATGCCTGCTCCTTTGCTGGAAAAAAATGGGAGGATAGGCCAATTTTTTTTCCTGTGAGCATTTAGTAAAATCCCCAGTCCATGTCTCTTTCAGAGCTAATTACTTTTGTCCTACCACATGTACACTGAATGCATTGTTAACTTTCTTCTATCATGGGCCTAAAGAAGAGAAGAGATCCTCTTCTACATAATGAAATTTAAAATATCATTAAGTAATTGATGTGTAACCATAGCTGGGAATGAACATTTTTTTCTTTCTTTCCTGACATTACAAGGGTACCATGGTATACCTTTCTGAAGGTAGGAAAGGAACATATTTCTCTTATACTTCTTCGGGGAGAGAAACTATGTTTTCAGTCATAATGGACAGTAAAAGTTTTGGCCAGCTTCAGAACACACAGTTTCTGACTTGTATTTCGTGGAGTTGGGTTTATTGAATTATAATGTTGAAAAAAGGATTATTTTGTTGTTTTCTTTGCTTTGCTAACACATTTTTTAAAAGAATGAATGAACTGTGAACTGTGCTATGGTAAACTCAATAGTCAAAATCAATTCAATTGTCCTGCCTCCCCGTACTTTAATTAAATTTTGAAGCCCAGAGGAGGAGTCTAAATATTACCAAATTAAGCATTAAAACCAATAAAATAGATAACAGAGGAATTACAAATGTGTCTAGTCTTTATGCACATATACAGAATGTCTCTGAGTAGACACATTCTGCACTAGGCTCCTTTCTGCTTATCACGTGATAAAAAGAAGCTATTTAGTTTGTCTGCAGCTACATAGCTGGCATCCAGGTTGACTCCAGTGAGAGAAGAGGCAATGCTGTTAGGAAAGAAGCCTTCCAATACCATGACTATATCTGGTTCAGGAATAACAAATCTTAATTTTCTGCCTCAGTCTTTGTTCTTTCATTTTAGGTGAAGGAGATTGAAGGGGACAGTTTTGTGATTTTGGAAGGATTGAGGAAAGACCTCTGAGTCAACTTTGAAGTTCCAGGAATCAAAGAGCAGTCTTTGGGATGTAACCTGTTGGTATCAAGAAAAGGATTCATCCAGAAACTGTCACATTTAAATGTGAACTTTGCAAGACCAATGCTATATAGAAAATATGTTAAATTTGAACTCTTTCTTCCCAGGGAAAGAGGTGGTACAGGAGAGAGGGTAAAGGTATGCCCTTAGTAAGGGGAAGGGTATTGAGCAAAGTTTTGCTACAGTTTATACTGTCTTGGAAACAAATATTTCTTTGTAAAGGCCAATGAATAATTGGTTAACTTGATAATTGGACAACAGAATTGGATAATTCTTTCACTCGATAATTGGATAACTAGTAACTGGAGATTAACAGTAGAGTGAACATACTGGAATGTAGACTTAACATGATAGAATTAAGAAGCAACGTTCTAATGTATCCCTAGAAATCTGAGGTGGTGATGTCGCTAGCTTGGCTCTAGGAAAGTGTGGTTAGAATACTTGCTACAACATTAGAATGATGCTCTCCATATCTATAAGTCTATATCTATGTCTGGGTGTAAACGTATAATCATATATGTTTGTGTATGTATTTAAATCTGACCCTTAACTCATTTACTAAGCCATTTTACTTCTTATAAGACTGACATAAAACCTTACTGTGGGTTATTATGGAGACAAAGGTCTAAAAAGAACAATTATTAATTTCCTAAAAGTTAGATATCTAACAATAAGGAAGGAAAATGGAAAACTATAAAAACATGAAACACAAAAATGTTCATTTAGTACAGGATCCTCGTATACCTCTGCAGGACATGCCAAAGGTCTTCATTTTATTATCAGAATAAAATAATAGTTTATATTCATAAATATGACCCTGTATCATTAGGAACAGAATTTCTAGTCAGAGTCAGTATACACTGTTAAAGAAAGCAAGGGAGAAAATATTCCATTTCAATGAAGATTTTCCATTAGAAATGATTACTTTTTTAAAGTCTCAGTAATTATCTGGGAATTAACTTATTTGGAACAAATATTTCATCTGTCAATGATGGCAAATAAATGAAGTGTGTTGTTGGGCTTTAATCACATAGTTAACACTTGATTGAATCATAGACATTTCTAGATGAGATTACAATCTAACTGAACTGTGGCAGTGAAAATTAAGAAACAAATATACAATGGCAGGAAGACTTGCTCAATACATGAATGATTAGTGTAAAAGAGAAGCTAAGAGTAGTGATAAACCTAGAACTAGAGTGAATAATAGAGATATTTTCCAATATCTAACTTTTTTTACACCTATGCCCTGTGGAAAATTAATATTGAATTATGAAGTAATTTTTTCCCCTCATAATCTCCCTTAAAGGAAAAGTCTGATTCTAAGGTCAGGTTGAAAGTTTCTCCCCAGGATATGAAATTGAATTGGGTCCTCTTTTCTTTTGTTTTGATCTTAAAAGGATAACAGGACAATGGGCAGAGCTGAGAGACATGGATTACACTGATTAGGAGTGTACTCTAGTCATATGGCAGACTATGGTGACCTAGCCATGTGGTGGAAAGGAAAGACCATTTCATTGTTGTTTGGACCTGCCTCTTCTTATAAAGAAAAAATGTAGAAGGAGTTTGGGTAGCAAAGTCCACCTCCTCAGGGGCTATTTACCACTCATCTAGGGGACAGATTGAGTGGTGATATCACATGATATATATATTGACCTACTCAAGAGGAATCCAGACTCTTTTGCTACTCTCTCTTTCGATGTGTTCTCTTTTACCCCATTCTTTTGCTCTCCTTCAGCTCTGGGGCATACAATCAGATTATGGAAGGAGTCAACTCCTTTACATTGTCTTCAGTGGTCAATTAATAAATTAACTTAAAATTAAGAAATACTGCTCCTCAAGAATTTGTCATTACAATTCATGTATTTTAAAAGTACATGACTAGGCTAGACATACTCATCAAGAACTTCTGAGGGCTTATTTCCCAGTTTTGCAATTCTCAAACATTATGGCCTCAGGACTCTTTATATATTTAAAAATCACTCAAATTCATTTTATATCCTTAAAATTATTGATGATTCCAAGTATATTTATATAGGTTATATTAGAAATGTAAACTGAACTAAAATATTAATTCTTTAAAAATAACAATCATAATACATATGTTAACACACTTAGATAAACAATACTGTTTTTTTGTAAAATATAACTGAATTTCCCCAAAAAAACTTGTCAGAAGGATGACATTGTTTTTTATGTATTTTTTCAGCAAACCTCTTTATTGCCTACCTTAAGAGAACACAGTTGTATTTTCAGGTCCATTTCTGCAACACATGGTTTGGGTTGAAGAATATAAATGCTTATATGAGGAAAATCTAACCTTACACAGATACATAGTTGGAAAAGGAGGAGTGTTTTAATAGGCAATTTTATTATGAAAATAGTTTGGACTTCTCCAAAACCTTGCAAGTGTCTTTAGGACTTCCATAGGTCTGCAGACCACATTTTGAGAACCCCTGGTATAAGTTATAGAATATTTGTGATCTACATTGGTGAAGGGAAGTCTCACAATAGAAGTTCCTCAAATTAACAAAATCATAGATACTACCTATATATTTGATTGAATATATTTTTAAATAGAAAGTGTTCAAATCTATTGCAGTAGCTTGATGTTCTAATATTATTTCCATGTCTGACAAAGCATTTTGGTGTTACAAATAATTACTGTCCCCATTGGACACTGAATAAATGAATACAATCTTCCAAAAACTACTTTCATGCATCAGACTTTCAACTGACTGAAAAATAAAAAATCTGATATAATTCATACTTCAAAGTAGTTAATATTTTCCCAATCTACTTTGATATACAGATTTTTCCTCCATGTAAAATAAACATTTTTAGTCATATAATCACATACCAACCAGTGAACTCTGGTACTCTTTTAAAAGCTTAATTAGCCATATGAATCCCCTAGAATAAATATCTTCCAAGTATGTCATCATGTTGTAGCTAGAACTGGCACCTCAGATAGGAAAGAGAAACTTCTAGGTGGCTAATTCTTTTATTAACTTATGAAACTTTGGAGGAAGTTACTCCTCTTCCAAATCCTTGCTAATCCCACTGCTGTAAATATGGATGGGAACTTGCAACAATGAACTGAAATCTCTGAAAGGGACTACTAAATCTGATTTAAAAATCTAGTAGAGGATTTTTTTTTCCTTCATAAGAATTTTTTGGCCATCTCTAGAGATCTAAGAAAAGCAGGTGAATTTCCATGGACATTTAAAAGTAAAAGCAGTTGTGTTGAGTACTTCCAATGTTTGTAGCAATGGAAAATTTTAAAAGAAAATGGATCACTATATAATTTGGAGATTTGGGGGAAGAGATAGCAGAGGATCCCAGAAGACACCAAAAAGAAGAAACCTAAAAATGCCGCAAAGAACTGGTGAAGCCCATGGACAGCAGCTGACTGTGGGCTGATATCCCTTGATAAACCTGTAGGGTTGGTCTCAGAGGGGATTCACCTAAATTCTAGGTTAGAAAGAATGTCAATAGTACATTAAGGGCTTTCAGTGTCAACCTCCAACCTCAGTGTTAATGTGGGTGCTCCTGCACCATGGCCTCAAGTTTTCCCATGAGGCAGCTGCACATGGAATTGGAGGGGATTTCACCACTTCACCTCTGTGTTGGGGAACTTCTGCCCAATTCATAAATATAACCCACCACCAATCTCTCACTGATCCTGGCCAAGACCCCGATTTCAGACTATCAGGACATGATAGAAGATACCACTGAGTATGGGGGGAAAAGCCCAGGGGGTGGGAGTGTGGGGTCCCAGGAACAACAGATCCAGAATGCCAGGAACATGTTCATTTTATTTAGAACTAAGAGTCTGAAGAAGATGGCTCAGTCTTCATAGAATTTCATACCAGGTTGTTCTTTGACAAAGAAAAAATGATGTTAAGGGTGCTATACCTCATTGAACTCTATGAAGAAGTTGGAATCAGCAAATAGGGAGTTCTTATCTTGCAGTCCTCAAGGTGGGAAGGAATTCAGAATGGAAAGATTCTAGGGGGAAGGGCAGCACAGGATCCACTGCAATGTGACCTTCCTGTTCTCCTTTGTGCAGGCCTTATCTTCCTATTTATTGGCATATCTTGAACTAGCATATGGCAAATACTGACAAAAAATCCTATGAGTTTCATGAAGACCCAGGGCTAAAGAGCTTTACTAAAATATACAGCTACTACAAGAAGTTTTTGGCTACAAGACTATTGTGATGAAGGTTTCCTACTGGAACATGGGCAAGATCAAGGTCCTAACCAACTATGACTAACTCATCATTTCCCCCCAAACTTCTTTGGGAACCACTCAAAGAGAATGCTAAGTTTTAGTCACGTGTTCAACATCCAAGAACCCCATGTCAGCAAGCCTCCAGGAAGTCTGCTTGGACAAGAAGGCCTTCTGCTGGCAGCACAAGAAGGACCAGATGGTTGTGGAGAAACTGTCAGATAGAATCAGGAAGTTCTCAGAAGACAAAGTGAAGCTGGAGAAAATGCTACAGGAAAGGATGTTCAATGAAGAAAACAGAGGCTATGGCCTGCAGGGATTGATGGGCCAATGGCTGCAAGCTAGGAGTCTGGGCTGAACTGGTAAAGGGACCAGTGTTCACAGAGACAGACAGATGGACTGACACAACTTCCTGCAAAGAGGCTTGACTTAGTTTGTTCAGATTTTTATGTCAATTTGGCTAATGCATTAAACTGGTCATGTAAAGAGAAAAAGTTGATTAAGGCATCAAATACCAGTTGTTGCTTGTATAGATCCACCAAGTTGTAAGGAACGCAAATGTGGTAAAATGTGGAAGAAGGGCACCCTCCTGGGCTCAAGAACTGTTGAGATGAAAAGTTATAGTATGATTTTGGGGTGTAGTTAGGAAATAATCAATCTCTGGAGGTTGGGTAAGGGAAGTTGAGACTTCAGACCTCCATGAAAAGTGAAGGATTAGGTCTGCTACTTGGGATTTTTAAAGATGATGTTTTTTTTTTCATTTTTCTTATAGCAAAAACTGAATTAATTAGTTAAGTAGGGAATCCTTTGAGTCACCCTTTAAATAAAGCGATTGGATTTCTATAGGAATAGTGATAAGGTCTAAGAAATTTATGAATAATAGTGGATTAAAATCATACCTAGATAAAAAATCTGAAGCAAAGCCACAAGAAAAGCAAATAGTGAGTACATTCTGTGAGGAGTAAAGATTCTGAGAGAATGGCTAAAGGTTTAGAAAATCAATTTATTGGGTAGGCTAAAAATAACCTTTTTGATCTCTGGGTTGTCAAAGACCAAGAAGCATGGATCATTATATACAATTTTGGAAGCTCATTTTTCATCTCTTTCCAAGATCCCCAAACACCTCTAATTGGTTAATAGTCAGTGAGAAGGTAGTTTGTCATTCTTTTCATCAATCCTTCCTTGCTTGGGCAGTAAGATGTAACTTTATTCAATGCTTTTCAATGTGAAATTCAAGGACCTATTCTGCTATTTACAGGCAAACCTGAATTAAACTGATTCCTATTAACCAGACAAGAGAGGATACATAATCTCACTTTTCTATCATGCTGCAATGGAAGATACTGCAGTATTGGACATTCCTTAAATTTCCGAGGAACAAAGGAATTAGTAGGAAGGTACAAAGGATTAACCTGAGCCTCAATTCAAAATGCACACATAGAAATAGTTCAAATATTAGAAATAAATCCTCTCAATTCTGAGCATTCTCACTTAATAACAAGAAAATTACTCATGTCTTTAATTTAAGAGCTGCTCACTCACATAGTGGAAGAAACTTGTAATAGTTTAAATCCAGAATACCAACATCACAGTAACTTCTCCAGACAATAAACTGAGTTGCTATTTCATCAGTTGGTTGGCTGGTTGGCTGGTTAATTATTGCCCTTTGAACTCAAAGAGGAGCAAAAAAAAATTTTAAACCCTTAACTTCTGTGTATTGGCTCCTTGGTAGGAGAGTGGTAAGGGTGGGCAATGGGGGTCAAGTGATTTGCCCAGGGTCACACAGCTGGGAAGTGTCTGAGGCCGGATTTGAACCTAGGACCTCCCATCTCTAGGCCTGACTCTCAATTCACTGAGCTACCCAGCTGCCTCCAAAGAGGAACAAAATTAAATCAGTCATGATATCATTTGATTTGTGTATAAATTGGATTTAAGTGAGGCACAAAAGTAGCATGACACAAAGTCATAAGCCTCACTTCCTTTTTTCCTGAATCACTTAAGTCCTATGCAAAACAAAATATTCCTGGTGATGGTTTGGGATTCACTGGATAATCTTGGATTCTTTAATGTCTAGCCAAGCTCTAAGCTTGTACTCTAAGTAGTACCTACTGCTGTTGCCTTCATGACCACTGGAATTGCTCTTATCCACCTCTTCTACTCTTGAAAGTCTTCACATGGCTGGAATAGACACCTTACTTACTCACTAATGGATCTGAGGAATTTCAGTTACTTGAGACAGTTTTTCTGAGGGGTGGCTGCTGTACATGCCCCAGCTCCTTGGAGCTACAGGGGAAAAGAAGGGTGGCAGGTGGACAGCGAAGGACTAAAGCAGCCCTAAATAGATCTCAGCAAGCCCTCACACAATAGGTACTAATCTTTCCTAAATACCCCATCCACCATTGCCATAGATAGCACACAGAGATCTCTCCGTGGGCACACACCACACCCCAGAGTTAGTTACTAGAAAGGCAGAAGGACTCTGCAGAACTACTCCCTTCCTCCTATCCAATGAGCCTCTCAGCAACTCTGCCCAGCAGTCCAATCAAAGAGCTTACTCCCTTCCCCGAACAGAGCACCTGGACCACTCTCCTCTGTTTCTCCCTCCCTTGTCTGGGGTAAGGCAACAAGCCAAGATGGGGTTGAGGGCAGGGCATGGCATGCAGTCTGGGTGGGGAAGGGCACAGCACATAATTTCTAAGTGGTTTACCCTCACTAGGCTCACCTGTATCAAAGTGAAACCAGACTTTGCTAAGTGCTTCAGAATCTTATCACTCTTTTCTTCTCCAAAGAAAGCTCTTGAAGACTTGATAGCAAAACAGGAAGGGAATAAGACCTCTATACATGGTAGAAACACTATCTATAATAATATCCTGGGTTATTTCATGTCCTAAAGAAGTTATACTATGTTACCAGTACTCCATCAATTGTGATGACCATTATCCCCTAATAATCAAGGTTTATTTGTGAGTCTCTGCTCTTTTAGGGACCAAAGCACTACCCATTCTTAGTTTTTTAGGACAAAAATGTTTACTCCTTTCATCTCCATTTACTTTTATCTCCACTCATTTCTTAATGTTCCATCCTTTACATTAATGAGATACCTTTAAAGTGCTTCTATGGAGATGCAGAAGACATTTTTCAGTACTAGTTTAAAGAATTACAAGCTAGAGAGTGTTTGTTGAGGCACTCAATGTCCCTGAGTCTCCATTAAGTCAAGTGTAAATGAATATAATAAAGCTGGAGCAATCTTTATTGTAAGACTTTTGTTACAAAAACAGTTTGTAAACTATAAAGCTCTATACAAGTATGTTATATTTCCTGTCTTTACATAAGCCTGTTGAAAAGTGATGGTTTAAGGATCTATAAGTCAAAAAGGTTATAAGATCTTTAAAGCCCAAGTACAACCACAGCATGTGCTTTTTAAAAAATGTGAATGGTATGGGGAATTCACATATTTTAAGATTTCCATGGTCATCTTAAATTAGAAATTCTGAGAAAACTGGGAAATAATCAATCTGATATATCTATTAGTTCAAAATCCTGTGCATCTTTTCTGTCCAATATTTCTACTATTTCTCCCTTCAGTCTGCTCTTTATCACTCTGGCACTCAATCTAGCCTATCAACACACTTAATACTCAATCTAGCCTAATAAATTCAGAGTACTACATTTCATTTTTTATTATATGCACATGCCTTTTAAATTTGAGACACACTAAAAATGTTGAGTTAATGTTGAAAGATATCTCAATTTAGGAAAATTTGTATGATACTGAAAGATAGCTGGCCTGAATTTTTATTTATCAAAATATTATCTTAGCACTGCCCACATTGCCCAGATAATATGATGATCATTTGCAGGGGCTACTGGAAAATCAATGTCAATATCATGGTGACATAAATATGCTTTTTTACACTTTAGAAATTGTTTATTCTGAGAAATGAGTTCAGGAAACTGAATGAAGAACAAAGCTACAGGTTAAATAGAAAATACATAAATAAAACAGAAAACAAATTATCTACTTGAGATATATATTGATAAATACTGGTCTCAATAAGTCAGTTTTTTCTTCCTGAGGCTCTGAAGAGTAGGCTTTCTTCCCCACATAAAACTGAGGGACAGATGTTACTTAGTTGTTTTTGGAAGAGAGAAGAAGAGCTTATTAGAGTGTTTTTTGAAACTAGAAAAATCCCAAACACAGTGAAAACTATGACCACATAAGTCCCTAAGTAAAATTAAAATTAATGTTCAATACTTTAAATATTATTGTATGAAGTTTATTAATATATTAATTAATATAAATTAATTAAACATATATTAATTTTAATCTTACACACATAAGGACACACAAAGAGGAATATAGCTGATGAGTGACATGTAAATGTATCATCCTGGCAATAAATTAATATCCTTCGTGGATTTGATGAAATCACTTAACAGATAGTTTTGAAAGCTTCTTAGAACCCTATGATAGCTAGTCTCCAAAGTGTTCACTCTATCATTGGTTAGCACTATCTTTTGCTATCCTTAATTTCCTTTAAGACTAAGCTCATATTCTATAGAAGATTTTCCCCTGATCTTCCAATTTTAAATCTTCTCTTCTCTCTCAAATAGTCTCATATTTACTAATCTTTTCAAACATGATTTGCCACAGCTCTATAAAGACAGGTGCTATTTTTCATTTGTGTTTATGTATTCCCTGAATTCAGAATGGATTTTCAGTGCAGATGACTGCCTCATACCACAAATGATTTATTAAAGCCCAGCCTTAATTAAAACAGAATGTTGAATACAGTTTTTGTTTTGATTTGTTTTGTTTTCCTTTTTATCCAGGAAAGCAATCCGAAGATGACTCTTTAAAGGTAATATTGGAGTTTTATATTCTTTTTATTCTTTGGCTTTCATAAGAAGTGGGATTAAAAACCCTCTAGCCCATGGAATATACATCAGTATCACTAGTTTCAGTAGCACTAGTTTCAGTAGATATTTAGAATCCTTTGATTCTATGAGATATAATTTGGTGGTGAGGAAATTAATTGCCCAGTATTGTTTGCGGCATAACTTTCATTGCCATGTGGTCATGATTTATAAATTACTGAATTATGAAATGAAAAAGTTGGAAGAAATCCTGATTATTCTAATGTTTTTTATTGTAGAAATGTGTTGTTTTTCTTATAACATATCCTAGAAAGTTACCTCTGTTCAACATTTTAATGTCTTTTGTCAAGGATATGACTATTTCATGAGGCAGTCTCCAATTCATCAACTAAAAGTTCATTCAGAATGGATCTGGGCATCTAATGTGTACCTGAACTCCCTGTTCTTCAATGGTCATAATAGAAACTGACTTATCCAGCTTCTACAATGATCACTTTTATGCCCTTGTCAAGTTTATTACCCAAGATATTACAAAATGTCTGGGATGGCCAATCCAGTGAAATGTTACTGAAACAACTTAGTTTCTTAATTCAAGATATGGTCAAGGGAATTTAAGAGAATTTATAATTTAGTCTAGACTGTGCTCTAATGTTTCATGATGGTAGGGAAACACTCCTGAATTCTCAAAGGCTAAAGTACCTAAAGTATCTAAGAGCTCCTTTCAAGACAAGCATGGAGGAGCTTAAAGATTACCATCAGAATATTTGTAAAAAAGTAATAAATTAATGTTTTCAAATAACAATTTGTAAAGCCATCTCCTAAAGTATGTTTTCTATTTGGGGTAGAAGGTTAAGGGGCATTACAATGTGTTCTAGCAGATTATCCAAATGGAAAATGAGTAAAGATGATTTGAACTGAGAACATAAGAATGAACAGTTTCACCCTGGAGGTGATGGTTGAAGTAAGGTTTTTTTGTTTTGTTTTGTTTTGTTTTGTTTTGCTTTTTTAAACCCTTACCTTCCGTCTTGTACTCAATACTATGTAATGCTCCAAGGAAGAAGAGTGGTTAAGGACTAGGCAATGGAGGTTAAGTGACTTGCCCAGGGTCACATAGCTGGGAAGTGTCTGAGTCCAGATTTGAACCTAGGACCTCCTGTCTCTAGGCCTGGCTCTCATTTCACTGAGCCATCCAACTGCCCCTCAAGTAAGGTTTTAACATGAATAGAGAGTTGGTACAATATGTGAGACTCATGAGAACTAGATTCCTGAACTATCTCTCATTGTACACAGCCCTCCAAAGTATTTTGTTAAAACAGACTTTGGCAGAAACCAGCTTTAATGATATTAAATAGCCATTAAGATAGATATAAAGTTCCTTCAATAAAATACATATAAATGGCATTGTTAGGGTAATTAATGTAATGGAACTTCCTCTCATATATGCAATAGGGGAACAAGACAGACTACTTCAATTTTGTTTCCAATCTTGCTAAACAACTGTTCCAAGATGGTGGGGGAAGGAAATGGCAAAGCAAAAAGAATGGGGGCAGAACATCCTTGCCACAGAATTTTGGTCTTTTATTCATGCTTGACAATATTTTAATTAGAAAATAGAAATCCTTTTATTTAAACTAAAAGCTAATTTAAAATAAAAGCTAATGGTTTTCTTCTCTCTCATCTTTCACATGACTGCTTTTCATAGAGCAATCACTTGAACAGAATAGGAAAAAATAACAATATTCAAAAAATTTCCATGAATAAACACTTCAAGAAAGACAAATCTTTGAAAAGCAATTGGGCAGTTAAACCAAAGGATCAAAACATTTAAGCAGCTTGGGACCCATACCTAAATTTCTCCAAATAGCATAACCTTGGTTTTCAAGCCTGAGGCATTGTGCATGTTAAAACATGACTGTACATTGATATAGAAAAAAGTTGATGCAAGACTACACAGCTGAGTGTGGCACAGAGTGGATGTAAGTGCTTTTGAGAAAATAGATCTTTTTCAAGTCTGAGATACTACTTCATACCTATCAAATTAACTAACATGATAGAAAAGGATAATGGGGGGGAAATTGGAACAGCAATATACTATTGGTAGAATTGTAAATTGCTCCAACCATTCTGGAGAATAATTTGGAACTAAGTCCAACGTGCTATAAAACTGTGCATACCCTTTAACCTAGTAATACCACTACATAGTCTGTGTCACAAAGAGATAAAAGAAAATAGAAAAATATCCATCCGTATGAAAATATTTATAGCATTTCTTTTTTTGTTTGTTTTCACAAAGAACTAAAAATTGAGGAGATGGCCATCAATTGGGGAATGGCTGAACAATTGTTGTATTTGATCAAGAAAGAATTCTACTTGTGCTATGAGAAATGATACACAGGATGCTTTCAGAAACATTTGGAAAGATTTGTATGCACTTATGCAAAATGAAGTGAGCAGAACCAAGAGAATATGGTACATAGTGATGACAATATTCTAAGCATAATTAACTGTGAAGGATTAAAAAGCTACTCTTAACAGTAAAATGATTCACATTCATTATGAAAGATCCATGATGGAAAATGTTATCTACTTCCAGAGTTTATAATTACATTTTTTCCCCAGAACTCTAAATCCTAGCTTCCCATGTTCCTTCTCACATTATGTGCTAACATAGGAAGGATATGTTTTATATAGCTCTGCCCCCCTCTCTCTCTTCCCATGATTGTGGCTACAGAAGCTGGCTTTGGGTCAAGAAGGAGAACTTACTCAAGTGGTCTTATTTTTGTTAGATAATCAGGTTTTTATATTTATGTTTCCTTTTTATTCCTTCTACTTTGAGTGATTATTAATAAACTTTATAAAATTAATACTTAAAGTTATTGATATTGATTTAAATCTTTCAAGAGAAAGGATTGCTGAACTCTGAGTACAGATTTAAACCTATTTTAAAAAACTATTTTTTCTTGTTATATGTGTGTTTTATTTTGAAACATAGCTAATATAGAAACATTTTTCTATGAAATCACAGGTATAATTGATATATTGCTTGCCTTCTCCAGAGGGGATGCAGGGATTAAAAGGAGGGATAGAATTTGAAACCTATTTAAAAAAGGAAGTTAAAAAAATTTTACATGTAATTTAAAATAATATAAAATCAATTTGAAAAAATTAGATTTTTTTTCTTTTTCCAGCAAGGTGGTGCAACACTTTTGAAGAAAGACTCCAGATTCAAAAGGAGAGAGAGAAAGATAATAAAAATTGCAAGCAATATGAGAATCCATTTTTTCAACATGTCTTTTCTTTGTTAACTTCTTTCTGCTTTAGAATTAATACTAAGTATTGATGGCCAAGCATAAGATGAAATGACTTGCCAAGGGTCACACAGGTAGAAAGTGTCTAAGGCCAGATTAGAACCCATGTTCTCCCATCTCTAAGCCTAGTTTTCTATCCACTGAGGCACTTAGCTCCCCACCCCAAAGTCTTTATGTTCAGCCTCCCCAGAAACTGGGACATTTTTCTTTGGGTGTAACATAGGTCTTTGTTGTTTTAGTTGAAATCTCCTCTCAATACCAACAAAAACTTATTCATTCTGTGTACTTTGTGATAAATTCTAATCTGTATAAACACTCCAATTTGTTTACTGTTTTTTTGCATTTAATCAACATTTGTTTTTGTGTAAAGAAATGATAGTGGAAGGAAATCAAACTTGTGACTATAAGTTAAGGTTATTGACTAGGGAAGCAACTCTGTTCTAAACCCTAAACACACACATATATACAGAATATCCCCAAACCAACAATATCTAGGAATAGATAGATATAATTTGTCTGGAAACTAGAAATAGAAGTAGTCAGATTCATAGACCTTCCACTGCTCTCCTCAAGGCAGGAATTACATTTTCCCTTGGAAGGAGGTGGGTAAGAGTTCAGAAATAGCTCTCAGTGCCTTTCTCAAGCCATATTTAATGTTTTACGTAGGCAATATAAATAATCAAAAGAGTGTTCTCAGAGGCTAAGTTCGATCAGATTTTTTTGGTGAAAATTCCTTAGTTAAGCACAATTTTACAATGAGTGATATAGAGATTTTAGCTAAATATCTGTGATAGGTCCTTTTTTTAAAAATTGAGCTATTAATTTTTATATTATAATAAATTATATAATAATAATTATATTATAATGTTTTGGCTTGCCAGGTCAAAGAGTTGACTAAAATTTAAGAAAAATACAGATTTTTTTAGTTTCATGTCAAATATGTGTGTCAAATATATAATAGAGATTTATATATATATTCGTAAATATGTGTATATATGTATGCATGTATGTATATGTATACATATAACTATTTATACTTGCAGATATGTACACATTTGTATGTACATACATATCTATCTTTCTATCTCTCTATAAAAAGGATGAGATATTTTTCTAGTAGACCAGCATTGGGTGGGTCCTGGTTTAATTCCTTAAGTTAATGAATGATAAGTTTTCACTCATATTTATTGCTATTAGATTATATTCCCTGTTCTTAAGGGAATGTGAAGCTATTGAGGCATAGAGTGAATCCTGGATAGTTCCTTGCTATTGAGTTTCATAAATTGTGGTTAAAATATTTTATTTTAGAAAATCTTAGTATTTTTCCAACCTTACTAAAAGGTCATAGCTTTCATAACTGAGAGAAATAAGAAAATATTAAAAATGAAGTGAGAAGGAAATGGCATAAACTAGGGATAAAGCCAGGGGGTAATGAATTTCCAATTCTTGTAGCAAACTCAGTTTAAAGGGAAGGACAGTAATGTTAAAATTCAGCTTTTTTCTTTGTGTAACAGATGTGTGAAGATGAACTCTAAATAATTTGTATAAATGTACTAAAATAAGTAGAGATGAAAGCGCTTATCTCCAAAGGAAATTACAAGGGTAGATTTGAAATGCTGGTATATATTTGA
This sequence comes from Gracilinanus agilis, assembly GCF_016433145.1. Classification (NCBI taxonomy): domain Eukaryota; kingdom Metazoa; phylum Chordata; class Mammalia; order Didelphimorphia; family Didelphidae; genus Gracilinanus; species Gracilinanus agilis. The sequence continues at coordinate 159,583,639 of NC_058135.1, forward strand.
TCATACAATATGCAAAAGTTTCATTGTGTTCACCAGAAACAATGAATCATTGGGCTGGATGGTTTCATTTCCTTTGTAAGGAAAATGATTTTCAGGGTTCAGTGAAATCCTCATTTCTTAGAGAAAGAAATAACCTACCAAGCAAAATTTAATGATTAGTGAACATCCTGCATGTATGTCCTGCTATATCATTATATGTTAACTAGCTTAATTTAGGTTCAAATGAATGTGTACCAGCAAAAAAAGCAAGCTGATAGCTGCTTTCTGCCATGTGTATAATGCCATGAGTTTCACCAAGTGCTATATATATATATGTATATGTATATACATATATATATATAGTGCTTTATATATATGTATATATACATGCAAGGTG